>NC_085844.1:76403565-76732627 GCF_035594765.1 Anolis carolinensis
TAGAGAAAAGACTGCAGATATGAGAGGACTTAAATTCTTTAAATTTTAACTAGATTTCAAACCTGTTCTGCATTTACTTGCATTTCCTTTGTCTTGGCAATATCTTTTAAAAGATAAAACACACCTGTCACTTGGGGGATCATCATCCACTTCTACATTTTTTTGTGAATGCCGTTTTCGCACTTTAGGAACAATGCTTTGTTTTGCAAACTGACGGTCATGTGGCTTTGGATCATGAGCTGATACAATATCTTCAATGTCTTCAAGGAGAGAATTGCAGACTGCAGACATTTTCTACAAAATATGAATGTACAAGATTGGAGCAAAATTACAAAACCATTCCATTTTAAATACATCTGCATTTTAATTATTAACCAACTAAAGTATATGAAGGTATTATTAGTATATAGACTAAAATAAGCATCCATGACCAAGCATTGAAAAATTGCTCTTTTTTAAAATAAAGGAGATTATTCTCTGTTTATTTACTCTAATAATCCTGGCATTAGAAACAATGCAACTGATGCATATATGATAAAAAACAATTATAAGACCATGCAAATATTGTTCATTACATTTAGCAAACTCTACATTTTTATGCTGCTTTTCAGAAAATTCCTCTTTAGGCAGCTAATAGAAGTCACAAAATTCAAGACATAAGACATAAAATAGTATGGTTGTAATGATGCAAACAACCCAATAAAAAATAAGTGTTTTCTATGCTGCTGCTTTTCATTCATAGTTTGTATAAATCTCAAAATAAGAAGACAGATTTAAAAAACCCAGAAAAAATAAGAAACAATGGCTGGTTTCCTGCAATGAAGTTACAGGTTGATAAAATAAGAGTTACAAATCTTAACTGCATTATATTCAGATACTTCACATATTCACAATCAAGGATTATTGCCACAATTGTAAATACCCACCAAAACCAACCTGAAACTCATGGGAGCTGCTCCAAGTGACAAAGATCTGTAGTGTGGGCACATGAGGTCCTACAGAATGACACAGCGAAGCTCATCCAATCCTTGAACCATGGTACAACAAGCAGAAGCTTCTGTTCATTGCACTTTGGCTCAGGGATGGAAGAGGGCTTGTTACACCCCAGTTCAAGTTGGGGGGGGGGGGTAGATAGCGCCATCATTCTATAGCATTCCACTCACCAGCATAGCAGACCTATGTCATTCAGAACAGCTCTCTTGAGTTTAAAGGTGGGTTCTTTGGGCTGATTCTAGAGAATTCATAACTACATTTACATAGCTCCGGACATAGTATATAATTTCGGTCAATGATTTTTCTCCTGTTTTCTTCCTCCAAAGCACTTTCCCCTCCTGATGAAAACTGAAAAAGATTATGAAATACTTTCTTAGAATCATGAATAAAATGTTAAAAGCAGATATTGGCTTGCTCAAAACTTCTGCAAAAAACCATGTATACTGTCTCTGTGTTTTGTGGCCTTGGTTTCCTTTCATCCGTTTTTTAAAATACTGTGAGAACGAATGTTTTACATGTAATTTTCTTACTTTTACTAATGCCAGTCACTTCTGCTGCATTTATTGTTATTTTTATATACTCCTAAACAACTGGCAAATTGAAAACCTTGTAGCTTCATCTATAATAAAACTAGATGACTCTTGCAGCCCTTTCAGCTCTTGCTATGTGCCTTCCAGTCAACCTGGACTGAAAGCAACCTAATCATGGGACCTTCTAGGCAAGATTTTTTTTTCCAGTTTGCCATTGCCTTCTCTTAGGCCAATGGTTCTCAAGCTATGAATCCCCAGATGTTTTGGCCTTCATCTCCCAGAAATCCTAACAGCTGGTAAACTGGCTGGGATTTCTGGGAGTTGTAGGCCAAAACACCTGGGGACCCACAGGTTGAGAACCACTGTCTTAGACTGAGAGTTTGTGGCCTGCCCAAGATTACCCAATAGGTTTCTGTGGCTGAGTCGGGATTCAACCTTGGTCTGCTAAACTCCTGATGAAATGCATACTATACCACAGTTTTCCAAATCTATCTCTCATATATATATATATATATATATATGTAATGTTCATTTTACTATGGAGTAAACAACAAAACCACTGAACCCAATCACACCAAATTTGGCCACAAACGGCATAGTCATCCAAAATATGTCTTTCAATTAAAAAAAACCTAGAAAAATTGTCCAAATCACAGAGGATGAGGAAGAGCTTTTTCCCTTTAACTGCCAGTTAGAAAAGTGGGCTCTGCTGCCTTTAGCACACCCCAACGCTGCCCTTAGGCCCTACCCCCTTCGAGTCCTAGCAGCTCCCTCAGCCAAGATGGCGCCCAGGGCACAGGCAGTTAGGCCTCTTCAATACAGCCTATAAAATACAGATTATCTGATTTGAACTGGATTATATGGCAGTGTAGACTCAAGGCCCTTCCACACATCTATATTACCCAGAATGCCATTTCTAAAACCAGGACAGTAAATAAAGAGCAACACTCTGAAAGCAGGGAAATTGGAAATTCCAGAAAGGAAACAATCAGGGCCAGCTAACACTTCCCAACAAAGGATTCCCCCAGTCAGGAAGCTGACAGGCTTTGAAGCTGCAAATCCATTAAATGCTAATCAAGGTGCCTAAATGCAGCATTCATACCTGCCACGCCAAGTCTATTAATTGCTATTCAAACTGGCCAACCAAGGATTCCGCAAGGCTATTCAGTGCTTTTCAACCTGGCCAACCAATATTTCCCATATGTGAAAAATCCCCAGGCTTTGAAGCCACAAGGCTACTCTGTCCCATTCAACATGGCCTAGCAAGGATGCCCTATGTAGAAAGCAACCAGACCTTTCAGCTGCAATTCAGTCTGGCCAAACAATGATTCTCCTACAAAGGATTGAAGGTGCTACTCCCGCTACTCCAGAAAACGTCCAGGTTTTGAAGCTGCAAGGTTATTCACTGCTATTCCACCTGGCCAACAAATGATTCCCATAAGCCACAGCAACGCGTGGCTGGGCAAAGCTAGTTCTATATAAGGAGATTTTGATATCCTAGCTTCCCGTTGAGTCCGCATATACCCACTAGATATTGGAGGTTAGCATCTCTCCTTAATGTTCAAGCTTCTAATCTTCTTCTAAGTCCTCCCCAATACTGAATGGCCATAAATTATTCCACTAAAAGTACTGTCTTCCTCAGGATCAGAAAGCAGCCTGCTGCAACTGTGCACACGTCACCACTGGTTCAGTCCAACATCATGTAGAGATCTACAGTTGCCCACTTTTGACTCAAAGATGACTTAGCTGTGATTCTGCTCCTCAGAAACACAGATGGACATTAGAAATCAAAAGATGATTAATGGAGTGAGAGGAGGCTTATGCACCCATGAGGGCATATCAAATTATTTGATGTCTTCCTGTTATTCTGTACCCTTAAAGTCATCAGCCCTAGCCTTCTCCTACTCAACTGCTTGAGTATGCCGATCCTGTCTGGCACAAACCTGTCCACGCGAAGCAGGTGAACTTAGCACTGAACGAAACATGCAGAATAATCACAGGATGCCTTAAACCTACGCCTGTTAATAAATTCTACGAGATAGCTGGCATTGCCCCTCTGATGTGTGAAGGGAAGTTGCTGCTGTGAGAGAAATAAGGTTGAACACTGTGAAACCCATCCACTGCATGGCTATTAGCCTCCTCCCAGTAGACTCAAATCAAGGAAAAGCTTCATGAGAACCACCACCCCACTAAATGTTCCTCCAGCAACAGCAAGACTATCCCTCTGAGCAGCTAAACCTAGAAAGCCTAACTGAATGGTCCCCCATGAGGGTCTTCTTCCAGGGGCAAACCAAAAATGGGCAACTTGGAAGTCCCTGAACAGACTCAAAAGTGGAGTGGGCAAATCAAAAGTCAACCTGGCAAGATGGTACGGCCTGGAGGAATCCTCCACCTTGTGTGACTGTGGACCAGGACAAACAACTCCTCATATGTATGCTTGCCCACAATGTCCTGCCTCATGTACAGAGGAAGAGTTGTTTAAAGATACAGACAATGCGGTCGCTGTTGCCGCTTTTGGTCTAAAACTATTTAGCTGCTTGTGATCCTTTTATTTTATCAGTTTTAAACTTTTTTTATTATGCAATGCTTTTGACATGAAATAAATAAACCCCTGTTCTTATCTATGAGTTCTTGTAAACTCAGAGACTGCCTGTACACTACCATATAACGCAGTACCTATTCCCAGATTTACCTGCTTTAAACTGGATTATATGGGGTCACACTGTCATATAATCTATCTCAAAGCAAATAATCTGGAATCAGAAACTGGATTATATGGTCTCTCTCTCTCTCAGTCGTGTAGTCGTTTCCGACTCTTCATGACCTCATGGACCAATCCACGCCAGAGCTCCCTGTGGGCCGTCGCCACCCCCAGTTCCTTCAAAGTCAAGCCAGTCACTTCAAGGATACTGTCCATCCATCTCTTCCTTTTTCCTTCCATTTTCCCCAGCATCACGATCTTTTCCAAGCTTTCCTGTCTTCTCATGATGTGGCCAAAATACTTTGCCTCTAGTATCCTTCCTTCCAGTGCGCAGCTGGGCTTTATTTCCTGGAGGATGGACAGCTTGGATCTTCTTGCTGTCCAAGGCACTCTCAGGATTTTCCTCCAGCACCAAGTTCAAAAGCATCTATCTTCCTTCACTCAGCCTTCCTTATGGTCCAGCTCTCGCATCCATAGGTTACTATGGCAAATACCATTGCTTTGTCTATGCGGACCTTCGTTGCCAGTGTGATGTCTCTGCTCTTCACTATTTTGTCAAGGTTGGCCATTGCTCTGGATTATATGGTAGTGTAGATCAAACCCAGGCATGGGCAAACGTCAGCCTTCCAGGTGTTTTTAATTGCAACTCCCACAATTCCTAACAGCCTATCGGCTGTTCAACCGGAGTGACGATTTTACACCTCAATGGAATCCAGAAGTATAGCACAACCACCATATTTATACAGAAGAGTATTCATTCCTTGCCTGAAAAACCCTATGGATTTCATATGGTCGCCATAAACTAACAGATGGCTTGAAGGCCCATATAGGCCCACACAGCAGTAAACAAAGCGAGAGTATTTTTTACTACAGAGGCCCACGAAACATGGCGAGGCCCCACTCCCAGGAATGGGGAACAGTGTCGCCCTCCATGCAGAGCTGAACTGCAACTCCCACCACCCCTCACCGAAGGCTTGACTAACTGGGAGTGATGAGAGTTGCAATCCCGTCTGGAGAACCGCGCCCTTCTCCAGCCACCCGTTCGGGATCCCCCCACTCTTGCAGCCCCAAAGAGGAAAAGGAAACAACTCCTTTCAGAACGACAGTAGTTGCAAAAATGACAACACTCACCCGCAAAACCCAAGCGCGGTCTTTACTTCCACATGGGCGACGCCATGATGAAGCCACGCCCCCTGTTGCGTCGGAAATACGGACGGCACGCCAGAAGGGACAAAATCGGTCGCGAAAAGGGGAGACGCGCTCCTGTCCAGAGGGAGGGGGAGGGGTCAGAGGAGGTGACGCTCCACTCTTTCGAAACTTTCTGGAGCTGAAGAAGGATAGGTTTGTTGTGAGTTTTCTGGGCTGTATGACCATGTTCCAGAAGCGTTCTCTCCTGGCGTTTAGCCCACATCTATGGCAAGCATCCTTAGGGCAATGAATAAAGAACAACACTCAGAAAACGGGAATTCCAGGCATGAAACAATCAGGGCCAGGTAACATTTCCCAAAAAAGGATTGCCCCAGGCAGAAGCTGCCAGGCTTCGAAGCTGCAAGGCCGTTCAATGCGAATCAAGGTGGCCAATTGCAACATTCATACTTGCCTCCAAAAAGACAAGAGTTCTTTTTCCCACCCTAGACTTTCTACATCTATATAAACCCCACTTGACTACTTTCCCACAGACCTCACAACTTCTGAGGATGACGGCCATAGATGTGGGCGAAACGTCAGGAGAGAGTGCACTGCACCACCAAGGACTCCTGTCTTATCTGTAGCGTTTAATAATAATACATTATCATTATTATGATGATTACACTATGTAATATGATTTTTGTTCCTGGGTTATAAATGTCATTTCCTAATTAGTTTGTCATGAAAACATGGCAAACGTTTATTAAACTGCAAAAACTTTTGTTTTTAAGGGACATCCTGTAGAAGATTTTGCTATAGTTTTTCAATGAATATCTTCTACTGTTTTAACCAATTCAACATAGTTTGTGGCAGCCACAAAAATTAAATCCCTGGAGTATAACAACTAATTTCAAAGTACAGTAGAGTCTCACTTATCCAACATAAACGGGCCGGCAGAACGTTGGATAAGCGAATATGTTGGATAATAAGGAGAGATTAAGAAAAAGCCTATTAAACATCAAAATAGGTTATGATTTTACAAATTAAGCACCAAAACATCATGTAATACAACAAATTTGACAGAAAAAGTAGTTCAATACGTAGTAATGCTATGTAGTAATTACTGTATTTACAAATTTAGCACCAAAATATCACAATGTATTTAAAACATTGAATACAAAAATGCATTGGATAATCCAGAACGTTGGATAAGCGAGTGTTGGATAAGTGAGACTCTACTGTAAGTACCAAACAATTAAACAGGAAATTACACTTTCAAGCCAGGAACAGAATCTTTTTCCAATATTGTTACAAAGTGTTATTTTAAAGGGATCCCTCTTTTTCTCCTTCCTTTTGAAATACTGCCCAGTAGAGCAGAGATGCCTAAACTATTGGAGATAGCAACCTTCTCAAAGTTTCCTCTATGCAATGTTTTGTCTGTTTATGTGCCATTTATTCCCTCAAGTGTATGTTTTCTTTGGTTTGCTGTTTTCTTAGCTCTATGTACTTGAAGCAGTGGGAGGGGCTGCAGACCATGTGACTGGTTCAGTAACTTAGAATGTAGTTTTAAAAGATGACAGAAGTCAGTTGAAGCTTGGGTCTGTTTGAGCATAGAAGTCAGTTGAGGCTTGAGTTTCTTGGAAGGAGACTGTTATAAAAGAACTTTGTTATTTACACACCCAGTGATCTTCCATTACCTGATAAACTAACGGAACACTCCTGAAATTCTGCTACCCAATACATTATGATTCTAACAGGTCATAAACCCCAATAGATTATGATCCTAACAGATTATAATCCAATAGTCCAATATAAACTTATGGGAGCTGCTTTGGACTTCAACTCCCGTAAGTCCCAGTCAGCCTGCCCAATGATCAGTAATTCTGGGAATTGAAATCCCAAAACATTTGTTTGGGAACCACCGGTTTCAAGAATTGGGTTATTACATTGTAAAAGCCTTTGCAAAATATTGAAATGTCAAAATGTAGTGGCCTTTAATAGAAGGCTGTTTGTGTTTCTAATTGTTTGAGATTCTGTTAACCAGCTCCTATGGGAATTAACAGATGCTGGAAAAATGTAGTTTCCAGTTGTTTGAGTTATTTTAAAAAAATAGTCCTAATAGCATACCCCATACATCATAAACTCCATATTAACCAGATATTAATCATTAAAAACAGTAATTAAAAGCAGTAACAGCATAGCAGCTACAGCCTCATCTCTACTTTCATTTCAAGTTCCATACTCAACTCCCATTTTTTACTGAGGCTCTTTCATACTTCTCTCTCCCCTTCCAGGCCTGCCAGGTTGCAGAAGCTAGGATATACCATATTATATGTCTTGTATAATTAAAAGTTTGTGCTACGGTGAAACAAAGTAAAAAAGAGCAGTGTACTGGTTTGAGCCATGGGCAAGTCAGACTCTCCCAGTCTCTGAGGAAAACACAGGCAAACTACCTGTGAATCAAGTCAAGAATAAAAATCACAGTGGTATTTATTATCCTGCCAGAGCTTCTGGATTTATATGGGGAAAAGACTGACCAAACATTCAGCAATAATCAGGGTTCAGCCCTAGCTCAGTCAATTCAGTCTCTGCAGCATCCAAATACTGTAGGATAAACTCCTGAATGAAGCTCTGGGGAGTTACTACTATTCCCTTGTGAGACTAGCAGGTTAAATAGACCATAAGGCACCTTATGCTCATATAGTCCCAATAGAGTTCTTATAATATATGCTATAGTCCACTACTTCTTAAACTGTGGGTCCCGACCCCAAATGGCGTCCCCTGAGTTCAATGTTGGGGTTCTGAAAAACCTAGCAACAATAAATGTTTTCTGAATGTCACCTAGTGGCTGTTTTAGACATTTACATGAATCTGTTGTGCAGTGTTTACAGTGGCGTCTGTAGATGTTAAAGCTGAACGTCATAAAACGGAAAATAAGCCTGCTTAGCAAGCCTTGCAAATGCCGATTTATTATCAGTAAATGGTTGGTTTTTATACCTATTTTATATACCTATATACCTGGGGTTACGTAAACATTTCTAGGGCTGAAAGGATTGTGAGTGGAGAAGTTTAAGTAGCTCTGCTACAGCCAAGCACATTTTACTATCTGTATACTCAGGTGGAATGAATGGTAAATTTAAGTACAATACGCTGCCACTTTTAAAGCCACCCAGTTTATCTTACTACTAAGAATACACAGGCAACTCAGTCACTTTGCAACATTTTGCTTGCTTCCCCTGCAAATGCCATCTCTGGTGAAAAATGTATTTAAAATTCAATTATATACTGATATAAAGCTTTATTTAATACCATAAAAAGGGCGAGTTACATACATTTGAAGAGGCAAGGTCACTGCTCGAGAACAGGTCATCTATACAAATACAAAGCTGTTCCTGGGCTTTATTTGTTTTTTTTTTTTTTACATTATTTTACAGATTTGTAGAACTAGCTTACTCAAGGTTAGTATTTTGCCCAGACATCGAAGAAGTATGTAATTTCTACAAAATGGTATATAACATTTTTCCCTTTCATTTCATTCTTCCTACAGTGGTGCCCTTCATATTGTAAAAGCATTCATGTTCACACAAACCTTGTAATTTCCTCCACAAGACAAACTTTAAATACTGTATTTTTATTATTTACAGACCCACGTTAATTTTTTTTCTTCAAGAAATTACAAACCAGCTATAAAATTCTGGCAGGTTTTATAAATTCATTCCTATTGTACAAAATTGTTAGATGACTAAAATATCAGAACACACAACTTAAATATCCAATGAACTATGCACATGTTTGTACATATATTAAAAACACACTTAACACTGTTTAACAGTTCTTAATGTGTTGCTCTTTTTACACAATTATATTCCAAGACTCAATCATACAGCTTTCATACTTTTACTCGGCTATTTCATGTGTGTCTATAGCAGCATCTCAGAGGTACCAGAAAACCTGCAAACACATTTATATATAAAACACAAACATTTTAGTAATTTATTAAGTATCAGATAGAAAAAAAACTAATGCAAACTGTTCGGGATATTCAACCTATTAACCTAAAATGGCAACATTTTACACTACTCTGGGTGCGAATTCTATTAATCTCAGAACGTACACTATACCAGTAAAAAGAGTTATAAATTATTATTCAATAAAGTGAGTACTAATAGGTATATTATTTACACTTTGGGTGAAGTATCGGCTTTGTGTCAGCTCCCAAAATTGGAAGCAGAGGCAATTAACCCACCAAAACAAATACAGTGTTTTGAAAAGTGAAGCATGTCATAAATATCCCTTTGTAGAAAAAGCCCACAGTGCAATTCTAATAGATACTTTAAAACAAAGCCCAACTTTGTACCGCAGACTTTCTCTACCAGTCTTATTGCACACTGCAGATAGTTAAAATGAATGGTGAATCTTTGTTTACAATTTTAAATGACACCACCACATCCACTTTTTAAACTTCCAGTTTTTAAATTAGAGAAAATTGTCACTTTGATCTAGCTAGTGGTTAATATGCATTTGGAAGCCCCACACAAGTATTTCAACAAGGATGGACAACAGGATGCAAGTCACAAGCTCCATCCAGCATAGGGAGCTGTGCATGACTAGCTCTTTGGGGAAAAGAAAAGTGAAATCCTACCAAGCGACTGTTCTGTAGGAGGGGAAGGGGTCTACATAAAATCTATCCTGCCTAATTTCCCTTCCCTGCCAAATAAAAGATACGCAGGATTTCAGTTCTCCAAATAGTTACAAAAACACACATACTTGGCTGCTCCAAATACCCCATGGTATACTGGAGCCATCATTTCTATGTTTCACCTAGGACTGTAAGACATTTAAAGTGTATTTTACAAGAAAAACATATTTGAGGATATTAATTTCCTCAAAAGTAAGTACCTTAGCTCAAAAAATGGAGCTTTGAGAAGAATTCAGACATTCCCAGAAAGCTTTGGAAGAGGTTTTTTTTGTATTTTGCACACATTTTTTTTAATTACTATTACTGTCAATACAAATCAAGGACTCAACAGACACACTCTCAACAGAAGGCACAGTTTGAAATATTAAGGAAGAATTTCTATGTGCGACAAGAACAGTTCTTGAGCCCTTGATGAAGCTTGTAGACACAGTAAGTCAGAAACAAAGGATGCTCCTCATTCTTTATAACCTGCCATCCAGTAGTTACTAGGATTTTGGATTAAGGTAACTCTGATGAGAGTCTGCAGCTTTGTATTAATACTATTCTAGGAAATATTTCTTTACAAATATCAAGCATTCTATATGCTAATCATGAAATGGACAAAGGTTAAGAGATAAGAGGATAGTTAACATGGAATGACAACAGGCATTCTGGTTTCATTTTTTAAAAAGGTATAGGTGCAAGAACAGAGAAGCAGGGAATAATCAGCTGCATAAAAATCCATCCATCAGTGCAGGCATTTTCTCAAAATCGTAATCAAAGAGGTCGCTGATGCCTTCTTCTTCACCAAGGCCAAGCAAATAATCTTCATGAAGCAGAGGTGGCAATAGGCTCACAAATGGCCCTTCAAGACTCGAAGCAATTTGGTCCTCAGTCTGCTGCAAAAGGTTGGTGGAAGAGGCCAGTGGGGAGATGGTTGTTGCAGTTACTGAACAGTGAAGACTTCCTGAGTTCTCAGAAATGACATCTGTTGTGAAAAAAATGGCATTGCAATACATTAAAAAGGGGAAATAAAATATGAGAAATATTGACAAAGAGGCTTTCCACATATAACTCATGATTCCTTCCCCTACTCTACTATCTATTTTGCAGGAAGGCTGCGGTCTCTCTTCATCTTATTAAAACATATTATTTCCCATTCCTGCTTTGCTCAGCCCAAAGAAATGGTTTCGATGCTACATTTAGGCAACAATGGCAGATTTCCTGGGCGCAGAGCTTACCTCAAGGAGGTCCACTAGAAATTAAAAGCATAACTATGAAATCCTTCACAGCAAGTATACATTATAAGAGGACACCAAGCTATGGTGCAATTATGTATCATGTACTATTCCCCCCTCCCCCAAGCATTGCATTCTTAATTAAGAATGTTGAATACAACTTTACATGTTAATGACCAACAGGGTGATCCAGAACAAGCAATGTGAAGAAAAGAGATAATGATTGCATTTTTGGACAACTTTCAGAATCGGGCAATTATCATGGCAGTAAGTAATTCTGAGATTATTATTCTAAAAAGTAACTTTCCCAGCCTCATTATAATTCTATTCTTAATTTTACTAGGTCCCTCTTATCTGGGTATTTTAATCTAATGATTCTATCTTTATATTGCTGCTGCAGTCCCCCCACCTATGAAGTTTGACTGAATTGTATTGGTAGTTATTTGATATTATTACTGTTGTACAGTAGAGTCTCACTTATCCAACACTCGCTTATCCAACATTCTGGAATATCCAACGCATTTGTCTAGTCAATGTTTTCAATATATCGTGATATTTTGGTGCTAAATTTGTAAATACAGTAATTACAACATAACATTACCACATATTGAACTACTTCTTCTGTCAAATTTGTTGTATAACATGTTTTGGTGCTTAATTTGTAAAATCATAACCTAATTTGATGTTTAATAGGCTTTTCCTTAACCCCTCCTTATTATCCAACATATTCGCTTATCGAACATTCTGACAACCCGTTTATGTTGGATAAGTGAGACACTACTGTATTAACTTTTGTTTTAACTTTTGTTTTATTACCTTATTGTGTTTTAACCTGTGTATATTGTGCTAATGTATTTGTGTTGTTACTTTTGTAACAATGTGAGCCGCCCCACGGGGCGGAGTTCCCACGGGGAGATGGTGGCGGGGTATAAATAAAGTTGTTGTTATTATTATTATTATTATTATTATTATTATTATTATTATTATAAAGTTAAGCAAAAATCAACATTCAAATGAGCTGGGGAAGTTTGTTCTTTAAACTGCTTTCTTTTGATATTAAAGAGGCCAAGGCAAGAGAGAGGTTAGCTAACTGAAATACTGCACATATATAGTATCCTATCTTCCAGTTATGGTGCTGCCAGGATGGTGTCTTAGCCCTAGTCTTTTATTTGAAAAAATCAGAGGACGGTGGTTGTGAATAAAAAAAGGCAGCCCAGGCTGTTGAAAGAAGAACTCAAGTTGGCATTCACTCCAAAATGAAAGAAGAACTTGAGCTGGAGCGAATGCCAACACGGGCTCTTCTTTCAACAACAGCCCGGGCCTGCCCTTTTTATTCACAACTGCCATCCTCTGATTTCCCCCCACAGCCAATTTTGCAATATTTACTGTAATAATGAGGAGTTTCCATAAAGTCATGGAATTTTATAGGCAGGATGCATGGAAGTGGGTGGGCTATTGCTTCTTTACCTTCCCTGATACAGTATCCTCATTCAATTATACACAATGATCCAAAATTCAATTGTGCTTTCACTGAAAACTCAACAAGTATTACTAAAAGTTACCTTTGGAAAGGTTTCTTGAGATATTTCCATTGTGGTCTTGCTCTTGCGCTTTAATTGGACTGGTGTAATCCGTTTCCTCTGGACATAAGTAAACTTCAATAGGGCCTTGAGTACTAGATAAGTGGATCAGCTTACTCTACAAAAATAAAATCTTGGTTTTTAACAATTTCAACACAGAGGAAGAGAAGTACCTAGTGGAGATTAATGACCCACTCTTAATCAAGAAGAATGCATAATCAGGGCTATTTCCAAATGTGTTGAGGTGTAACACATTTCAAAATTCTGTAGTAAGTTTATGTGGAGACACGTTTAACTAAATTATACATATTTTTCTGTAGAAATAAGCAAATCCAATTTCTGCTCACCCTTTCTCCTATCTGTTTACCTCCAACAAAACACAGTTATACATAGGAAATAGCTATTGTTGTTATTTATGTTTCATAAACAATTCAATTAACACATGTGCATAACATATATGATCTTTCTGGACATTAATCTGTCTTTCAAAACTATACTTGAAGATGGTGAACAATGATATGCAACCAGGCACTTCACTGTTGATAACCAATTTGAGATAGAGCCATGTGTATGAATAAAGTTCCCAAACTAGTTGAAAGTGTAGCCAAACACACTACTACTACTACTAATACGATGCATAGAATTCCTGTCTATATTGACATGGAAGGGATGTACTGACTAGACATGACAGCCCTAACCTAGACAGTAAGTAAACAATCAGAGGCTGAGAAGAAAAGTATAATGATTGCACAAGGGAAATTCAGGTGGCATTGCTGGGCTGGTAATAAAAGGTTCTCTTTGGCAGTCTGTCTAGGGGTTGAAGTGCTGGACCAAGACTATGGAGAGTCAAGGTTTAAATCTCCACTCAATCTATGTAGCATACTGGGTGTCTTGGATTAGCCATCATCTTATCGCTTAACCACATGCCAAGACACAGAAATAGAATGAGCCCCATAAAAGGACTGCAGAGCAGAAAGGAATAAATAATGTTGCTGATGCTCAGTTCCCAGTGTCCCCTAACATCTAGGAAGCCATTGCCGTTGAACGCTGGATGTTGAGCCTGACAAGAATGAAGAAGCTCAAAATAAATCCTAAAACAGTGGTTCTCAACCTGTGGGTCCCAGGTGTTTTGGCCTACAACTCCCAAAAATCCCAGCCAGTTTACAAGGTGTTAGGATTTCTGAGAGTTGAAAGCCAAAACCTCTGGGGACCCACAGGTTGAGAACCACTGCACTAAAAGATCAAAAAGTTGTTAGCCAGTAAAAGGTCTAGATGAGGGACTGGGATTCAAACTTCTCCCAAAGAATCAGGTTTGCAATCTGGGAGTATTCCTTGACATCCCCGGACTCGCAGGTTGCATAAGTGGCAATGAGGTCAGGTCAACATGGACCACAAGCTATAAATTTTATGAGTTGACGTGATCTAACAATAGTCATTCATACTTTAGTTTATCACCAGTTGCCTACTGCAATGTGCTTTACATGTAGTTACCACTAAAAAATGACCAACCACTTCTGTTGGTGAAAACTATGGCAACTAAACTGTATCTAGTGTACAGTATGAGGACCATATTACTCTGAAACTCAGAGCCATGCCCTAGCTACTAATAGCAATCTGGGCCCAAGATGTGATATGTGATCATTTATGAAAGAAAATGACAGGAAACATACTTTCTAAAGAATGAAAAGGTTTTTCAGATTTTCTTGTCATTTGTTCTTGTGTCTTCAAGTCATTTCCGAGGTAAACCTATCTTACATTTTTCATGGCTAGATTGTTGAAATGGAGATCACCTTTACCTTCTGAGGCTGAGACAGTGTGACTTGCCCATGGTCTTTCAATAAGTTTCAGTGGCAGAGTGCAAATTTGAACCCTGATCTCCAGATTTGTAGTTATTTAGAGAATTTACTCCATTCAGTAAAACGTATACATGCAATTTGGCAAAAACAGATAAATTTTAAATATTAGCTTAGTGAGCATAATGAAGAAAACCTTATTATTTATGCTACTTAGGAATGATATTATTTTTACCTCTAATGGATCAGGCACTTCAAGTTTTGTTTCTGGAGGAGCTTTCACAAGAATTACAGTTTGGTCTTTAAGGCTGCCAATTTCTCGAATATCTTCATATCTAACATATGCTAATGTAATCTATGTTAAAGAACTGTTCAGTAGTAGACAAACAAATTAACATAAAAATTTAAAACACACCCCATGAGCCTCCTCTTTATAGCTCTATCTGTACTTGGCTAGTAGAAAAGAAATAAAAATAAAATAAAGTAAGACGTCTGCTGCCAAAATAAATTGATACTAATGCAAATTAATCTTACACTGAGCAGGAATAATTTGCAGAATTTGCTCAGCTATATTTCCCATTTGCTGTTTATGGAAAATGTGTTCTTTTGCTATCTTATATCAACAAATAAATCTTTCATTAATTGCAGAAACCCAGATGTGAGTTACATTGTTTAGCAAGATATTTATCATTTACATGCAAGCCATATTAGAATGCAGTAAAAATTTGGGATTTACACATTCTGACAGAAAAATCAGTGTGTCACATGGTTTGCTGCTGCTGTAGTACTCAATCTCTTACAGTCTGAAATATGTTATCTTGTTACTATTTTAATTTTTTAGAAGAGCTACAAGTAAATCTCATGTCTGATGTTCATCACTATACTATCATATAATTGACTGCCAAAGGATAGATTTATACTATACTATTTATAACTATAACCGTAATTATAAACAATCAGATTTCATCAAGGAGTCTCATGTGCATTAAAAGGATATCTCCGATTCTCAGAATCTTCTCTTAGTAGCTTGAGGTCATGGGAACAGCTTTGTATCAACTCGTCCAATTTCTTCTCCTCCTGGTTGAGTTCTGCTACCTCTTTAGACAAGCCTTGGCAGTGTGCCAATGTGCCCCCAAAATCAGATAAACTGCAGCCCCTGCAAACAAATGTGTTGAGAATTCAGAAATATTTCTGCAGCTCAATAGGTTTAACAAAAAAAGTTTCTATCAAAACTTCACCTGTCTATTTAGATCAAACCTTTGTCTCAAAGATCTAGCAAGTCAGATTACCTTACTGTTTCAAAAGTTTGGATATCATGGCAGCAAAATTCAATCAGAAAGGCGTCCATGGTAACAGCTTCCTTGGCGTGGAAAACGGAACAGCACCTCCCCACGGCCGAGTTGAGCCTCCAGATGCCAGAGATGAAAAGTCGGAAGCCTTGCCTCTGTCTATGTACTGTCTGTCTTTGTTGTTAATTGTGTAATGGTGAATGTTTACCATATATGCATTCTGTAATTAGCTCTGAGTCCCCTCAGGGAGATAGAGTGGAATATAAATAAAGTGTGAATATAGATAGATAGATAGATAGATAGATAGATAGATAGATAGATAGATATAGATATATGTATATATACACACAAGCGGACAGAACATTTATCTATCTTCTATATATATAACAGCAGCAGACAAAACAACAAAACTAAACACCCACAACCTCGAAAATTGACAGCACAACCCCTCATCCACGCCTCTAGGTTGATACAACAAAAAATAAAAGAAAAACAAAGTGCTAATTAGAGGGAGAGGAATAATCGTTTTTATCCAATTGCTGCCAGTTAGAAGGCTAAGCTCTGCCCACTTGGTCTCCTAGCAACCCACTCAGCCCAGGGGACAGGCAGAGTTAGGCCTCACTTAGGCTTCTTCCAAACTGCCTATAAAATACGGATTATCTGATTTTAACTGGATTATATGGCAGTGTAGACTCAAGGCCCTTCCACACAGCTATATAACGCATTTATAATCTTATATTATCTGCTTTGAACTGGATTATCTTGACTCCACACTGCCATATAATCCACTTCAGTGTGCATTTTATACAGCTGTGTAGAAGGGGCCTCATATAATCCAGTTCTAAGCAGATAATATAAGATTATAAATATACAGTAGAGTCTCACTTATCCAACATAAACAGGCCAGCAAAACGTTGGATAAGTGAATATGTTGGATAATAAGAAGGGATTCAGGAAAAGCAGATTAAATATCAAATTAGGTAATCATTATACAAATTAAGCACCAAAACATCATGTTATACAACAAATTTGATAGAAAAAGTAGTTCCATACGCAGTAATGCTATGTAGGAATTACTGTATTTACAAATTTACCACCCAAAATCACAATGAATTTAAAACACTGACTACAAAAACATAGACTACTAAAAGGCAGGCTGCATTGGATAATCCAGAACATTGGATAAGCGAATGTTGGATAAGTGAGATTCTACTGTAATATGAAATAATTACTGTGGTAGAATAATAAAGAACAATATAATCTCTAAAACCAGGACATTAAATAAAGAGCAACACTCTGAAAGCAGGGAAATTGGGAATTCCACAAAGGAAACAATCAGGGCCAGCTAACATCTCCCAAGAAAGGATTCTTCCAGAAAGGAAGCTGAGAAGGGAGTGAAGCACTGTGTATTACCAAAGTCATTATTATTACTATCATTATTATCATTATTATCATTATTATTATTATTATTATTATTATTATTATTATTATTATGTTCCTGTAAACCATGAAAATGAATACAATCTGACTCCAAGAATTCAAAAACACTAAAATCAGAATATATAAAAAATTACTGTGGTATAATAAAACAGAACAATACAATCTCTAAAATCAGAACACTAAATAAAGAACAACACTCTGAAAACAGGGGAATTCCACACAGGAAACAATCAGGCCAGCTAACACCTCCCAACAAAGTATTCCCATCACCAAAGTCTGGCAAATCCTCTATTTTCTGATGGCCACAGATATTAGAAGCACATAAAACATCGCAAACACCACCACTCTGAAAACAAGGGAATTCCAAACACAAAACAATTAGGGCCAGCTATCACCTCCCAACAAAAAATTCACTCAGGCAGGAAACAGCCAGGCTTTAAAGCTGCAAGGCCATTACATGCTGATCATTTTGCCTAATTGCAGCATTCATACTTGCCTCCAACAGACAAAAAAAACCAATCAGAAATATTGTATATTCACAACCTTGACGAAATAATATCCCCTGATGGCGCAGCGTGTTAAACCACTGAGTGCTGAACTTCTGGACCAAAAGGTCGCAGGTTTGAATTGGGGGAACGGACAGAGCCCCCACTATTAGCCCCACCTTCTGCCAACCCTAAAGTTCAAAAACATGCAAATGAGAATAGATGAATAGGTACTTCTCCAGCGGGAAGGTAACGGCGCTCCATGCAGTCATGCCACATGACCTTGGAGGAGTCTACGGACAACGCCAGCTCTTCGGCTTAGAAATGGACATGACCACCAACCCCCACAGTCAGACACGACTGAACTTAATATCAGAGAAAAACCTTTACCCTTTACCTTAACTACCACCAATTTCTCAATACTTTATTTCCCATACCACCATACTTCGCCACAGCAACGTGTGGTCGAGCACAGCTAGTATATATATAGACATATATAACCATTTTTTAAAAGCCAACACGATTTTCCTTAATTTTGCACAGAAAGGTTTCTAGCCTCTGTCTATCCTTTTCTGACTTCCTTTTGAAAGAATTACCATCCCAATACATAAGGCTAAGCATTCATTAAGAAGCTTTTTAGTTGAAGCTTTCAGTTGAGGAGTGACAGAGTACACAAAAACTTTTGCTCTTATTTCCATTTTGCTCTTTAAGATTTCATTTCTGCATATTTTATTTTTCTGAATTTCTGCAAAATCCTCCTCCACTTGGATACAGAAACAGGGCAGTAAGACAAAACTCCACATTAAGAAAAGCATGTCCTTCCTTCTTAACATAATTATTTTGAACCAAGTTTAATACAAATAGTATATGACCAATGCATAGATATAGCTAAGTATTCTTACAGTTCCCTAAAACTCCCTACCAAGGAAAGCTGGGCTGGACCATTCTCTGCAAAAAAATTATTCAGGCAAAACTTGTCAAATGACCACTTGCTTGAGAGAATGGCTTTTTAACAGTTATGTTTATTGAACTGCATGCTTTTAAAAGCTGTTCTAGTTATTATAAAATGTTAATTTAATCTAGTTAACTTTTAATGGTTAATTTAATTCTATTTTGTGTTTTGTGTTTTGATTATATACTTTTATTGAATATTAGTGTAAGCTGACTTGGATCCCATTTGTGAGAGAAAAGTGAGAACCGATAAAATAAAGTCTGTAAGTGATTTCCTTGTTGATATTTCTTTCCATAAGAATTGCCTTTCTGGATCAGAGGCAATCAAACCTTTTTGAAATACTGTGCTTAAGAGCATGAGCTATGGAGGACTCCCTAGTTGAACTAAAATACTGAACAATAAGGCAGGGTCAAATAGTAGGTCATTTTGCTGACTGAATTGTTTGTATCAGCAGAACCAGAAAGGTGATGATTTTCCACCCCTTGCAATCTCCCCATGAACTCTGGCATCTGTCTCTGAAGCTTTTTGCTCAACAACGGCTGCTTTAAAGACATTGACAATTTGTCCAACTAATGGTTTTAAAATATTGTTGTTTCAAATGCCAGATTTGTGTCCCTTTATTCTGTTGTATAGACACTGACTCCTTGTCCTGCAATGACTGCAACAAGCCACATGCTGGAAAATTATGGTGATAGAAGATAAGCAGGTACATGAACCCCAGATTATTATGGATGAAATTACTGAATTCTACATCGAAGTTACCGAAGTAGAAATGGTAACATAATTCACATCTCCAGTCACAGAACCCATGGAAATATTCATAAAGGAGCACTTCAGCTTTGGAGAGCACTATTTCTACCCACAAGATAGTAACCCCGTTGACCCTGACAAATGTAAAGATAGCTAAACAAGAATTCAACAAGAAGTTCAAGATAATGTCAGATTATTAATGCAAGTATGTTTGTGTCACTTCTCAATAACTGTAGTTATTAAGAATAGCATTACTGGAAGGGTCACAATAAGGTCATGTTCATTATGTATACTTTTGGATTGCATTTTTCTCTGATCCCACTAATTACAATCTCACATCAACTCGTCCACATTCCCAAGCATGTGTGTAATAATATGGCCAAAAGAGGCAACAATTTAGCTCATGAAAACATTTCATCAAAAATATGAAGGTGAAATTTGAAGGCATGCAATATTCCCAGATGCAATAAGTATACAGGGCTGTGATACTTACATCCACTGAATGTTGTTTTTGGATTTTTTCTTAATGAGATGGATGCCTTCCAGAACATTGGTGATATCATAAATCCTTCTTTTTTGTACCTTAAGGACGTCTGCTGCTTTATTCAAATCTACAACACCATCTGGAGACTGGCTCAGAAGCTGAACAAACCTCTTCGTAAGGAGACCAAGAGATGTATCATACCGTGTCTTTTCTGAAGGAGATTTGGGAGCTGGAAGAAAAAAGTTTACATCACAGCAATTCTGATATTGAAACAGCAGTTCATTTAAACAATCAATACAAAGACCAGGTTCATACCCAACCGTAAGCCAGTTTGTGGCTTCTTCTTATGTCTGAACCTATAATCACACAACATGGATACTGCCGTGGCTTGTTTCAAAAAATGTTCATTTTCGGATCTCACTGATTGTTTCACAGAACTTTGAACCCTCTTTCTGCATGTATCATCTGGAGTCTTTCTTGCACATGTACACTCAGTCACATGCATTACAGATCAAACGTGCATTAGAATAACATAAAATAATGTAATATTTAAGGGCTTAGAAGGTGTTAAAAAACATGCTCTGTCTGGTGAAACACAAGAGGAGGGCTACTCCAGCAGGTCTTAAACCTCAGACAAGTGCATGTATGGAGAGGTGTTCCTTGAAATAATGGTTGTATAATTGCTTATAAAAGCTCATAAAATGTCATAAATTCTTCTTTCAGAACAGTAGGTTCCAACCTTTGGTCCTCTAAGTGTTTTACACTTCAGCTCCCAGAAATCCCAGCCAACATACCAGCTGTTAGGAATTGTGGGAGTTAAAGTCCAAAATATTCAGAGAAACAAAGATTGGGAACCACTTAGAATACACTGATTAATTATAACCACCAAACAACTGTTCTTTTATCATTCAGCATAACAATTCCTACAGTAACTTTTTGAGGGTTTTTGTAAGACACTGAAAAACATATTACTATGTGGTGGTATAAAATTTGTTGAATCTTACTTTCAACCTTTCAACAAAAAAAAAAAAAACAGTGTGGGGTCCTATTGTTGCAGAATTAGAAAATGTGAGGATTATAAATCTAAGTTCAGCAAGCAACCCAAGCCTGTCCCCTTGAGGAAGCCAGCTAGCTCCTTCAACCCAGATTTCCATCCATGTCTTTGTTCACCAACCTGAAACTTTGAAGCTGATTTATATATAACAGGCAGTTTAAACTCGGTATGAGCAGAATATCAAATATTTAGCACAACTAGGAGTTTTTTACAGCTTACCAGAGTCCTCAAAGTGCTGGTTATACTATTTCATTACAGTAAACCAATGGTTCAGTGTACTAAGACTCATTTCACTTATTCTCACAGACATAGGATAACAGAGGAATTGTGGTATGATATGCAATGTCATTATTTTTATTAAACCAGGTCAGAAGAAAGTAACTACAAAATATACTACAGTCCTTTGGAAGAGATTATTTTTTCCTTTTCTTTTATCTAAGACTCAAAATATCTACCACACTTTTCCACATAAATAACCAAAGATTCCTTACTTCTTGGACTATCTGGACTTCTAGTTGCAGCTCTTCCTTTCCCCTTTGGTGTCCTTAATCCTTCAGTGAGAAATTGCTGTCCACTCTCTCCTAGTTCCAGCCTTCGCTTTGCCTGTCAAAAGAAGAGTGTTCTTGTAAAGAATGAAATCAAACTTGAAGGAACAAGCTTAGCTTAAAAAAAAAACATAGCAATCAGTATGGCCTGGTCAAAGGAAAGACAATGAACCTTTCCCAACTTCCTCAACACCTGTTGCTATTCTTATTTTAAGGGGGGGGGGGAAAGCTAACTTTTATCATACCTACCTCAATGTATATAAAATTCTTGAAGTATTTGAACATGGAAGCTTGCATACTATTGTGTGAATTGGGTTATGCAAATGAGAGCCTACAGCCATGGTTCGGCACCCAACATAGGCTATGTTCACAAATGATTACTATCTTGTGTTGTCGAGGGCTTTCATAGCTGGAATCACTGGGTTGCTATGAGTTTTCCTGCCTGAATGGTTCCAGAAGCATTTTCTCCTATGGGGTGAGCCTGTGGTGTTTTGAAAGTCCTTTTAGCTGCAAGAAATTGTGGGACAGTATCTGTGTCTCTGCAACATAGAAGGAAAGTCAGGGAGCACAGTAGATGTGCTTTCCTGGTCCTTAGTTTTTCCAATCTCCCTGTGTCTTGGAACAGTTTCTCCGCATAGAGATGTTTGATGTGTTGTCGAAGGCTTTCATGGCCAGAATCACTGGGTTGCTGTGAGTTTTCCAGGCTGTATGGCCATGTACCAGAAGCATTACCATCTGTGTAGTTCATCATGTATACAATGCAATTCTATATACTATACAATTCATCATCCTATACTATGGGAGAATTACTCATTTTTCCTTTCTCAGTACAATGTTAAACAAAATTTGGAAGTGCCTCCCCCTTTACTGTGCATTTTACTTGCCTTTTCCTTGGTCCACTAACAGAACTGAAACAGATAATAACTGAATAATCCTCCACCAGCTTGTTATAGTAAATTTTAGCTGGGTTAATCACTCAGGAACAATTATGCTTTTCTATAGATGTTCAGGATGCTTTTGCTGAATCCTCCAACCAAATAAATATATTACTTCTCAGTATGCTGAATCAGGCCTTCTCTAGCAAGATAGTTAAAACCTCTAGTGTGGCAGCTTCAGATAAAGTCTAGTGGCTATATGTAAGTACTGACATTAGCATTATTTTCAAGTCAGACCAGTGAGGTTACTTTGTTAAGCAACGTTGCTAAAATAGAGAAGGGTTATCTATGTATACCATAAACGATTACAATTTTGCACTATGGAGATAAGAATAGCCGCCAAAAAAGCCAGCTTTCACATGGCAGCCTCCTCCCTACTAAAGTAGGTCTGAATTCAAAGACAAAGCCATATTACTCTGGAATATCAGTACACAGAGGGATTTTATGGCCCCTTAGAGACTATCTGAGAGAACAGTTGGTAGTATGAAGGTGCATCTACACCAGGCATCTTCAAACTGTGGCCTCCAGTTGTTTTGGCCTCCAACTCCCAGAAACCCTATTCAACTTGTTCAATGCTCAGGAATTCTGGGAGTTGGAGGCCCAAAGAGTTGGACAGCCGTAGTTTGTGGATACCTGATCTACATTGTAAAATTAATGCTGGTTGTTACTACTTTAATTGCCATAGCTCAATACTATGGAATCACGAGAGCTTTATCTTTGCAAAGTCATTAACTTCCTCTGGCAAAGAGTGCTCGTGCCTCACCAACTCCCTGGATTCAATAGCATTGAGCTATGGCAATTAAAGTGGTATCAAACTGCAGTGTAGATGTATCATAAGTCTACTTCCTCAGCATATGAGGAAGTAAACTTAATTCTACCAAACCTTATGCTACCAATGTCATTCTTTCATGGAGTCTCTAAGGAGCTATAAGATCTCTTTGCATACCGTGTTTCCCCGAAAATAAGACAGTGTCTTATATTAATTTTTGCTCCCAAAGATGTGCTAGGTCTTATTTTCAGGGGATGTCTTATTTTTTCATGATTCCTTTCTTGTACTCAACGGCTCCCTCTTCCTCTTCCTCTGCTGAGGAAGGCACGTGTGGCGAGAAGGAGGTGTATGCTTTTCTCTCCTCCTTCGCACTACATGCACCTTCCTCAGTGGCAGCGGCTCCTTCCTCCTAGGTCTTATTTTCAGGGGATGTCTTATTTTTTCATGATTCCTTTCTTGTACTCAACGGCTCCCTCTTCCTCTGCTGAGGAAGGCACGTGTGGCGAGAAGGAGGTGTATGCTTTTCTCTCCTTCTCCTTCGCACTACATGCACCTTTCTCAGTGGCAGCGGCTCCTTCCTCCTATGTCTCACTTTCAGGGGATGTCTTATATTTGGTAATACAGCAAAACCTCTACTAGATCTTATTTTCAGGGAATGTCTTATTTTCGGGGAAACACACTACTAAGCAGGTCTGGTCAGCTGTTATGTTTTCTGTACTTTACTAGAGACTAGAGAAAGGTTATGCCATGCAACTTATAAATAACATAAAACACATAAACAATTTTAGTTAATTAAATGCAAGTATTAAATATGAGTAAGAAAAATATCCAATAAAGCCACATTTAGTCATAACATTGCATATCAACATAGCATGTTCATGAATGTATAGCTAATGTAGCACAATGTGGAAATGCCAAATGTATACAAGCAGCTAACTCTGGGTATCTGAAAACAAAACAAAATGATAATGGCTTCTTATAAGACCTTCATTACCAGATATATTACTTAAGCAGTTTCAAATGAATCTCAATAGCAAATTTCACTGCCACAATGGTCACAACTGATGTGCACACATACAAATGTTCAGTATAAAAAATAGTAAGTATCTCTGGAAGCATATGGGTAATTCACTCCCTTTCTTATGATGACCGTAATAGATGGGTGGAACACTGACTGGAATGCATCCAAACTTTTCCACTAACTTATTTTCTTGTCTTTGTGACCAAGAGTTTTTCTGAAAGACAGCAACCCTAATCCTGCCACTATGTTTTTAAAAAACAAACAAACATGCAGAATATGGGTAGAGGGGGAAAACAACCTGGAGTAGAAAGCCTGCTTTACATATAATGGTAGCATGTTCAGCTTTAGGATTAGAATATTCAAGACTTCAAATGCAGCTGAATTACACAAAACAATGGTAAGCCTTAGTGAAAATCATTTTCCTTCTGTTTTTGATGTGGAAGACTTTCATGGACGTGGCCTCAGATCTTAAGATTTTCACAGGGCCATGAAAAAATGTCAATTTAATGTATGACAGAGTCTATGGCATCCAGAAGGCATCAATATCTTGCAATATATAAATCTGCATTTAAGTTGGAAGCTTTAATATGCTAAATACTTCTGAAACAATAATTCAATTACAAAGATATTCTCCTCTGGAAATACTTGTATGTTCCAACAGAAATCCACATAAACTGGCATGAACTCTATAAACAAAACAACACCTTTGGTAAAATTCTCTAAATATCTAAATGCAGTGGCTTAACTGCTGTGGTGCTTCTTGGTTTAAGAAGACACATAAACAATACTAATCACGCACCATCCAGACATGATGTGGCACACATGCATTTATTTGTACTCGGGTTTGCCTATCAACACCATTCCTTTGGATTATTGATTTTCCCCCCTTGAAACTGGGCCAACTCTTCTAACGCTGTAAAGCCAAATAAAAATTGATCTGAATTGGCTGTTGGTTTGGGACTTAGATAGTATTGTGACAGTCGATGGAAAAGTTTCATCCTTCATACGGACTTTTTTCCCATCTACTTAGAAAACACACATCCAGAGTCAAACCTTATGTCTGTTGCAACTTGCCCTGAGAACATATATGCAAGTTTACGAGTGACTCAGTTCTTAAAAACAGCACTGTCAGCTATGAATTGAAAATGCAAATAGGCAAGACAGGTAGACAGCAGCAGGATCTTAGAAGCTACTTATTTACTTAATACTTCTTGCTCATAACAACTCAAGATGTGCAACACAAATAGCTTGCTTGAGGCAAACAAATGTTAATTTGGGTTATCATCTTGTCTCTTACCATGGCTATTTTCCTTCCTTTTTAGAAACCCGAGACCCAAATTCAATTTTAGTTCCAAGCAGAGTTAACACATTAAATCAGCTAGAACTTCATAACTCAACATTTCTGAAGGGACCATGGTTTCAAATATTCTTTAAGATGTGGGACTAATTTAGGACTAGAATTTTAAACTGAGTAAAGCTTCGTGTTTTGTTGGGTTTCTTTCATTCCAAGAATTCAAGAAGCTGGGACTCCTGCAATTCCTCATATTACAGGCAGTCCGTAACTTACAAACATCTGACTTACAAATGACTCATAATTAAGAACTGTGGTGAGAAAATAGGAAGTGAGAGAAATCTACCTCTAGGAAGATAAATTCAATGCTGAAAGAGTTATCTTGCAGAAAAGGTGTTTCCACTAAAGCTTCATCACCAATCCTTGTTTCCACAAGCCAATTTTATATAAAAAAATCCAATTCTCACATGGACATAAAGTGAAGTGAAATCTTCTGAACAGGGGCATAGACAGCAAAACCAACATTGCGTGTGTTAGCCCTTCCCTATGCTACCCAAAGCTTTTATACATACATACACACACACACCAGTATATATATGTATGTATGTGTGTGTATGTACACACACACTGGTATATATATTTATGTATGTATGTGTGTATATATACACACGCACACACACACACACACACATACGGTGGCACAGCGGGTTAAACTGCTGAGCTGAAGAACTTGCTGACCGAAAGGTTTGCGGTTCAAATCTGGGGAGCGGAGTGAGCTCCTGCATATTGAGTAGATCAATAGGTACCGCTTCTGTGGGAAGGTAACGGCATTCCATGCAGTCATGCCAGCCACATGACCTTGGAGGTGGCTACAGACAATGCCGGCTGTTTGGCTTAGAAATGGAGATGAGCACCAATCCCCAGAGTTGGGCACGACTGGACTTAATGTCAGGGGAAACCTTTACCTTATACACACACACACACACACACACTCTTCCAACAATATGCTTCCAGAGTACATATATATACGACTGGAGTTACACTTCAAAAATGTACCTGTTCTGACTTGCATAAAAATTCAACTTAAGAAGAAATCAACGTAACTATTTTGTTCGTAACTTGGGGACTGCCTGTATATCCAAATGCTGCCATAACTAGTTTTATCAAAATGTTTCTATACCTAATATCATTAAACTTCAATGATACTGAGTAACACCTCACACTGGCAATTTCTTTCTAGCATATGTACTTTATGTGCTCTTTAAAAACATATTAGTCGATTTTTCAATAGCTCCCCATTCATTTAGAAAACTGTCTTCAGTTAATTATAACTGAATCTGATCTCCGTATCCAAATTCAACCACCTACCATTTGAAAACACCGTCCCCGCCACCATAAAGCAAAGTTTGATTTTCCATAAGGGACACAATTTTACTAAACTGTTGTATTTTATTATGCCATTAATTTCAGTTGAGCATCCATAGATTTTTGTATGTACAGAGGGTCCTGGAACCAAATCTCACCAAATATCAAGGGGCCACTAATGCACTGAACATCTCCATTAGCAAGGTTTTTTAAAAAAATGCACTGAACAGGCATTTTTTTTTAAAAAAAAAAACCTTGCTAATGCTGCTTGGCATTGCAATTCTACATGCACCCACTTAAAAGTAAGTTTTACTCAGTCTATAAGACTTCTTTCCAAGTAAGTATTTATAGGACTGCAACTTTATTTGTTTTGGAGTTTAAAATCCTAGAAGGCACACAACACATTGCATCCTTTGAGGCCATGCCACAATTCAAAGGATCACATAAATACTGGTACATTATATCAGCAAGGTGAAGGTCCCCGTCTGATAAGAAGCCTCCATTTTGTTTTGTTTCATTTGATTTTTATCCCACAGCTTCTTGCAGATTCTGGACTTCAAGATTAAGACATAGGCACAGACAAAACATGATATGCCAAAACATAATGAAACAAACTATAAATACACTTGAATTACAAACTAATTTAAAGGCCATCAGAAAAGAGTATAGCACCAATCCAAGCTCCATTCTCAGCAGTCAGTTGGGTGCAGAAAGTCTGACTGCATAAGATCTTTGCCTGGAGATGCAAGGACAAGAGGGAAGAGAACATGTAACCTTTCCTTGGAAGGAAATTATACAGGCTCAAAACAGCTAGTGCCATCTACAGAGAAAGACATCCCTAGCATCCTGACCAAACTACAGATGATTGGATTTGCAGTACCTTCACCCAAATCAGACCACTGCAACCTGGACCAGAAGGACGGACCTGGACCATATTTGGCACACAGACACCACATTACCCACTTCACGTCCTGGTGCCGATAGGAGGATGGATCACAAATGTTGGGATTTGCCGTACCCTCACCTGATTCAGCTCCAACTTCAACAGACCACTGAGACTCACACAAGTGATGGACCTGGACAAAACGTGGCACACAGACTCCTCATGGCCAACAGAAAATACTGGAGAAGTTTGGGGAAGATTGACCTTGATTGATTGGATTTATAGTTGACCTGCATCCAAATAATTTGCAAACTACACCAACAATGGACCGAGAACAAACTTGGCACAGAGACCCCCATGACCAACTGAACATACTGCTGTAGTTTGTGGGCATTGACCTTGATTATGGGAATTGTAGTCCACCCTTATCCAGAGTACACTAAACCCAGCCAATAACAGATCTGGACCAAACCCGGCACACAGAGTCACCTTCCCATCTAATTTCTGCAACATCGTGAATTCAAAACAAGAATTAGTAGACAAGGTTTTCCAAAACATTGAAACAAATTATCGAAATCATGCATGGTTGAGCGGAATAGCCATTCTAGCAGCTTAAAATGTCAACATACACGAGATAAACAACATCATTGAAAACAAAATCCGAGATGAAACAGTGACATACAAATTCATTGACTCTGTGATGAACCAAAATGAAGCAGTGAATTTTCCAACTGAATTTCTTAATTCTCTCGATGTACCCGGATTACCGTCACACATTCTGAATTTAAAAATTGGAGTGCCAATTATTTTACTGCAAAAGATCAATCAGCCAAAATTATGCAGTCAGACAATTAGTTAAAAAATTGAAGAACAATCTAATTGAAACAACAATTCTGATTGGACTTCATAAAGGTAAAGACTTCCACAAATACCACTCATTCCGACCGGCATGGTGTTCGAGTTTCATTGACTTCCATTTCCAATACGCCTTGCATTCGCTATGACTATCAATAAAGCGTAGGGGCAATCTTTGCAAGTGTGCGGACTGAATTTAGAAAACAATTGCTTCTCTCATGGGCAATTATACGTCGGATGCTCCAGAGTTGGGAAACCATTTGATCTTTATGTTTATGCAGAAAACGGACAAACCACAAATGCAGTCAATCTACTAGCTTTACAATAAACAATGATTTTGGTAAAAATCTCTTTTTTCTTCCTTTCCTTTTATTCCACATACACATAGCAACATAAGGCAGGGAACTGAATTGAATTATGTGTTTTCTCAGTGAATCTGTTTGCTACAATACTTTTATTTACTTTCACATTCATTTCATATCAGACTACACCACAGCAAAGCATGGCCGGGTTTAGCTAGTATGCATATAATAAAAGCCAAAGTTTGTTTGTTGTATATATATTTGTATGTATTTCCCAAGATGGCTCTCACTTTCAGAAACCACTGTAAATCCCGCCAACAACGGATCTGGACCAAACTTGGCCCAAAGACCCTCCATGACCAACAGAAAATACTGGAGGTCTTTGGGGAGGATTGTCCCTGGATTCTGGGAGTTATAGTTCACCAATAGCCAGAGATCACTCTGAGCCCAGCCGACAACGGATCTAGGTCAAATTTGGCACACATCCAACAAGGATAACTTTGAATACTGGAGGGGTTTGATGGGGATTGACCCACAATTTTGGGAACTGTAGTTCACATGCAATCAAAGAACACTGCGAACACAAACAATAGATCTAGACCAAACTTGGCACACATACCCAATATGGCCAATTTTAAATACTGGTAGGGTTTGGAGGGATTGATCTACGATACTGGGAATTGCAGTTCACCCACAATCAAGTAACACTGTGAACCCAAATGACGATGGATCTGGACAAAACTTGGCACCAACATGGCCAACTCTGAAAACTATTGGGTTTGACCTTGGATTCTGGGAGTTGTAGTTCACTGGCATCCAGAGAGCACTGTGAACCCATCCTACGACGGATCTGGACCAAACATAGCACACAGACCCAACTATGGAAACTGTGAATACTGGTGTGGTTGGAATAACAGATGATGATGGGAGCTGTAGTATACCCATGTTCTTTTGCAACATGGCTAATTTAGAATACTGGTAAAGTTTGAGGGGAATTGATCTGAGATACTGGAAATTGCAGTTCACCCACAAACAAATAACACTGTGAACCCAACCAACATTATATCTGAACTTTGAATACTGATATGGTTGGATTAATAACAGATGATGGGTGTTCTAGTGTACCCATAATATTTTGCGTTTTCTAATAGGTACACCCCAACAATTAATACATTTTATGTTTATCATTACAAGACCTAACCTGATCATTGCCGGGTACTTAAACTAGGATATATATAAAAGCTTAAGTACAAATGTATGTCTGCTTGTTTGTTTTTCTGTCTGTACCATAACATCTGCTGTGAGGTAAAGTGGCCTTCTCCAAAGTCACTGGGTTGACTGTTGCTAGGTGAAGTGGCCCTTTGTGATGTCACTGGGAAAGAAAGGTGACACACGTGTAAGGGGAAGAGAGGAAGGTGAGAAAGAGCCACAAAGAAAGCCATGTTACCATCGAGAGATTGTGAGGTAGGCCCTCTCTGAATTGGGGAAGGGATACCCTTTATTCACAGGGTTGCCAAAATTCAACAGGGACACATACACAAGTGAACAGAGAGGTAATATTCAACATAACCGTGCTGAGAACGTAACCGTTCAGTGAAGCTGAAATAAGGAGGAAACTTCCAACCTTGACTAGTAGGGGCAAAAAGTTTGGCTGTGGCCCTCTGAACCAAAGTTTCTAAGCATGCGTCATAGGCAGCCCCACAAAGTATACATTACAGTAATCCAAACAGGATGTGACTACTTTATATGCCCCTATGGCCAGATCAGACATTTCCAGAAATATATACAAATGGTTCACAGACTGTAACTCTCCAAACATAATCCTGGTCAGTAGGAGACCCTGGTGGCGCAACGAATTAAACCCCTGTGCCGGCAATTATCTCACACCAGAAGTGACTCGCCGTTTTTCATGTCGCTCCTGACATGAAAAAAAAATCCTGATCAGTGCAGAAACCTGGGCATCTACACCCAGGAATGAATTCAGTATACCTAAAATGCACACTAGAGTTTTCAGACAGAGTATAATTCCATACAGCACAGACTGAATGCTCATTCCTTGGTCTACCTTTCAACTGACCACGAGCACTTCTACCTTGTTTGAACTAAACTTTAATTTGTTCAGTTTCACTCAGTCCATTTCACAGTGGAACATGCCAACAGCAAAATACATAGCGGGAAAAATAATGAAACCTTAACGTGCACACATAAGCACTTTGACACACCTATGAGCCCTTTGAATCCAAGCTTAATAATTACCTATAAAATATTTTTCAAGGAATCTGAAATCCAAGAACTTCCCCCAGTAACTTTAATCAGTAAAAGCTAAAAACCAAAAGGTTCTGGAAGACAGCTGGGCAATAGCACTTTTCAAAGAGTAACAACAACTTGGAGCAAAAGTCCAAGCCATTTAAAATGGCTCCCAGGATATGACAAAACTATTTCAAGTGCAGGTGCATTTAGACTTACATCTAGTTACTTCTAAATATATGGAAACTAGAATTTATAGTGGTACTAGTATGACTCAAATTGAAATCCTGTTTCTACAGTGCAGGTTTCACTATTCCTCAGAACAATTTTGGTGACCCTATTATTCATGAGACACTTGCTTACAATGAAATTGTAACTTCATTGTGATTGGGGATCACAACCAGATACAGTGAAGACATCCGCCCATGCACTTTGCTACTTTGCTGTTGTGTATGCATGCCCAGTGTGGAACACATCTCACCATGTTAAAACAGTGGACATGGCTCTTAACAAGACATGCAGCATTATCAGAGGATGTCTACATCCTACACCACTGGAGAAATTATACTGTTTAGCCAGTATTGCACCACCTGACATCCGCCGGGAAGTAGCAGCTAGCAATGACAGGCCCAAGGCAGTTACATCTCCGGCACATCCCCTGTTTGGGTATCAGTCAGCAAGCCAACGCCTTAAATTCAGAAATAGTTTTCTAATATCTACAGAGATACTCGCAGGAAAGCCTCAGCAAGCGAGAGTCCAAAAGTGGCAGGTTAAAACCTGGAACCTCAATCCATGGCTGACACCAAATGAGACTCTCCCTCCTGGGCACACAGAAGACTGGGTGACTTGGAAGGCGCTGAACAGACTGCACTCTGGCACCACGAGATGCAGAGCCAACCTTAAGAAATGGGGCTAGAAAGTGGAGTCCACGACATGCAAGTGTGGAGAAGAGCAAACCACAGACCACCTATTACAATGCAGTCTGAGCCCTGCCACATGCACAATGGAGGACCTTCTAACAGCAACACCAGAGGCACTCCAAGTGGCCAGCTACTGGTCAAAGGACATTTAGTATAATGCCAAGTTTTAAACTTTGTGTTTTTAAATACATTACAACTGTACCCTTGGTTCGCTTCTGATACGATAAATAAATGAAATAAAATCAAGCGATCTCTAACAGTTATTATCTAATTACCAATGTAAACTTTGGAAAGAAATAAGGTGTAAGTGCTTCCCAAAGAATCTATTTCTCTTGCCTATATATAATGACCACACATCGCATGCCAATACAGTGAGCAGTGAATGCTGTATCAAGAGAAACAACAGATATTTTAAAGTCAAATGTTTTCTTTATATATTTCTTTGGCAAGATTCAGTGATGTGTTCCTTCAGGTAATTTCTGATCTACAGCGATCCTATCATGGATTTTTTAACAAGATTTGTTCAGAAATATTTGCCATTGCCCTTGTCTGACAAAGTGTGACTTATATAAGGTCACTCAATGGTTTTCGTCTATGAAATTATTCCCAAACATGACACAAACAGAAGAATAAATATAAGCAAAGGAGAGATTTATGGAGACTTTCACGTTTGAGAATATTCAGAAATCTACTCTCTTTCATAGAACCAGACTCCATAATCCAACATAGCAACATCGATCAATGTCACTATCAATGCAATACCCTTCCACTTAGTAGGTACTTTCTACTTCCAATTGCCTGTTACTTTTAAAGGGCATGGTTCCTTTCATCTTTATTCTTTTTTAATTGTGACACACTTAGAAAGAAGTCATGTATGCCACCTGGTCCTATTTAGAGCAAGGATTGACAACTATAGCCATTCAGCTATTGCTGGAAGAAACTGGTCAGCCCTAGCCAGCACAGCCAATGACGAGAACCAAAGGAGACAACCAACAAGAGCTAGATCAGTGGTTCTCAACCTGTGGGTCTCCAGGTGTTTTGGCCTTCAACTCCCAATAATCCTAACAGTTGGTAAACTGGCTGTGATTTATGGGAGTTGTATGCCAAAACATCTGGGGACCTGAACCACTGGGCTATTTCTTTCTCACCTCTGACTCAGAGGAAGGGAAGGATAAATAATAAAAGACTAAAATTAAGGAGATCTTAACACTGTACCAAGCCAACATTCTGAAGCTTCCAGATGCCATCTGATCTTGGAAGCAAGAACTACCAGGTCCCTTCATTTCAGACAGAAGCAATGGTGAACCATCTCTGAATATTCCTGGCTTAAGAAACCCTCATGAAATTCATGGGGTTACCAATAGTCAACAAGCACTTGAAGATACACATACTGGATAATTCTTTTGATTTGGAAGTAGCCATTTATTTTAGCAGTCAAACTAAAGGACACTTAGTCCTTGTTGTATGTTCTGAAGCTAGAAGGCACAACATATCTCACATTAGTTAAAAGAACACTCAGGTTATGAAAAAAATGGGACCTTCTAATGCAACTATGTTTTAAAGTTTTCTGCAATTATTTAAAATGGCTGCTGCCATTCCACTCCATCTTAAACACCCAAAATAGCAGCCTTACCATATTATTCAGGCTCCCTCATGTTACTGTTTAGAACAAAAAAAAGGAGATGAAGGAAAGAAGGCTGCCATTCTTTCTCTGAGATGGGATCATCTCATCTCTTGCCTCTTGTCACTGACTTCATGCTGTGTCCTTATTCCAGCACTGATCCATGTATACTCATGTAAACACTTCCACATGGGTATATACAGTACAAACTGCAAATACTATTTCAATTTCCTATAATTCCAAATATATTCATTAAGTAAAAAGTACATAACTTCTGGGAATGGTGTTTTAATTTGAAAACAGAGCCTGCTTCTTATTTCAGATGTCCATTGAACCCAAGTTCCTAACATTAATGTCATCAAAAGGGTTGCTGGACACATTTAATAATATGTAAACATTAAGACAGTTCCCTCTACACTGTGAGGTTTACTTGAATGTCTCATGGAAATCATATAAGAACATCAAGCTGGAAGCAAAGCCATGTTCCACTTAGCACAATAGATTATTCTGACATCCCTTTTCACATTAACAGTTTCAAGCAATTTCATTACAAATCAATAAAAATGTTTATGCCACAAGTTCCCTTAAGTCAGGGGTCCCCAAACTAAGGCCCAGGGGCCGGATGCGGCCCTCCACGGTCATTTACCTGGCCCCCACCCTCAGTTTTATAATATAATATTTTATATCAGTTTTAATAATATAATATATTGTATAAACATATAATATTGATAATAATCTTATGTTATACAATATAATACTAATAGTAATGCCATATAATAATATTAATTATATGTTATATATTACATATTATATAATAGTATAGTGGTATAGTTCAGTATAGTAATATATAATGCTAATATTGTGTTATGCTAATAATATAATATATTGTATGTACATACAGCTGCTCTGAGTCCCCTTCGGGGTGAGAAGGGTGGGATATAAATGTAGTAAATAAATGCAGTAAATAAATAATTAATTTTAGATTTAGGCTCGGCCAAAGTCTGACATGACTTGAAGGCACACAACAACAACAACAACCCTAATTAACTTGACTATCTCATTGGCCAGTAGCAGGTCCACACTTTCCATTGAAATCCTAATAGGTTTATGTTGGTTAAAATTGTTTTCATTTTTAAATATTGTATTGTTCTTTCGTTGTTGTTGTTGCACTACAAATAAGACATGTGCATTATGCATAGGAATTTGTTTGTATTTTTTTCAAATGATAATTTGGCCCCTCAACAGTCTGAAGGATTGTGGAGTGGCCCTCTGCTTAAAAAGTTTGGGGACCCCTGCCTTAAGTTGTATTAGAATCAGCCTTACCTTCTTCTTCCTTGTTGCTTTTACAGGGAAGATCTGTAAGCTGCATTGGCAAAGTTTTTACTCTGAAAAATTAGTCCCACATAAAATGATAAGTCAATTTAAACAGGGATTTACCATAGCTAACTTTTGCTAGAGTGCTACCAGTGCTTGGCATAGGCTTTCATTACTTATTTTAATTTGCTTTGAAAGCCATTTTAGATAATACGTAGAGATTTTATCGCAAAACTGGCATTCTTTCCTACAGGTAGATGACTATTTCTTTTTCAAAAAGGACTATATCTCATTCTACCTGTTGATACTAAAACCAATGCCAACAGACACTTCATTTTAGCTGTAGTTTCTGCAACTGTACAGTACTGACCTTCCAAGCAAACCAATTAGGTTACTGCTCCACTCTCAAGAATTCCATTCCTTACACTAACAAAGAGGCAAACTACTTTTAGGGGCAATAATCCCATATCACAGATCTGAGTGGAGTGGGTAGATCAAAAGACAACCTGGCAGGATGGCACTACCTGGAGGAATCCTCCACCTTGTGTGAATGTGGAGCAGAACAAACAACTCCGCATATCTATGCTTGCCCACAATGTCCTGCCTCATGTACAGAAGAGGAGTTGTTTAAAGCTACAGAGAGTGCTGTCATTGTTGCCCACTTTTGGTCTAAAACTATTTAGCTGCTTGTGATCCCTTTATTTTATCATTTTTAAACTTATTTATTATGCAATGCTTTTGACACGAAATAAACAGAGCAGAGATTAATTCGTTACTAGAAACTATAATTAGTATGCAATAGTTAAGCTGAATTACTACAGAGACACTTTATCATTAACATTCAAATATCTCAGTTATTTGTACCTTTGGTAAGTTCTTAGATCTAACAACCCACTTTTATACATATTATTGTTTTGAACCAGGGTTTTATTGGGGAAATCTGTTCAAAATTTACCTTTGTTATCTTCTGATCCTGAGAGAGAGTAACTTATCCAAGGTTACTCTGTGAGTTCCCACAATTGAGTAGGGATTTGAACTATTAACCTCCAGGGTTATAGTCCAATGTTACACCACACTAGCTCTCTTTTAGTGCTAAGCAAAGACACTGCTCTTTGCTAAAAAAAGACCTGCAAGGCACCATAATAAAGTCCTTTTTTTGTTCTCCTAAGTGATGCACCTGTTTAAGACAAGTCTGAGAACCTGAACGTATCTTCTCTGGGAAACCAAGCAAGGATGCATTTGTGAACTTGTGGCATGCTAACAGCCTAGAAGTAGGCAGGAAGAGAGCATGCCACAAATGACTAATACTAATAGAAGTGTGCAAGCATAATGGTGACAACTGGTGGCACTGCCTGCAATAGATTTTCTTCAACATTCTAAACAGTATTTAAAGATAGATCTCACAAAATATTCCATTTTTTCATTATATAGCCATTGCGAAGTTACAGGTGACTGTATAGTGTTAACACAACTGTAGGTCTTCATCTTGAGTTGAGGATATCTAAGCTTTGTCCCTGTCTAGAAAGAGTTTAAAATCTGAAATTGTCAAAGGAGAGTGTCAGCCTTGGCCCTTGAATTATATTTTCAAGACATATTTGTGCATTTGATTATACATTGCACTGAAAGCAAAGCATAACTTACTTGTACCCCATAGGTCAGTGGTTCTCAACCCAGGGTCCCCAAATGTTTTTGGTCTACAAATCCCAGAAATCCCAGCCAGTTTACAATCTGTTAGGATTTCTGTGAGTTTAAGGCCAAAAACATCTAGGGACTCCTGGCTGAGAACCTCTGTCATAGACTCTTACCCAGCCAGCAATAAGGCTACAAAAGCCTACTTCTGCATGGGGATGCCTTCAAGCTGGTTAGGGCATATTAGATTGTATATTTCTTTTCCATCTTCACTAAAACTGTAGAGCATTTCCAATCAACCTGGAATTGCTTCTGGTAAGTATAAAAAGACACAGTCAAATATCTTTTCTGGTGCAATCACAGGGATAGTGTGTATTGGTTAAATATAGTACAAACCGCCTTTCATGGGACCAGTACCTATGTTTGACGAAATATTTATCTCTAGACATTTTCTAGATCTTCCAGGTGATTTTAGCTGTATATTTTTGATGGAAGTTGAACAGAGTTACACTGAAGGACCTAGCGATGCCTAGAGAGGTGTTCCCTAATTAACTTGACTATCTCATTGGCCAGTAGCAGGTCCACACTTTCCATTGAAATCCTAGGCATTTCCTAGGTCCTCCAGCATAAGTCTATGGTATGCTTCCTTGGGCATTGGTTCATTCAATAGGACTTGCAGTTTTGCATATCCACACCAAGTATTGCAACATACTCCCAACAGGTGACCATCCAGCCTCCAGAGAATACTCCATCATACTCTCAGGCAACATATCTGATTGCTGAATAGTTCTTACCATTAGTAACCTCTTCCTAATGTTTAAGTGGAATATCTTTTCCTGCAGTTTGAATCCACTGCTCAGTGTCCTAGGCTCTAAAACACCAGAAAACAAGCTTGCACCATAGGGCAGCCTTTCAAATCTTTAAACATGCTCACCTTCTTCTCTCCAATATCATCTTCTTGAAACATAAAACAGAATGTGGCCCTCACAAATTTGAGAACTGCTGCTCCAAAATACCACTGAACCTAGCTTCTCGTATTGAATGAGAACAACATTTGATCCCAAGACCTAGTTAATCTGTGTTTGACAAAAATGGTGATCCGAAACACACAATATACCTGTAAACAGTCACAGAGTTAGAGCTGGGAGTTTCACAATTAGCAGGTAACTCTTAATAGCTACAATTCTAGATGCTGCCCTTTAGATGTATGTATGCTCCTCAAAATACATGCATGCACATTCTATGTTACAAACAGGTATTCTTAGCAACAAACCACCCACTATTTGGCAGACATGAAGTGTTCATACTGGATCTGTAATACTCAGAAAGACAAGGAGACTATCGAGTGTCCGAATTCAACACCTTTTAATAATATTTCAGAATTATACCATAAGTCTGGCTGTCACTGAAAAATAAGCATTTATCTTTAAAACTGTATTTTACCCTTAGAGAGCATACTTTTGTATGATGGAATTTTATATGGCCATCAGAACCTGTCTGATCTTGAAAGCTGAGCAGGACCAAGCCTAGTTAGTACTTGGATGGGACCATAAATGAATATTGGGTGCTGTAGGCTATATTTCAAAGGAAGGAACTGGCAAAACCAGCTCTGGGTATTACCTGCCTGAGAAAACCCTATGAAATTCATGGGGTCGACACAGGTCGACAGGAAAATTGAAGGAACATAAACACACCCTCCTCTTTAAAGATGATGTCCACTGTGCCATTTTTATTGTCCCCTATGCAAACTGACATTCTTAAAGGCTAAATTACAAGATTGAATTGTCACATTATTATACACATAATAAAGATATTCACGTTAATACTTGAATATGAAAGCTAATTTCTTCACTTGGTTTATAAGTAAAGAGCCATGGTCTGAGGGGGATGCGGCCATTCACTTCTGGGTATTTACTAACCACAACATCAAAACATACAATATTTGGTTTAGCTTCCCTCTTCCCCTACCTTCCAACCCTGTCAGACTGGCTACGGGCCTTTTTTCAATTAGAATTAAGTAGAATACCTAAAGCAGATAAGGCTGAAATTATACAGAAACCACTTAGATTTGTGGTCACAAAACAACAGCATTTCAGCCTTGAGGGGAAAAAATCTGGCTCACATATTAAAATACGTGAGATAAACAGCATGACCATTTAAAGATATGTTGAGGTGAAAGAGGTCAATGGGGTCACCTAGGGCCATTCCCACAAACTTGTTTCCACTCTCCTTCCAACCTGATAGAATATAGGAGATAGATACATATAGAGAGTTATCCATCAGTTGACTGATGCTATATACATAGGTAGTCCCAAAGTTATGGACGAGATAGGTTCTGCAGGTTTGTTCTTAAGCTGACTTTGTATGTTGGAACAGGTACATTTTAAGTGTAACTCCAGCTATACACACACACACACACACAATAAAAGTGAAAATGTGTATGTGTGTATGTGGCGGAGGTGTTCACTTACACAGACAACCTCCACAAACAGCTACAACCCAGTGCTGAGGAGCAACCAAAAGCACTCTCTCCAATGACATTGCAGGTTATAGGGAGTGTCATGAAAATTTAGCCCAAACCCTGCCAATGTCCTCCACAAACACCATACTGCCCACCACCTACCGAAGGCTTTCATTCAGGGACAATTTCCTCCTAGATTTTCTGTTTTTCCTCCAGAATGGACATCCCAGGATTCCTTTTTCTTTCCATTGGTGTGGAAATTGCATGATCCCGCCCACTGCCTCTCCTTTAATCCTTTCCTACCCTTTCCTATGGCACACAGCAAACAGAGGAATCGATCAGCACCTGAATAAGAGGTTTGGGGAGAATTCGCCATAATTTATAGGAACTGTAGTTCACCTACATCCAGAGAGCACTGTGAACCTAATCAACAATGGATCTGGACAAAAACTTGCCACGGATGATGGGATAACACAACTGCCTGGAGGGGTTTGAGGGGACTGACTCACCATAGTGGGACTTGTATTTTACCCTACTGCAGGAGAGCAGACTGAACCCCACCGATGATGCATCTACATAGAGCAAAATTGCCCAACTTAACAAACTTGTACTGATGGAATTTCTTGGGGTTAACCTGGTATGATGTCAGTTGTAGTTATTCCACAACCTTATTCATTTTGTATAATTGAAAAACTGATTTTTTTTTTTGTAATAACATGGACACCCAAGCTTTACATATATTGAGATATCTAGATATGTGTGTGTATATGTGCGCGTGTATAGACATATGCATAGACATATAGATATGTGTGTGTGTATGTGTATGTATGTGTATATGGGTGTGCTTTTTTTTTTGTATCAGGAGCAACCTGAGTTGCTTCTGGAGTGAGAAAATTGGCCATCTGCAAGGATGTTGCCCTGGGGATGCCCAGATGTTTTGATGTTTTACCATTCTTGTAGGAGGCTTCTCTCATGTCCCCGCATGGAGCTGGAGCTGATAGAGGGAGCTCATCCATACTCTCCCCAGGTGGGATTCGAACCTGGCAGCCTTCAGGTCAGCAACCCAACCTGTATATGGGTATATATATATACATTTGTGTGTGTGTGTGTGTAAGTTTTGCATAGCATAAAGAATTTGTGGAATTTGTTTTGCTGTCTGTGCCCCTATTGAGATTTCACATCACTTTCTTGCTTTGGGAATAAGTATTAGTGAAAAAGCTTCAATGGAGACACCTTTCTCCATGATAATTCTTCCAGGAGTGAATTTCCCTTCCAAGAAGTAGATTTCTATCACTTCCTGTAGTCTCATTCCCGTTCTTAACCATGAGTCATTTATATGTCAGATGTTTGTAACTCAGGGGCTGCCTGTATATAGAGAAATACATATATAGGTACCATATGATATATAGGCTAGAATGGAACATATCAGCCTTACTTTCCCCCTGTACCCATGAAAGGGCTCCAAAATTCAGAAGGACGATATCAGAAAAGCCTTCTGATTAAGGGCTGCTAGGAATTCAGGACCACACCTAGCTTCCCTTTTTTTCCCCCTGGGTCCTATTCTGCAGCAAAAAAGGAAGGGGAAAAAACAGCTTTGTTCCCAGCTCTCCTCAAAGCCCCCTGTTCTCCAAACTCAATTTCGCTTCTGACATACCTAACAACTTTTCTAGCAACCACATTTGTTATAACAAGCAGGTAGAGGGGGAAAAAGCCTCCAGGAAGAACTTCTCAAGACAGGCAGGGAGGGTGCAGTAACTTAATTATCCAGGAGACTCCATGCACCACATTCCCACAGTTCTTGGGCCTGGTCCCAGCAGGGTTTCCCAATGAAAAAACACACTCACAGAAGCCACCCTTACGGCAAAGACATCACAACTAGGGCTGGAAACGTGCAGGGAAGGGGGAGACCCAACCTGACTATCACAATGCAGTCTGAGCCCTGCCACATGCACAATGGAGGGCCTTCTGATAGCAACACCAGAGGCACTCCAAGTGGCCAGATTCTGGTCAAAGGACATTTAGTATCATGCCAAGTTTTTAACTTTTGTGTGTGTTTTTAAATACATTACAACTGTACCCTCGGTTTGCTTCTGACACGATAAATAAATAAAACAACACCATAAGGCAAAGCCCTGAGGGGAGTTCCCAAAAGTAAAGAGTGGCCTGAAGCAGTTTGCCTCAAGTTGTGTGGCAAGAAAGGCCCCACAGTCAAAGAAAATATTAAAGGGTTAAAAAAGAGGGGGGGCTAGAGGGAGTTGGGGAATATCCCTTGAGGGGAGACTTGGAATGGGATTGAGAAGGGGATGGGCCAAAGTGTGTGGGGATAATATACATATTATTATTAGGCAATGTACATATCTATATATATATATACACACACATAAAGACCCCCCTCACAGAGCCATCCCCTCTGTTTACCTGCTGGAGGGGCATTTCCAAGCCTCCTCCTGCCCCCAGAGTTGGGGAAGGTGCTCCTGCTGGGTCTGTGGGAAAGGCTGCTGACCCTTCTCTGTGGGGCCAGGCCAAAGGGAGGCAGGAGGAGGTGGTGGAGGAGGAAGAGGAGCCAGTGCCTCCCCCTGCCCGGCTCGGATAGGCGCCCGCCCCCCTTCCTTCCCTTTCCTCTCCTTCCTTCCCTTCCCCTTCCCTCCTTCGCCGGGCTCCCAGTCAGAGGCGCGGCCTGGGCGCACGTGTGCCAAACGTCACCGCCGCCGCCGAGGCTGAAGGCTCAGAGAGCGAGGAAGAGGAGGAGGACAAGGGCCTCCCCAAACCCCTGCCCGCCTTCCCTCGAGGCCTGGAGGGCCAGGGAAGCGCCTGACCCATGAACCCACACACATATCTATGTGAACCCCCACCCAATACACGTGTAGACATACCCCTACTCCAATACATACCTCCACTCAATACACAGGTATATATAACCCAACTCTATACACGTGTATACATTCCCTCACCCCAATACACGTGTGCATACCCCCACTCAATACACAGGTATCCATAACCCAACTTAATACACGTGTATACATTCCCTCACCCCAATACACGTGTGCATACCCCCCTCAATACACAGGTATCCATAACCCAACTTAATACACGTGTATACATTCCCTCACCCCAATACACGTATATACATACCCCCACTCAATACACAGGTATCCATAACCCAACTCAATACACGTGTATACATACCACCACTCAATACACAGGTATCCATAACCCCACCCAATACACGTGTATACATACCCCCACTCAATACACAAGTATCCATAACCCCACCCAAAACACGTGTATACATACCCCCACTCAATACACAGATATCCATAACCCAACTCAATACACGTGTATACTTACATTCCTCCACCCAATACACGTGCATACATTCCCTCACCCCAACACACGTGTTCATACCCCCACTCAATACACGTGTATCCATACCCCCACTCAATACACAGGTATCCATACCCTCACCCAATACATGTGTATCCATACCCCCACCCAATACACGTGTATACATACCCCCACCCAATACACGTGTATACATACCCCCACCCAATACACGTGTATACATACTCCCACATCTATATATATGTAGGCTATCACTCTCCACTGATCTCTTTGTCCTTCTAATAAGGCACCCCTAAGTTTGACCCCCCCCCCCCCCAAAACCCCACTGTAAACATGGCACCAGAAAAGGAGGCCAAGTTTTAGAGGCCACACATACACAAAGGGGAGCTAAACAGCAATATCAGTGTATACCAGCCCATTAAAAGAATTGGGTGGGGGTTATTTAGACCCCAACCTCTTCCTTCTCCCTATATCAACCCAATCATAAACTAAGGGCCTTTCCAGACATGCCAGAATATCAATCAAACAATATCTGCTTTGAACTGGGTTATCTGAGTCCACACTGCCATATATTCCAGCTCTGTGGGATCTTATTCAGCTGTGTGGAAGGGGCCAGGCTCCTTATCTCTGGTTTTCTGTATATCCCAGATTATCTGGCAGTGGGGACTCACATAATCTCCGTTTAAACCTGGGATCAGATCCTGGGATAGAGGGCCTGTCTGGAAGGGCCCGTGTTTGGGACTTTATAAAACCCTATATCCCCCACTCAGCCCCCTCCCCCCCCCCAAGTCCCCTTTAAGAAAGCACCGGAAGGAGGGAGGCCAGGGAAGTTTCCAAGGAGGGTCTCTTTGTTCTCCCCCTCCCCCTTTGGAAACCCGGCGCCAAACTTGACACGGAGGGCGGCCTAATATAAAAAAAAAAAAACCCACGTCACGCCCTCTTTTGGGTGGGTGGGCGAAATATGCGAGGAGCCCCTTCTTTTGGGGGCAAAGTGTTCACAGATGGAGATGATACACAACCACAGAGCCGAGGCGAGACCCCCAAAGGTCATCCAGTCCACGCAGGGGAATATTCCCCCCACCCCCACCGCCTCTTTCCCGCTATTACCGAGGAGCGGCCTCCGCTTTCGGATGCGGAGGGGAAGCCAGGCCCGTGCGGGGTGCAGCACGAGGAGGAGGAAGAGGGGGAAGCGGCCAGCCAAGGCGACCCGGGGCTGCTGTGGATCCGGATGAAGGCGCCTGGGAAGGCGAGAGTGGCGGCGGCGGCGGCTGCTGCTGCGGGCTCCATGGGCGGCGAGGCTGCGAGGAGGAGGCGCCCCCGCCGCCGCATCGCCTCCTTTCGGGCCCCGGCTGCACCCGAAGCCGAGTCTCCTCCCACCCCGGCCTCCTGCCTTGCCTTCCCCTCCCCCGCCCCTCTTTCCCAGGCCTCGGGGCCTCTCGGGTGCAGCGCCCTCGCCGGCTCAAAATGGTCCCGGCGGCGGGATGCGGGGGGTGTCCCGCGTCGGGAGGCGGCGCCGCTTCGGCCAAGGGGCCCTCATGGCGGGCAGATGCGGCGGATGCAAGCGCGGGCCTGCCTCCCGCGCTCTGGGCCCGGCTGGGAAAATGGCTCCAGGAAGACGCCTGACAATGAATGAAGGGAAAAGGGCCGAGGAGCCTGCCTGCCGCGAAACTCGGATTTCCCGCCCGATTTTCAAACCACATTTGCATAGCCCGGCCTCTCCACCGGCGTTGCCCAATCGCAAGAGGGTTCCGTACTTTCCCGGCTTTCCATTGGGCGGCGCCGGCGCGGGGTTGCCCTGTTTTGCATACCGTCCGCCTATTGGCTGCGGCGTAGGGGGATTCCCTCCTGGGCCGCCGGGATTCCTTTTTTCTACGGCGGCTTGCAAGGGCTGCTGGCGCGTTTCCGAAATAGCGGGAGGAAATGATCGGATCCGGCTGACATGGCCCCCAGCTACACTGCTATATAATCCAATTTGGAACTACAGTAGAGTCTCACTCAGGCCTGTAGCGAGGGGGCGGTTTTAGGGGTTCAACCCCCCCCCCCGAAATTTTTCAGGTTATATAAAAAACCTGGTTTACTCGTGAATTTTAACTGGTTAACCAAATCCCCATGCTAAGTCTATGATACACAAAACATTAAGAGCCCCTCCAGGCACTATCTCAAGCAGATATTGACAGGTTTGTAGCGGGGAGGGGTGTGTGCTAGGGGTTAAACCCCCCCCCCCCCCCCGAAATTTAAAAAAAAAAACCCTGAAAATTTTTTATGGCTACGGCCCTGGTCTCACTTATCCAACATAAACGGGCCGGCAGAACGTTGGATAAGCGAATATGTTGGATAATAAGGAGGCATTAAGGAAAGCCTATTAAACATCAAATTAGGTTATTTTACAAATTAAGCACCAAAACATCATGTTATACAACAAATTTGACAGAAAAGGTAGTTCAATAGGCAAGAATGCTATGAAGTAATTACTGTATTTACAAATTTAGCACCAAAATATCACAATATATTGAAAACATGGACTCTACTGTATATTATATGGCAGTATAGATGGGGCCTCGGACAGAAAAGCGCTGATCTCAGCGGATTGTTGCGATAGGGCTAGAAACATATTTCATCAAACGCATATCATGTAAACATGCCTGCCACTTCATCACACTAGTCGTTAGCTGCCCCTGATTGAAGGACATGAAGCTTGGAAGGCCATTTAATGCTAATGAAGGTGATTAATTACAACATTCACATTGGCCTCCCACAGACAAGGGTTCTTTCCCCCACTCTGGACCTTCCAGAGATATAAAAATCTCCCTTGCTTAGTTTCTCCATATACCTCACAACCTCTGAGGATTTATTTTATTTTATTTTTTTGTGTCAGGAGCAACTTGAGTCGCTTCTGGAGTGAGAGAATTGGCCATCTGCAAGGACGTTGCCCAGGGGAGGCCCGGATGTTTTTATGTTTTTACCATCCTTGTGGGAGGCTTCTCTCATGTCCCCGCATGGAGCTGGAGCTGATAGAGGGAGCTCATCCACACTCTCCCCAGGTGGGATTCGAACCTGGCAGCTTTCAGGTCAGCAACCCAACCTTCAAGTCACTTAGTCCACTACGCCATCTGGGGGTTCCACCTCACAACTTCTGAGGATGCCTCCCATAGATGTGGGCAAAACGTCAGGAGAGAAGGCTTCTGGAACATGGCCATACAGCCCGGAAAACACACAATAACCCTTAGAGTAGGACTTCCCAAAGTTTGGTTCTCTGGATATTTTAGACTTCAGCTTCCATGATTCCTGACTCTTGGCCTAACTGGCTGAAATTGCTGGAGGACCAAAGTTTGGGAACTACTGCTTTGGAGCATTCATGTGGATTGGGGACACTTGTCAAGCCCAATCCATAGCAGACCTTCCACAGATAGATAAACCCACTTGCCTAGTTTCCAACAAACCTCACAACCTCTAAGGACGCCTGCCATAGATGTGGGCGAAGCATCAGGAAAGAATGTTTCTGGAACATGGCCATAGAACTGGGAAAACTCACAGCAACCTAATTACATTGCCACCTCTGAAATTTCTTTTCACAGGTGCTTCATAGAGAGAAAAGCATTTAAATTATATTTTGCATGCATAGAATTTGGAAATTTGAAGGAGACAACTGTGGAAGATACCTAATGAGAGAAAGTGGAAAACACACAAATATAGTAATTGCTAATATGTTTTTACCTGAGAAGACATCTCTCTGGAAATTTCTGGGACCTCAAACACAGGTCTGTGATCAACTTTCTACTGGAAGCTGAACATAGAATTGCATTGGAGAATCTAGAGGTTCCCAGAGAAGTGCTCTCTCGGTCTTGTTAGTTCCTCCTGCATGACTGGAGGAAATTGATCTGAAGCTGAACATAGAATTGCATTGGAGAATCTAGAGGTTCCCAGAGAAGTGCTCTCTCGGTCTTGTTAGTTCCTCCTGCATGACTGGAGGAAATTGATCTCCAGTCACACTGGAGATTTTTTAGAGATAACATTTTAAATCATATTTGTGAATAATCACATCCACAAAAGTCAAAACTCGAAATGTGAAGGAATGGCTGTAGTTTCAAAACACATGCTGGATTCTTTTGCATACCCTATTTGCATGTTTTATTCTGTAACCATGGCTATTTCTATGAAAAGTGCTACAGTGCGTATAGTATTACTCTATTTACTCGAATCTAATACTCACCTTTTTGACTATATTACCTCACCAAGAACTTAAAAGAAGCACTGCCTGGCTACCAAGCAAAAAGTGGGCGCTAGAAATATTATCATATCTCCAATACCAAGTCCCATAAGCACTTTATTAGAATTAAGATCGCATATCGCACTCTGCACTTGCCCTATAAGCCTTATATATCACGTGTCATATCAGCACTTTTAATCTTGTACCCATTACTCTGGCCCAGCCCAGTTCTATTGTGTTTTAGCGTATTGTTATTGCTTGTTGTTTATACTGTTTTGATTGTTTTTAATTTGCTTTTTGTTTTGTATTGTTATATTGTGTGTTGAGGCCTTGGCCTTTGTAAGCCGCATCGAGTCCTTCAGGAGATGCTAGCGGGGTACAAATAAAGTTTAATAATAATAATAATAAAGCTGACTGGCACAACCTGGTTATCACAACCAGACACAGTGAAGACATCTGCCCTTTCACTTTGCTACTCTGCTGCTGAATATGCATGCCCAGTGTGGAATACCTCTCACCACATTAACACAGTGGATGTGGCTCTTAATGAGACATGCCACATTATCATAGGATGTCTACGCCCCACACCACTGGAGAAATTATCCTGTTTAGCCAGTATTGCACCACCTGACATCCATTGGGAAGTAGCAGGCAATAATGAAAGGATCAAGGCATTGATATCTCCGACCCATCCTCTGTTCAGATATCAGCCAGCATGGCAATGCCTTATATCAAGAAATAGCTTCCTAAGATCTACAGAGATACTCGCAGGAAAGCCTCAGCAAGCGAAAGTCCAAAAGTGGCAGCTTAAAACCCAGAACCTCAAGCCATGGCTGATACCAAATGAGAGACTCCCTCCTGGGCACACAGAAGACTGGGCAACTTGGAGGGTGTTGAACAGACTGTGCTCTAGCACCACTAGATGCAGAGCTAACCTTAAGAAATGGGGCCACAAAATGGAGTCTACAACCTGCGAGTGTGGAGAAGAGCAAACCACAGGCCACCTATTACAATGCAGTCTGAGCCCTGCCACATGCACAATGGAGGACTTTCTTATAGCAACACAAGATCCACTCCAACTGGCCAGCTTCTGTTCAAAGGACATTTAGTATAATGCCAAATTTTAAACTTTGTGGGTTTTTAAATACATTATAACTGTATAAAATTATCTTCTGACACAATAAATGAATAAATAACCTGACCAAAATTAGAGTGTACATTAGATTTGTGTAATATGGTAATCTTAATGCTGAGCCATGTTTACTGGTCTGTTCCTCACACACAGCTGGCCATTTCATGTATCCACCATGGTCTTGGAATGTATCCCCCTTGGAAAGAGAGGTTGTATTGTACAAAGAAAAGAGTAGATAATTATGAATCATTTAGATTAGTATTATCATTTTAATTTTCTTTTAAAAAAACTATCTAAGTGACCACTGTTTGTTTTGTTCCTGAAGCAGAAAATACAGTCATGGGACATCTCTCTCTTTGACACTGAATAGCAACCCTCATGGCAGAACAATAAATATCTCATCATTCTAAACAGTGAAAAGGATGTATCCTGTCAGCTTCATGTTCATCCTGAGATGCATCACATGTTCATTAAGCTCTTCCCAACTGATACTGTCAGAAAGACTCAGAAAAAATTGTATCTAGGATACAATTGTATAAATGCTACTCAGAATGCTTGTAAGGTTCGGTTTATGTGTTGCCTCAAGCACCATCCTGTTGAAGTAATGCGGTGTTCGGCTTTAATTCTGACTTCGCTCTCTCCTTTCTTCTCAACCTGGTAACTGAGATACCTCAATTTTCCTTGTGATACTTGTAAAATGTTTTATTTAGGAATATACGCAGTGTGTTTTCTCTGATGCACACCGAAGTCTGTTTTCTCCACTGATGTTGCAGTTCTTTCCTTTAAGGCAGTGGTTCTCAACCTTCCTAATGCCGTGACCCCTTAATACAGTTCCTCATGTTGTGGTGACCCCCAACCATAAAATTATTTTTGTTGCTACTTTCTAACTGTCATTTTGCTACTGTTATGAATCGTAATGTAAATATGTGATATACAGGATGTATTTTCATTCAATGGACTGAATTTGTCACAAATACCCAATACGCTCAAATTTGAATAGTGGTGGGGTTGGGGCGGAATGATTTTGTCATTCAGGAGTTGGAGTTGCTGCGATTTATAGTTAACTTACAGTCAAAGATAATTCTGAACTCCACCAATGATGGAATTGAACTAAACTTGGCACACAGAACTTCCATGACCAACAGGAAATACTGGAATACCTTGAGTTTGGGAGTTGTAGTTCACCTACATCCAGAGAGCACTGTGGGCTCAAACAATGATGGACCAAACTTGGCATGAATACTCAATATGCCCAAATTTGAATAGTGGTGGAGTTTGGGGAAAATAGACCTTGACATTTGGGAGTTGTAGTTGCTGGGATTTATAGTTCGCCTACAATCAAAGAGCCACCAAGGACCGAATTGGGCTAAACTTCCCACACAGATCAACCATGACCATTAGAAAATACTGGTCTTTGGCGACCCCTCTAAACTCCCCTCGCGACCTCCCTCACAGGAGTTCTGACCCCCAAATTGAGAAACACTGCTTTAAAGGCTATTCCTACCTTTCATATTTCCAGACAGGATACTTCAAAGGAAAAAAAGTATTAATTACAATATCATGTACAGTTGGCCCTCCACATTTGCCGATTTACTATTTGTGAATTTAATCATCTGTGGATTTGATTAATATGTTCTCTAGAAACCTCTAAGTCCTGGGGAAATTGACAGATGTTCTCTCAGGTTAAAAAAGTGGATTTTTATTCATTGTTTTTTCCACTTTTGCACCCCTAACCCCTGCAGAAGTGTAGGACCTATTGCATTTCACTTCTTGTGCAGCCTTATCTTTACTATTTCCCTCAGCAGTTGCCTCTTCCCTCCTTTCCACTCCTTATTCAAGAAACTGCTCTTATTGGTTAACTTATACACATATCTTCTGACTCCATCATCTTCCACCTCCTGATCCTCCGCTACTTCTATCTGGAGAGTGTCATAATGAAGACCCCTGCCCCAAGTCATGAATGAGGAATCATGGCCTTCCATATATTTTTAAAGTGTAACTCCATCATTCAGCACTGAATATACTGGCTATACTAGCCAAATAATATTTAGAAAACTACCTACTCTTCACTTATGTGCTAGATCTTCCTCTTACCTATCAAATTATTCAGTGGTCTCTGCTTTGGGAAATATCTTTTTCTGGTTTCCTCTTCTTTTTAGGGATCTGTTCTTTATCCTCATTTATATCATGTACCAGCCCTATCACATGCCATAGCTTTCGCAACATCTCTGTCTTGATCATGCCAAGGCTTCCGATATAATTGCATCTACTCAAACCTGTAAGACAGGGATGCCAAATTCATAGGATAACAACAAGCCCTCCTCAAGCTACAGTAACCAGCATATGAAATACAAAACCTCAAATCAACAAGGTAATACAAAACCCCAAATCAACAAATAAGACTTGTAATCAGAACGAATCTATTACAGAACAGATTAAAGACAAGAAATGGCAGAAACCCATTAGCGGTCATATGTGGCTCCCAACTGAAATTTATCTGTGAACTACAACCTATTCTGGACAATAAGGCTGCCCCCTCAATGACTCTTGGTGTCATGCCTTTACTTGTTTAAAGACAGCTTCACAATCTTAAACAGTTACTGACCTACAGGAGGACACACAGCATGGATGGAGGCAAGACCTTGTCACAAAGCTACATGTCAACTCTGCCCACACATTGGGAAATGTCATTACAGGACACCGGGAAATGTCAGCACCCACTATATCAGTTTCATTTGTTTAAGTGCTAATGTGATATATGCCATCCTCCATCAACAATGCCCTTCAGTACATTGGGCAACCAGGCCAGTCTCTGCCTGCCCCAGTGAATAAACGGACATAAATCAAACATTAGAGTTGGGAATTAATGCAGTTCCAGAGCATGTCAGTCTCCCTACAATGGCAGACCTCAAATGGCAGTCCTTGAACAAAAAGACTGCAAAGAAAATCGGAAAGAGAAATAGCAGAATATATTCACAAACTTTGGAAGATCAACAGTGGCAATGGTTTACTGGCACACTACACATTATTATTATTATTTTTATTTATTATGACACAGCAAACAAGATAGATATGCTGGATTTCATATCACAAAATCACAAGTTGAACACTTCCCAAGTGTCTAGGACTGTGTGATGTATTTTCGGATGATGCGTGCAGATCCCAGTAGGGTGGCCTTTTGCAGTTGGCAGATCGTGATTATGTAAATGTCTATTGTTTCCAAATGCCACCCCCTGAAAAGGCCCTTTATACCCCGCTTTATCTTCCCTAAGGTGACATTATTATAACACTTGTTAAGACCACAGTTTCATGAGCTTACCAGCGTACTGTCTGAATGTATCTCCCTCTATGATCCACCTCGAAGATTAAGATTGTGGGGGGAGGCCCTGCTCTAAGCCCCACCCCCCTCACAAGCATGACTGGTGGGGATGAGAGACAGGGCCTTTTCAGGGGGTGGCTCCGGATCTATGGAACTCCCTCCCCAGTGAAATTAGATTGACCTTCTCCCTCCTGACTTTCAGGAAAAAACTAAAAACATGGCTTTGGGTCAGTAAATGGGAGCAGTGCAATAAGAGACTATGATGTACTGTGAATTTATGATGTAAATAAAGTTGTTATTATTATTATAATTATTATTATTATAAAAAATAACGTAATGACGACTCAGATTGGTCCCAGAATATGGCTTGGATTGTATGGTTTTTAATTGGATTTTAATGCATTTGTTTATTTATCGATATGCATATGTGGCATCAAATTGTTGCCTTTGTAAAGCCGCCCCAAGTGCCCTTCAGAGTGAGAAAGGCGGGGTACAAGTGTGGTAAATAAATAAGGGCTCTCTTCCTAGATAGCATCATGATTCCTTCCAATAACACCATCTACTATTCTGTATAGATATCTACTCACATTGGCTTTAGGCATAGCATTCCTTCGATCTTTGTCCCGCAATTTGTCACTGCATTGCCACAACCATTACTTTGCATTTCTATTGCTATACACACAAACTGCTTTTTCATAGGTGTCTCTAGGCACTAGTTCTCTCCATGCATCTGATGGAGTAGATTCAGTCTACAAAAGCTTGTGCTAATAACTTCTTCCTCTCAAAGGTACTACAAGATCCCTTTACATGCTGATCCAGATTTACACAGCTGTGTCTTTGAATTCTGATCACACTAAATTATACGTCAGTATATATCTGCAGCTTTTGAGTAATTAATAGTCTTGTTTAAAGATTTTTTTTGATAGAGTTTCACTTTTCCTATCAATTGCCCATTTCATCAGATGCAAGGAATGTTACGCTGAATAATACGGTGGCTCCCCTGTTCCTGCAACAGACTAGCACAGCTGTCTCTTTGGGAATTCATCTGGAATGTCTCACCAGCCCCGTCTCATCTTAATATGTCCGGAAGCAAAATGCTTCTCTTTCCTAACCAACTGTTCTCCCTTCCATTGTTCTATCTGAAGATAGTTTCTATCAAGAACAACTGCAGCAAGTATGACTCTTTTTGTTGTTTTCTGCAGGAAAAAAAGATATAAAGGATGTATCTAAAGCAATTTTGTAGTCTGCATTTTTATAAATTGAATGTAGGTTACTATTTGGTGTGTAGCAAATGGAAAGGGGATTGTAAAACAACAATAATCCCAATCCTAAATTTTGGCAAAGACAGTGGTCCATCTGTCAAGTGTAAAAGTAGGTTATTCCATTTCAAAGGAAGCTTTTACTCCCCTCCCCCTTAATATGACCCTGGTGATAACTTGGTTTGCTTTTCTGACAAACCCTTTATTAAGTGTGCTCAAATGTTTGATTCGAAACCAACAAATTCATTCTATTAACAAGTGACTAAAGGGCTCTAATATATAGGCACCAAGCTCAGGATGAATTAATTTAAAATAATTGAGATTTTTAAAAAATGATTTAATAACTAGCCAGTAATTATTGATTTTTTATATAGTGTGAATTCATAATTGTATTTGTTTCAACTTTGGCTAGGCCTCAAGTCCCAAATTGGGAAATAGGCAGGATGTAAATTAGTATTTTTGCTGTTGCTTTTAATTACACATATGAAGGGTACCAGTTTGGGGAAGAATGGTTTGAATCAAGTTTATTTAATTATTTACTATATTTTATTCTGCTCCCTCTCACCCCGAAGGAGATTCGGAGCGGCTTACAGTATGGCAATATTCAATGTCGTATATACAAACAAGTAAAATACAATATATAATATACATTAAAAAAATAAAAAATATATAAAACATATAAACACCATAAAACTATTAAAATCATGATACTAGCCCAGAGCCGGTCCAACAATAAGGCGAATTAAGCGGTCGCTTGGGGTGCAAAACATACGGGGGCGCAGTTGAGTCTGCTTTTTCTGTTGATTTGTTGTAAAACATGATGTTTTGGTACTTAATTTGTAAAATCTTAATGTAATTTGATGTTTAATAGGCTTTTCCTTAATCCCTCCTTATTATTCAACATTTTTGCTTATCCAGCGCTTTTATTTTTCAGTGATTGGTTTTTTTTTGGGGGGGGGGGCGCCAAAATTCTGTTCGCCTACACTTGAAAAATACCTCGGGCCGGCTCTGTACTAGCCCAGGGATTGTCATTTGTGTGCTACAGTTATGCCAGTTCTCTATTGCACTATCCAAATGCCTGTTCCCACAGCCATATGCTCCCTGTACATCATTCCGTGAATAGTCTGGACTACTTGGAGCTTTCAAACAGTCTTCAAAGGGAACCCCACGTAGAATGCATTGCAGTAGTCTATTTGCGATGTGACAAGAGTGTAGACTGCCGGCCAGGTCTGACTTTCCAAAGTACAGGCGCAACTGATGCACAAGTTTTAATTGTGTGAAAGCATCCCAGGCCACTGGCGAAACCTGGGGTTCCAGGCTCAGCAATGAATCCAGGAGAATTCCCAAGCTGCAAACCTGTGTCTTCAGGGGGAGTGTCAATCCATCCAGCATAGACTGCAACCCTATATCCTGTTTGACCTTGTGACTGACCGGAAGTACCTCTGTCTTGTCTAGATTCAATTTGAATTTGTTCATCCTCATCTAGATCGTCACAGCCACCAAGCACTGGTTCAGGACCTGAACAGCCTCCTTAGCAGCAGGTGGAAAGGAGTGATAGAGTTGGACGTCATCTGCGTACAGATGGCATTGAATTCCAAAACTCCAGATGATCTCTCCCAACAGCTTAATGTACATGTTAAACAATGTGGGGGACAATATTGAACCCTGTGGGATTCTAAAGGACAAAGGCTGCAGGGCCGAGCAGTGTCCCCCAACAATACCTTCTGGGAATGACCCTCACGGAAGGACCAGAGCCACTGCTATACAGTGCCTCCAAGCCCTATATCTGTGAGGTGTCCCAGAAGGATACCGTGGTCTATGGTATCGAAGGCCACTGAGAGGTCCAAGAGAACCAATAGGGACACACATCCTCTGTGTAGATAATCCACTAAGGAGATGAAGACTGTTTCAATTTCATGGCCCAGCCTGAAGCCAGACTGCGACGGAAGTTTTCTAGTGATATTTCATATATTTACTAAATAGTGGGGCAAATTCAACCACTAACCTGTCTTAATGCATAGATAAAGGTACAATCCTATACAAAAATATGGCAGCCAAGGTGATATAGGATATGGAAGAAATTCTACTATGGTGAGAAATAGTGGAATTGTAAATTGACATCATGGCTATGCATATGTAAATAACATAAAAGTCCATGGAAGCTTGCATGGAAAACATGCAAGAAAATCCTTATCTCTCCCCTCCCCATCCCAAACACACACACACACACACACACACACACCAACTCAATCTGATAGAGAGGCAAAATACATTTAAGATAATTGTGTTTATGATGACAACTGGTCCATCCATGTCGCTATGACCAAAGGTGCTTTCTCACTGATATAAGCTGGAGTTAACAATCAAATACTATTTTCTGCAATGTTTCATTTATAACACATTTCTTATAGTAAGATAATGCAAAAAGTGCTGGGGATACATAGCAGGATTATATACAGAACATGTAGAGCTACCATTCCCTCATGGATGAGTAAGGGTGACCTGGGAATACCTGGCCTGTACAATATATTTGGCTTCAAACAGGCAGCCAATCACACCACAACTAGCGTATGGTATAAACTGCCACCCAGGAAGGGTACAAATCAGATCCAAGAAAGGGTGCAGTATTGGTCTGCCTCTCTTTTGTCCCACAGCACACATCTGCTATATGGGATTACCATACATTGACAGGTGAGCTGAAAGTACACATATATGCAATAAATTGTGTTGGTCTTCAGATATGGAACTGCAACACCCAGAACTCTAGGAAGAATAACTAATAGTGGAAGGTCATATCATCCAATGGTCCTAATTTAGTCGGGATAATCCCAAATAATCCTTTGCTGTCCCACTTCTTGAATTGCTTTTAAAATGTCCGATTTTTCCTCATTTCTCCCACTTATGTGTCTTCACACTCCTTTTTTGCTATGTACTATGCAGCTTTTCCACAGGATCAGACCTCCCCAGATTTCCAGGGTTCTAGATTACACGACCAGTTTATTTTAAGCATGTCCTAAATGCCCAAATAAAGCTCTTGTGAAGTCACATTCCAGAGCTAAATGACCTGGCATTATGGCATGTAGAATCCATAAGATTCTCGCGTAGGAAAGGAATCCATTGGCAATTTTAGAAACAGTTTTTTTAATCATTAAAATAAAACAGTACAGTTGGTCCTCCGTAACCTTGATTATGAAACAAACCCTCCTTAAATATCAAGGGTCCATTGCACTGCATTATACCACCACAGCCTTAGCTTTAATGAAGCAGGAAAACCTTAAAATTTGAAGAAATACTGCTGCACAGTTACCCTGCCCAGGAAGCAATTACCTCTCTCTATAGATAGAATGACATGACTTCATGCTTCTGTGTGTGTGTGTGTGTGTGTGTGTGTGTGTGTGTGTGTGTGAGAGAGAGAGAGAGAGAGAGAGAGAGAGAGAGAGAGAGAGAGAGAGAGAGAGAGAGAGAGAGAGAGAGAGAGAGAGAGATTGATTCTATGGATCAACCAGCAGGGGTCACCGCTTTACAGGTGATTCTCAGGAGAGAAGTAATTGGATAGAAACAGAAGCATCTTTGCATAGTTGAGCTAACACATGCAGTGCAATAGAATTTCTTTGTCCAAGGGGTAAATGGTAACTCTGAGGCTGGACACAGTGTTTTGAGGAAATGAAATGTGGTATTCCCGTCTCATTTTTTTAAAAAAAATACTGCCATTCTGATTATGCTTTTGTAAAGAGACTTGACTATTCTTGCAGAAGTCGTCGCTGCTACCTGCTTTTAAATTATTTCTTATCGGGATGATGAATCATGACCTGTTAGGATCATAACCTATTGGGGTACTGGATTATGACCTATTAGGATCACGGGTAGCAGAGTTTCAGGAGTGTTCCTTTAGTTTATTGGGTAATGGAAGATCACTGGGCACTTAAGTATCTTGTTTCTATTCAATGCTTTCAGCAGACAAAGATTCAAGTAGACTTATTTAAAATAACATGTTTGTTTACTCATAACTTCATGTGTTTAAATATACAGGTACATTTCTTGTCAGGTTAAGCTTTAAAAATGTTTCCGTTTAAATGTTAGCTTTAGCTTATAATCTTTAATAGTCTCTTCAAACTATATTGTTCTGTAGGGAAGAATATTAGAGGCAAAGCTGAAGTATTTTGGTCACATCATGAGAAGACAGGAAAGCTTGGAAAAGATCACGATGTTGGGGAAAATGGAAGGAAAAAGGAAGAGAAACCAACCAAGGGCAAGACGGATGGACAGTATCCTTGAAGTGACTGGCTTGACCTTGAAGGAACTGAGGGTGGTGACAGCTGACAGGGAGCTCTGGCGTGGACTGGTCCATGAGGTCACGAAGAGTCGGAAATGACTATGTGACTGAGAGAGAGAGAGATAGCTCTCTTTTATAATAGTCTACTTCCAAGAAAACACAAGCCTCAGCTGACTTCTAACTTCTAACATTAGCTTCTGCAAACAAACAGACTCAAACCCCAAGTGATATTTCTGTTATCCTTTTAAAACTGAACATTCTAAATAGTCACATGATCTACAGCCCCTTCCACTGCTTTAAGTATATAGAGCTAAGGAAACTGCAAACTAAAGAAGACATACGCTTCAGGAAATAAACCAACACATTATAAAACAGACTAACATCAAATAGAGGAGGCTTGAGAAAGTTGCTATCGCCAACATTTCTGACTTATGGCAACCCCATCACGCAATTTTCTTTGCAAGATTTCTTCAGAAGAGGTTTGGCATTGTCTTCCTCAGAGGCTGAAAGTGTATGACTTGGCCAAGGTCACCCTGTGGGTATCAATGACGGTGCAGAATTTGATTCCTGTTCTCCAGAGTAGTAGTCCAATGCTCATACCACTGCACCACACTGATTGACTACAGTGGGCCCAATTAGGATGCATATTACTTTGGAAGATTAGGACATAGTAGATGACATTACAGGCAGTTCCCAGAACAAGATAGGTTCTGCAGGTTTATTCTTAAGTTGAATTGATATGTAAGTTAGAACAGGCACATTTTTTGAAGTGTAACTCCAGCCAATATACATAGATTTCTTAGTTTTGGATAGCACAGGGAAGGGTTAACACCCATGTGGTGTTTGTTTTGCTGTCTGTGCCCCTCTTCAGAAGATTTCACCTCACTTTCTGTCCCTGTGATAATTTGATTTTGAATAAAGTTGTTGTTGTTATTATTATTATCATTATCATTAAAAATTTGGCTTGTTGTGGAAACAAGGATGGGTGAGAAAGCTTCAGTGGAGACCCCTTTCCCCCATGATAATAACTCTTTCAGGAGTGGATTTTCCTTCTGAGGGATAGATCTCTTTCACTTCCTGGTGTTGTTGTAAATCAGATGTTTGTAACTCGGGGTCTACCTGTATTATGACCTATAGGAGTTTTTCCAAACGCTGGTCTTCCAGTTGTCTTGGACTTTAGCTCCCAGAATCCCTGATCATTGGCCAAGGCAGCTGAGGCTTCTGGGAGTTGAAGTCCCAAACAACTGGAGGCCCAAAGGCTCATAAACCCTGGCCTATAGAATAGCCATGACATTGTGGTCTGCAATGGGAGTTGAAGCATGTATTGTATTTCTGTTGTGAAGTCTGATTTTGCTGGCAAGTAACCTGTTCCACTGGACTGCTGTCTATAAGCAAGGAAAGGCTTGCCATGCAAGGCCTTGGGAGAGCAGTACTATTGCTTGGGATGGGCTGTAAATCATTGATTATAAATTTTAGTGGCTGAAACATAAGCTCATCAAGTTTGCTGTTAGAGGGAATGATTCATAGTATTTTTAGTACTTCGGCAACATTTTATGGAAAGGAAGTATCATTTTCTGGTAAACCAAAGCCTACGTTCATCTAAGTTGGGAGAAATGTCTCCTCTAAGTCTTTCGTTACTTTTTGAAAAAATAGCCAACCATACAATATAAAATTAAATTGTAGTGCAATAGTGGTACATATTTCCAGTGAGAACTAGAAACATTCAATGAATCTGTAATTATACTGCAAGTCCTTGCATTCTGAATCAGCATAGGCAACAAGGAGGTATTCTGGGAGTTGCAGTCCAACCAGTGGGTTTCCATGGTCAAGCAAGGATTCAGATCCTAATCCAGAAAGGTATGAAGTGTTGTCAATTCACAGTTCAGAATTTTATTTTGCTTTAAATGTGCCTTCTTAAAGGTTTGAACAAGCTTCTCAAGATATAGTCAACAGGGTCATGAATAATGGTGGTGTTCATAGATATGCTGTTGTTGTGTGCCTTCAAATACAAATTGACTTGTCTTTGAAGTCCAACATATTGCAAACCTGCCATGGGGGCTGAGAGTGTGTGACCCACTTACTGTTGTCCGATGCATTTCCACAGCGGAGCAGGGATTCGAACCCTGGTCTCCAGAATTGTAGGCCGACACACAAACCATTCCACCACAATGGCTCTTATCTTAAGCATAATCTATACATTATTTAGTTTCATTCTCCCACTTCCCAAGGTAATGAGGTTGTATCTGGAGCTGCTCCCCTTTTTGAGATCTTTGAGGCTCAGGCTCGTTCTAGTCTACAATGTCAAATTAATGCAGTTTGACAACCCTTTAATTGCTATGGCACCATGCCATGGAATTGTGTGATTTGTAATATGGTGAGGCACCAGCACTTCTTGACAGAAAACTACAACTCCCATGATCCCATATCATGGAGCCATGGCAATTAAAGGAGCTGTCAAAATGTATTAATTCTTCAGTGTAAAAGCACCTTTAGTCATGCCCATGCTTCTCCCATATAACACTAAAGCAGGGATCGCAATCATGGGACCTCTCCCAGTCCTGTTCTACACTGCCATATAATCCAGATGATCAAAGCAGATTAGATGAGTATACACTGCCATATAATCCAGATCAAAGCAGATAATCTAGATTTTATACGGCAGTGTAGAAGGGCCCCCAGATATTATTGGGGTACATCGACTCTGAATGTCCTTTGACACAACTTTTAACTACCAGGACTCCATGCTATGGAATCAGGAGAGTTGTAATTTTACAAGGTTTTTTAACCTTCTCTATATCCCAGGATCTGATAGCAGATTATCTGTTTATTTCAGATTATCTAGGATTGTACTCATATAATCCAGTTCAAAGCAGATAATCTGGGGTCAGATCCTGGGATATAGGGCAGTGTAGATCCGGCATAGAATTCCCGAGTCCATAGCATTGAGCCCTGGCAGTTAAAGTGGTATCAGGATACATTCATCCTATGGTGTAGATGCACCTACTAAAAAAATTGTTAACTCATGAATTTTAACTGGTTAACCAAATCCCCATGCTAAGTCTATGAGAAGCAAAAAATAAACAAGTCCCTCCAAAACTGCAAGCACTATCTCAAAAAAAAATTGACAATTTATTCACATTGTCATTACTTGCAGCAATAGCAGATATAGTGTAAGGAGCCAAGCTGAGCCACCCATAACTGGCAGGTAAAGCTTAAAGCATTGGGGGGGGGGGGGGGCGTTGAAGGCTCTCATGAAGGAGGGGCGGAACTCTGGGCTATTTAAGGTTGTGGTGTTGGAGGAAAATTCTGAGAGTGCCTTGGACTGCAAGAAGATCCAACTAGTCCATACTCCAGGAAATAATGCCCGACTGCTCACTGGAGGGAAGGATATTAGGGGCAAAGGTGAAGTACTTTGGCCACATAATAAGAAGACAGAAAGGTTTGGAGAAGAGAATGATGCTGGGGAAAATGGAAGGAAAAGGGTAGAGGGGTTGACCAAGAGCAAGATGGATGGATGGTATCCTTGAAGTGACTGACTTGACCTTGAAGGAGCTGGAGGTGGCAATGGCTGACAGGGAGCTCTGGCATGAGGTCATGAAGACTGAACCAACAATAACAAACCAAATACGGCTGGATTTACACTGCTCTATATCTCAGGATCTGATCCTAGATTATCTGTTTATTCCAAGTTATCTCATATAATCCAATTCAAAGCAGATAATCTGCGGTCAGATCCTGGGATATAGGGCAGTGTAGATCTGGCCTAGGAACCCCCGATGGTGCAGCGGATTAAACCACTGAGCTGCTGAACTGGCTGACCGAAAGGTGGGCGGTTCAAATCCAGGGGGTGGGGTGAGCTCCTGCTGTTAGCCCCAGCTTCTGCCAACCTAGCAGTTCAAAAACATGCAAATGTGAGTAAATCAATAGGTACCACTCTGGTGGGAAGGTAACAGCACTCCATACTAACCACATGACCTTGGAGGTCTCTACAGACAACGCCGGCTTTTCAGCTTAGAAACGGAGATGAGCACCAACCCCAAGAGTCAGACACAACTAGACTTAATGTCAGGGGAAACCTTTACCTTAATGTATTTAAAAACACAAAATTAAAAACTTGGCACGATACTAAATATCCTTTGTCCCTTGGAGTGCCTCTGGTGTTGCTATAAGCAGGTCCTCCATTGTGCATGTGGCAAGGCTCAGGTTGCATTGTAATAGGTGATCTGTGGTTTGTTCTTCTCCACACACTGGTTGGGTTGATGGAGTTTGTGTAGCAACCTTCTCAATTTCCGATTACGTTGTTGTCACTTGGAGGAGAAAAACTGATTTGGGAAGGGAAGATAAAGGGAAGGTCATACAGAAAGAACCCTGTTTGCCTTCATATTTGTTCAGCAAACCCATTCCAAGTTGGGCGGGGAAGTTAAAGCCGACGTTAAACCGCATTTCCGCTCCATAGACTACAATCTGGGCCAGCGGGCGAGGCATTTGAGAATGAGGAGTGGAAGGCACAGCAGCGGGAAACACCCTCCTTTTGGCACTTGTCGCCTCCAAAACAAGTTTTCCACGTCGGAATCAAAAAGGGCGCGAAATCCCGGGTGCAGTTTACAATGGAGGTGACAGAGCACAGACTTTCTTTCCAGCACCTTGCGTTGTCGAGTTAGCAGAAGCGCTTGGAAGCAAAATAAGGTCAGGTTGGAGGCAAGAAAAAGGAGCTTTGTGCTCCCACAGCCAGCCACTGCTCCCCGCCCAGATGGAGCCTTCAGGATGGGGCTCCCTCGCCTCCAGATGAAGCGCTTTCCTCGAGGAACGAGCCCCGTCCGCGCCTCGAGCGAGCGCCCTCCCGCCTCGAGCCAAACAAGAAGGCTCCTGTTGGTGCGCGCGAGGGAGTCCGCCTCGCGCGCAATGAGGAAGCGAAACTCGGGGCTCCGGGGCAGCCAATCAGAGGCCCGCCTTGGTCTGGACGGCGGGGGGATTGGTCAAAACGCGCCAGACCTGCGCTCCACTCGAGAGAAATGAAGGATGGCCGAAGGAAGCCGGATTCCCTATAGGACCACAGGCTCGACCCTCTTGCACCCGGTCAGCCTCCTCCTGGGCATCCCGCTGGATCAGGTCTGAACGATGCTGCTTAAGGGCAGAAATCAATAATAATTATAATAATAATAAAATGCAATCACTGTAGAACAGGCATGGGCAGACTTCGGCCCTCCAGGTGTTTTGGACTTCAACTCCCACAATTCCTAACAGCCGGTAGGCTGTTAGGAATTGTGGGAGTTGAAGTCCAAAACACCTGGAGGGCCGAAGTTTGCCCATGCTTGCTGTAGAATGAATGCAGTTTGATGCCGCTCCGTGCTCAGAGTTCCCCAGCGCTTTACAAGGTGAGTTGCTTTGAGTTTTCCGGGCTGTATAGCCATGTTGCAGAATAATTCCTTCCTGACGTTTCGTCTGCATCTACGACAGCCATCCTCAGAGTTTGTGAGGTCTGTTGGAAACTATGCAAGTGGGGTGTATATCTCTGGGAAGTCCAGGGAGGGAGAAAGAACTCTTGTCCGTTTGAGGCAACTGTGAATGTTGCAATTGGCCACCGTGATTAGCGTTGAATAGCCTTGGAGTTTCAAGGTCTGGCTGCTTCCTGCCAAGGGGAATCCTTTGTTGGGAGGTGTTAGCTGGCCCTGATTGTTTCATGTTTGGAATTCCTCCTCCATGGCAGTTAAAGTGGTATCAAACTGCATTCATTCTTACAGTATAGGATGCCATGGGTGGAGTATGCCTTATTTTGAAATGTTGAGCACATGTTTTTGGATTTTTTCCCCTAGATTTTGGAAGAACTGTATTTGTACATATGTACTTAGTGAGAGATGGGACCCAAATGTATACCCAAAATTCACTTATGTTTGTATATACCTTACACAGGTAATTTTAAACCAATAGTTTTCAATAATTTTATGCACAAAACAAACTTTGTGTATACTGAACAATCAGAAAGCAAGCGTGTCACTTTTAAAAAATATTTTCAGAAGTGACTTGAGAACATACTCCAAGTTGCTTCTGGTGTGGGAGAATAGGCCATCTACAGAGACGTTGCCCAAGGGACACCGGGGTGTGTAACTGGGAGGCTTCTCTCATGTCCCTGCAAGCTAGAGCTGACAGGTGGAAGCTCACCTGATAACCTTCAGGACAGCAACCGAACCTTCAGGTCAGCAGTTCACAAGGGTTTAACCCATTGCACCACCGTGTTGCTATATCAACCATATATAGTGGGCTATCTCAGATTCTGGAGTATTTTCGATTTTGGAATTCTGGGTAAGGGATGCTCAACCTATAATATGTCCTGAATGATATGCTTCAGAAAGTTTGTGGTACCCATGCTTTTTGGTACTTGTAGGTGCTACCAACAGTTTGCGGGAAGCTGGATTTTCCCCCCAAAGCACTGAATTCCTGTGATTTCGGTTTGTTTGTTTTCCTGTTCAATCAGACTTATGTTCACCCAATGAATTAGAGATCTCCATTATATCAGCTGCCTTGCTCATGTCTTGCAGGCTTGGAGTTCTGGCTTAGGGTTTGGGGAAAGGATGTTTTTTCTGTTGATTATGTACATGTTTATGTAGAAGGATGAGAATGAGGACAGGCCTGAAAGAAATGCTGAAAATAATGCATATTTACACCGACATAAATCTTATAGTCTTCCTCCTCCTCCTATTATTTCTCTTCATCTTCATCATCATTGAACAAATAAATAAATCATATTTAAAGTCTAATAATAGGCCAAATAAGAATTTAATGTGAGAATGAAGTCCCGTTACTCTATGTAGGCAGAAAAAACGAAATGCAAAAATACAGAATGGGGGATAATATGGCTCGACAGCAGTATGTGTGAAAAAGATCTTGGAGTCCTTGTGGACAACAAATTAAACATGAGCCAACAATGTGATGCGCCGGCAAAAAAGCCAATGGGATTTTGGCCTGTATAAATAGGAGCATAGTGTCTAGATCCAGGGAAGTCATGCTACCCCTCTATTCTGCCTTGGTCAGGCCACACCTCGAATACTGTATCCAGTTCTGGGCACCGCAATTGAAGGGAGATGTTGACAAGCTGGAATGTGTCCAGAGGAGGGCAACTAAAATGATCAAAGGTCTGGAGAACAAGCCCTATGAGGAGCGACTTAAATAGCTGGGCATGTTTAGCCTGCAGGAGAGAAGGCTTAGATGAGACATGATGAGGGCCATGTATAAATATGTGAGGGGAAGTCATAGGGAGGAGGGAGCAAGCTTGTTTTCTGCTGCCCTGGAGACTAGGACGTGGAACAATGGCATCAAACTTCAGAAAAGGAGATTCCACCTGACCTTTAGGAAGAACTTTCTCATGTGAAAGCTGTTTGTCAGTGGAACTCTCTGCCCCGGAGTGTGGTGGAAGCTCCTTCTTTAGAGGCTTTTAAACAGAGGCTGGATCTGTCGGGGGTGCCTTGAATGCGATTTTTCTGCTTCTCGGCAAGGGGTTGGACTAGATGGTCCATGAGGTCTCTTCCAACTCTAGGATTCTATGATTTTATTGTTATTGTTAACATTAGTCAACCCTCCATATTTGTAGTTTTAACTTTTGCGGATTGAATTATTTACAGATTTGATTAAAATGTTATCTCTGGGATACCTCTAGGTCCTCTAGTATGACTCCATTGTCAGTGTTCTCCAGTCATGTATCCCCCCTAGAGATATTTAGGGAGAATACTTCTCTAGGAATCTCTAGGGAGGAGATCACATTAGTGTTATAAAACAGAGGCTTTTGTCTCCCATCATCCAATTTGCTCTTGCAGAATTCTGGGAAATGTAGTTTGGGGGGGACCTTTGGAATTCTCAGCTAGATATGTTCTGGCTTCCCTAAACTACATTTCCTAGAATTCTGCAGGAGCAAACCAGACTGCATGGAGATGAAAGCCTCAGTTCTTTAACGCTAATGTGATCTTGTCCTAGGTCCTCCAGTACAAATCTGTGTTCAGCTTCCAGGGAAGGTTGAACCATCACCCAGTTCTTGGTCTGCTAAGTATCCTCTATTCATCAGCCAAGCTATGGAACTACTGTCCAACTCTTGTAGCATAATCATCTTACTTGATTTGAGATTTTTTTGCTTTATTTTCTTACTTGGGATGTACAGTTCTGGAGAGATCCTGAACAAATTGATACCTGAGAAACTGACTTTGCTCTTTCCAATGCTAAAGAGGCCGTGGGGGGATATTATGTTTTTATTACTGTTAAATCTGATAAGGGTTAACGTCATTACAGTTGATGAGTTTGAGATTGCTTATTTCTGCCATCTAGATGGAAAAAGAAGGAGCATGGTAGAGAGTACAGAAAGAATAACATTGTAATTGCATGTACTCATTTAGAGGATGCAGGGTTTTGAAAATGTATGCTTTCTGTGATGTTTGATTCAATCTGAATAATGCAGAAGAAAGAAAGAGGGGAAAGTGTGCATGTTTCCTTCTCTTCATTAAGGTAAAGGTTTTCCCCTGATGTTAAGTCCAGTCGTGACCGACTGGGGGTTGGTGCTCATCTCCATTTCTAAGCCGAAGAGCTGGCGTTGTCCATAGACACTTCCAAGGGCTTGACTGTATGGAGCGCCGTTACCTTCCCACCAGAGTGGTACCTATTTATCTACTCACATTTGCATGTTTTCGAACTGCTAGGTTGGCAGGAGCTGGGGCTAACAGCGGGCGCTCATTCCGCTCCCGGGATTTGAACCTGGGACCTTTCGGTCTGCAAGTTCAGCAGCTCAAAGCTTTAACACACTGCACCACCACCAGGGTTGTTAGCATTTAGTTAGTTATCCTAAATGAAATTGTAAACCATGAGTGCTAGAAAAGAAAGCCCTAAGGGTACATATCTTTTAGTCTATTTTTGATTAACTGTACTTTTCCCTAGTATATGGTGGGATTTATGGAATGGAACGATAAATATTCTAACACATTTTACTCATAAGGATGCAAAGAGCATATTGAAGAATCACATACCCTGATTTTGTATGAATTGGCAAACTGAATCCTACATACTGTTAGAATAACAGAAATGGGAATCACTGCCATAAGAAGGTGCTGGGAATGCATGAAAGCTTTAAATTTTCCTGTATTTTCTGAGCCATCTCTGTATGAACATTTCTCCCCAAGCATTGAAAAAAAAATCAGCACGGTAAGCTGAAAGGAACATTTATATGATGTCTCCTTCCCGGCTGATTTATTTCCAACGTTTTTCCTTGTTTCCTGAAAACAAACTTTTCAAGTTCAACCGCCTCTACAGCATGGCAGTTAGAAGAAGAAGAAAAAATCAACAACCCCAAAATAAAACCTGCTTCTGAAGGTCAAGTACTTTGCCTTTGGAATGTACCAAATGTCAGGTATTTTTAGGGTTGGGTTGAGGCAGCTTATAACTCTGTCAGAGTTTAGGAGCTCCACCCTAGTTTTCAGGAAGGAGAGTGGTACCGTCTGGTTTGATACTATCAATATAGCTTGAACAGAATGCAAACACAACAGTGTGTAAGCCTACTCTATACTGTTCGCCTGGAGGTGATGCCTTTCACCTGCTCTTGAGAAAAATGAGTTTTTCAATCAGTTAGAAATCAAATGAGGGCCTCTCCAGACAGGGCAAATGTGGCAGGAGGTTGCATTATTAGTTACTGTATTTCCCATTTCAAAAAATCTAACCAGACAACGTATCTGTTATTCCATGCTATTATTGGCAATTCCCAGCTGCAATATTCCTCCCCACCCCACATATCATTAAACAGATTTCTTTTTTTATTATTATTTTGGAGACATAATAGCACAGTTCTTTCTCTTATCCATTCTTGTAATTTTTTAAGAGTTACAGTGCATCAATGAAATGGCACATTTGCACTGTAACTGTGTAACTCTAATTTAAAAAATATTATGCTCTGTAAGCCACAGGACAAGCTCAGCAAATTGTGTTCTGTTTTCAAAAAGACCTTTGGAAACACTTTAGTTTTCCAAAGGAAAAAAAAAAGAACTTCCACAAACAGTCCTCCAAATAAATGGAAGAAGCTGACGGAAAGATGGCAACAACCAATAAATCCCAGGAGCTTTATCATGAGAACTTTCATTTCTTTAGACCACAAAGGCTGTCCATTCCACCCTCCTGCCATATAGGAACACACAATCAAAGCACTCCCAATAGATGGCATAGGTGGCTGCCCCTGTTTTAAAAACACCAAAGAAGAAGACTCCACCACACTCTGAACAGCATATTCTACTGTCAAGTTGGGGAGAGTGGCAGCTTTTAACCACTGTGTGGTCAGAAGAAAATTCTGACCTATGCAATCACTAAGAAAAGCTTGGGATGTTGTAAGGCGGTCTGTGAAGAAACTGGAGTCTTGGTTTGGTTTGAAGGGATTTTACTTCTTGCTCAGAGAGGTAGTGTAGGAACGCAACTGTAATCTTAATGTCTGCAGAGGAAGGTTTTTTTTAAAGCTCTGATATTTTATGCTTTAAACCATTTTAAAAATTATGTTGAGTTGAGTAAAATTGATAACTTCTTCGTTACTTCAACTCCATCCTCGTGGTGTCCTTGTTGCTTGTTGCTTTTTCCATTTATTTCAGTCTCTATTTACATTAGAGCTTAGGCATACAATTCCAATGTAAACAGAGAGCTATAGGTTTATTAGTACATCAATGATGGTTAACTTTACTGATAAACTAATAAACATATAATAGATATCAATTTATGTTTAATTATTTTTCATGAGGTGTAGTGGACCAAGCATTAGACTAAAACTCTGGAGACCAGGTTTTGAATCCCCAGTCAACCATGAAAATTCACTAGGTGAATTGGGCAAGTTATACATTCCCAGACTCAGATAAATGCAATGGCAACCCCCTATAAATAAATATTGCTGAGATTATTTCATTATAGGGTCATCTTAGGGTTACCATAAATTGGAAACAACTTGACAGCACAGAATAAAAAAAATTGATTAATAGTACAAATCAATTTCATGATTTTCTCCTAATGATTTAATGTTAAATGGCTTCCTATTTAATAATGTTATTGTTTTGGCATTGTTTGTGATCTAATACCTCTTCTCCCCAATCTTCATGGTCTACTATTGTGTGTTAAATTTACAAAGCAACGCACAAGTGCATACACAGGATCTCATAATAGCTGAAGCACAGCTAACCATCTTGGGAATGCAGTCATTATTCAAACACAAAGATAGCACACCAGGAATTGATCCTGGTGTGCTATCCCATGGTTCATTGTAAGTTATTTGCAGTTAAATGGGGAACTTCACACAGACTAGAGGATTTACCAGATATGGGTCACCACCAGTCAGTTAGTATGTACTTTGTATCCCCAAAGTTAAAACACCCTGGCTACTTTTTGCTCCAAGTGGGAGACTGAAGTTAATGTTAAGTTGTGTACTTCACTGCTTATAAACTGAGTCCCAACCCCAAATGTGATTCCCTTAGCTCGATGGAAAAATTGGCAACAGTAAAAGTTTTTCTGAACTATTGGATGTTTTAGACATTTACAGACTCCACAGTGTTTACAGTGGAGTCTGCAGAAGATGCTTCAGCTGTACTTCATAAAAAGGAATAGCAGCCTATTTAGCAATCCTTGTAAATGCTGATTTATTATGAATAAATGCTTGGTTTTTATACCTATTTTATATAGGTACCTACCTATATATCCCAGATCATGTAAAATTTTGTTGGACTAAAAGGGGTCCTGAGTGGAAAAGTTTAAGAAGTCCTGGTCTAGTTCACTGCTTCTTAACCTGAAGGTCCCAACTCTAAGCTCAATGTTGCAACAGTAAAATTTGGCAACAGTAAAAGGTGTCTGAATGCCACCCCTTTACAGAAATCTGTTAGCAATACCATGTAGTGTTTACAGTGAACTCTGCAGAAAATGCTTCAGGTATATTCCACAAAATGAAAATTCAGCCTATTTAGCAATCCTTGCAACTGCTGATTTATTATGAGTAAATATTTAATTTTATACCTATTTTTATATACCCATTTTTCTGGGGTCACGTGAACATTTTTCAGGCAGAAAGGGATCACAAGTGGAAAACGGTTCAGAAGCCCTGGTCTAATTCACTTCATATCACTTTCTCATGTTGAAGGACCTATTTAGATGGGCATGTAATTGTAGGATTTTTCCAGGGCATTGCTGCTTTGGAATGGCCCTTGATTCTGCAGAGGTGTTTACATGCTCTGCTTCTAAACCACGTCAGTAGCGAGAGTGGGAGCAGTGAGTTCTGACCATCCAGTTAGGCTGAACTTGGTTCAGCCCCACCAGATGGTCATCCTAATCCTTTCTGTCATTTGTTGTTGCACTAGTGGCCAAGGAGCTCCGGAGAGCCCCTAGATATTACTAGGAACCTTTGCTGATGTCTGCAAAGGTGTCTGCATGACCTGGGAAGAGGCGATGCTCCAGTTGTTCATACCAACTCCAAAGTGCATGGGTGCTCAGGAGTTTTGGGAAAGCTCTGAAGCATTCCTTAACTTCTGCAGAATAAACCAGTTTTATCCCACATTTGGGCCTGAAAGTCCCCGAATGTCATATGGATGCACATCTAGGAGTGACACGATCCAAGATTTGTGGCCCATGTATACAAGCCCCAAGTCTGAGTTCAAAGCTTGCACCCAGGCTCTTCCTAAATCAAATCATGAGCAGAAATTACTTGTCTTAATAAGGCCTTGACCTCTTCTGCCTTACAATATGTTATAAACAGAATATATTGTCTTAAAGCTTTAAGTATACTCTGATTCTCATTATGCATCATGTCAGTAGCACAGAAGTAAACCTCATTTTCTATGAAACATATGATTATACTATTTCTTATCCATTTCCTCTTTTTTCCTATAGTCTCTCATTTAGGATTATTCATGCATACTCACTAATTATGTACTTTTTGTTTGTTTTGGTTGCTGTGTGCTAAATCACTGAACCAACATGCAGTAAGAGTTGTTGAAACAAAAAGGGTTTCCTAGAAACTGAGAGGCTGGGCTCCAGAAAGTGCAGAAGGACTGTAACCACTTCCTATAAATTACATTCCTGAATGATAGTTGTTTTTTTCTTCCAGAAATGACATGTACAATATGGATGTCTTGTTGTTGACAGTGTAGATCATTTCTACTTTCTATATTTTCCCCAAGGACATAGTTGTAATAAAGTGAATAGCTTTAGATTCATTTCAGCCTTGATTATGCTTAGCATTTTGTTTGCACACCTGCCTTAAATGTATGCCCTTGCAAGATTTACTGGACTTAGACATCTATGAAATGTTGCATTGGAATAAAGTTTGGCAGATATCATCCCCCTTGAGCCTATGCTGCTGCAGTGCTAATCATTACTGTAACACTGGGGCAAAATTTAGAATGTCACGAATCTTTCAAGTATTTGTAATTCATGATTGCCATTAAACAAAAACTTTCACTCATTCAAACTTGTGCACAGATTTTTAATCAACCAATTAATTAATTAAATAGCAAATATCTTTTCAATATAAATTGGGTCCGAGGTTAGCTTTAACTTTGCCCCTCTCTTTGTGGATCCAGTCCAGAAAGGGGGCCCTGCACCCACTTTTGGTTTGGAAGGACCGGTCTTATGGATGGCAACATAAAACTTTTCTTCCAGTGGAGATTGCAGGGCCCTATACAGATCAGAATCTCACCAGAGATTGGAGTGCCTGTTCCTATACAAAGTGTGTTAAAGCACTGAGCTGCTGAACTTACAGACCGAAAGGCCGCAGGTTCAAATCCCGGAAGCGGAATGAGCGCCCACTGTTAGCTCCAGCTCCTGCCAACCTAGCAGTTCGAAAACATGCCAATGTGAGTAGATCAAACAGTTATCTATGGCATTAGGTTGGGAATGAGAGGGAAGTGTCTTTATTAATACCGCAAGCTGAAGATGATAAGGAACTAGCATAAAACCAAAAGTTTTGATGTTTGATGAAAACCCAGAAAAGAGATTGGAGGAACCAATATCAATGGCGGAACTGGTAGAGGTATTGTGCAGTCAATCCATGTGTTGCAGGGCTAGACTTTACTTGTGTATGGGTTCATGCATGGGCTCGTCCCCATGTAAGCTGCCCCGAGTCCCTTTGGGGAGATGGAGCTGGGATACAAAAATTAAGTTGTTGTTATTATTATTATTATTATTATTATTATTATTATTATTATTATTATTATTATGTGCCACTGCCACTAACACTCACTTGCCCATGCCGCCACCACACACATACACTTGCTACTGTTGTGATGTGCAACCATGCATGGATGCACATGTAGTGGTAGTGGTGGGGGAAGGGAAAATACCTTGGTGGGTCAGATTCAGTCCACAAGCCTTAGTTTGGGGACCACTGATTTAAACTGAAGGACTTACAACTATCACTTCTGGATAGAATCTCAGTCATGAAGCTGAATGTTTTTGTTTCAAATTTTACCAGTTCTAATGAGTGATACTCCATTTAAGCAGTGGCAAAAAGACCTGTCAACATTTATCTGGCAAGGAAAGAGACCCACAGTGAGATTCAAAATATTGCAAGACAATAAGAAAAGAGGATAAATGGGTCTCTCAAACTTTAAAATATATTATCACACTTGTTGTTTGATATGGTTGAAGGGATGGATAACTCTGAAAAATGAGATTATTACAATTAGGAGAAGGTCTGAAATTTGGATTGCATGCCTATCTTTGGTCTGATAAAGTAAAAGCAGATTCAGTTTTTAACGATAGCTTTATAATAAGACCACTACTATGAATTTGGAATAAATATAATAATTGATTTTATCCAAAGAAGTCTTTATAGTGTTCTCTGCATGAAGCTGTCTTTAGAAGAGAAATTCCCTTCTGAGGGAAATGGTTGACCTTTGGAGATTAGTTAATATTACAAGGTGATCAATATAGATTAAAGACGAGAGAGAAGTTAATGATGGAGGGCTGTAATATGCAATGGTTTTCTCATATACAAATTGAAAAATGATTTAAGATTTGGATTTGCAACAAATAAATCAGAGTTTGAAAAATCTACTACTACATTCAGAGTATGACCATTTGATTGCCAACATCTGTAAACTGCTGTTAAAATATGAAATGAACAAAGAACAGATGAAAATTGTGTGGTCAAATAGGCAGAAAACATAGACAGACAAAAAAACTGGAACAATGGGAGAAGGTCTGCACAAAGAAAATGGGAAAAGGTCTGGACAAATCAATTAAGTCACTTCATTGATTTGAAAGAGAACTTTTATAAGATGATGTATAGGTGGTATCTGACGCCAGAGAGGCTATCTGAAATGTATATAAGTATATCCAGTAACTGTTAGAAATGTGAAAAAAAAGTTGGGACACTTTACCATATGTGGTGGTCTTGTAAAAAGGCCTGGATACACATGATGCCAGAAGATATTGTAAAGGTTAAAATTACAATAAAACATGAACTGTATTTGTTGGGGGATGTTAGATGACCAATTAGAAAAGAAACTTGAAAGATTACTATTATATATGATTACAGCAGCAAGAATAATCTATGCCCAGAGATGGAAAGAACCAGATTTACAGACACAAGAAATGTGAATTAGGAGAGATGTACAAATTGACAATGTTGATTAAGGAGAAATCCTTGACTAAATTCAAGAATGACTGGGACATATTTATTACTTTTATATAGCAAAGATGGGGACAATCTTCAGTCATTAGTTTTCTGATATAGAAGAGTTTTATTAAAAGTAGAAAGGTGGAAATAAAGTAATAAAGTAATACTTAAAGAAACCAACAAATAACAAGTTAAAATCAACAGGCGAGTGGGAGACTTATAGATTAGTCTAGTAGATGTTTGTTTAGAATGTGTATAAGTGTGTTAGTTACTTTTGTATATAATGAAAAATTGTTTTTACGGTAGTTTGAATTTCATTCTGTGTTGCATTTTATGCTTTTTCTATGTTTAAATAAAAATAATTTAAAAATGAGTTTTTGAGATGCAGATAAAATAGCATCTGGTTCAAAGCAATCTGTTAACTAGCAATACTCAGGATAGAAGGAAACCATTATCATAACAGATCAAAGATACAGTTTAATATGCAATTATGCAGTTTGACTTGCACTTTAAATAAGTTTAAATAACTAAATATTTTCCCTCTTTACATGAGTGTTGACTAAGGATTTTCCTTAAGTTATTTGTTGACTAAGCACTTTGCAATCTGTCCTGCAGCTTCTCTGTAAGGGTTGCCAGTGATTCTTCCTTCGGTTGCTTCATTGTGGTAATCCACAAAGAACATCTGCTCTCATTTTAGACACCAAATTTTAGGAGTTTTTTTTAAAGCCATTGAAGTAGGTGAGCAGCAATACTTACTAGAAAAAGTCATTGTAGGCCAGAAAATTGAGATTTATCATTTCAAAGATAATGCACGAAATGAAATGAAATACATATTAATTTTTCTTCTACTAATGTGGATTTGGGTGTAACATCTTTATAACAGAAGATAATTTCCCATGTTAAAATAATCCTTATCCTATTAGACTAGTAGGATTGAATCCTCAGTCTCCCAACCAGTAAGATTATTTCAAGCGATGAGGAGTTTTTGGAGTACAAACTCAAAGAGCTAAGGTAAACCGGTGTTTGTTATCAATAATGTACTGGATGAGGGCTAAAATGCTCCCAAGCATATAATGAGGAGCAGGAGGAGGATAAATCCCAGAGCACAGATTAACCAGAATGGAAATGGAAGTGATATGACACTCAACCTCGGTTGGCTTTTAATGGTTATTAAAGCATATGATGAGAAAGAGGAATATAATAGAGCTTACAATACTGATAAATGGAATGGAAGGGAAAGGATTTGATATGCTATCTTAGCTGGCTTTTAATGGTTTAAATATTGATTATTTAATTGTTATTGTTTAAATTACCTGTTTTAACTTGTGTAGTATATTTCATTGTCGTTGTTTATATATTTTTTACTTCAGATTTAAACAGGCATTGAATGTTTGCCTTTATTATGTTGGAAGCTTCCTTAAGTCCCCTTGGAGAGATAGGGTGGGCTACAAATAAAATTATTATTATTATTATTATTATTAATAATATTAATATAATTACTTATTTTAATTTAGTGTATAATGTTTAGTATTGTTGTTTACATTTTTATGGTTTTGGTTTTATATAGGCATTGAATGTTTGCCTGTTGTGTTAGAAGCCACCCTGAATCCCCATGGGGAAATTGGGCAGGATACAAATATAGTATTATTATTATTGACACAAAGACACAGTATGACACAGCAAATGAGATATATATGCTGGATTTCGTATAACAAAATCACAAGTTAAACACTTCCCAAGCTTTTAGGACTGTGTGATGTATTTTCGGATGATGCGTGCAGATCCCAGTAAGGTGGCCTTTTGCAGTTGATCATAATTTTGACAATGTTTATTGTTTCCAAATGTTGGCTGAGACCACCTGTACTGGTTTATGCCAGAGCCTTTGCAGTTCGATCTTGAGGTCTTGATAACGGTTTAATTTTTCTTGTTGTTTTTCATCAATGATGATGATGATGATGATGATGAGTATTATTATTATTATGCAACCCATGACTACATTCTTGAAAAATTTGCTAGATATTTGGAGGAAAGGTTGTATTCGCTTATGACACCACACTTGGGAAGGGGTCCAATGCATGGTCAGTTTTCATGGTATCAATTTCAGTTATTTTGTCCCTATGATGTTGAGAAGACACTTAAAGGAGTTTGGTCCACTAGATGTAGCATTGAAATAGCCTTAGTTCTTTTGATTGATCTTCCTGGCTCTCTTAGGCTCCTTCCATACAGCTGAATAAAATCCCACATTATCTGCTTTGAACTGGAATATATGGCAGCGTGGACTCAGATAATTCAGTTCAAAGCAGATACTGTGGGATTTTCTGTCTTGATATTCTGAGTTATATGGCTGTGTAGAAGGGCCCTTAATGGCTTTTGATACCATTGATCATGGTTTCTTACTGGACTGAGCTCTGTGGAGTGGGAGTAGTAGTAGTTCTATTCCTGTCTAGAGTACTGGTTCCAGAGTGTAGCATCAGGGGACACTAATTCATCCCCTTGTCTGTTAAACTGCAGGGTGCCATAAGGTTCCATCTTATATCCCAATGCTGTTCAATATGAACATGAAGGTGCTGGGTGAAATCATGGAGGTGAGGATTGAAGTGGGGTACCATTAGTGTGCTGATGAACTCAGCTCAATTTCTTATTGTCACGGGAGTCAGCTGGAGCCGTGAAGGTGCTGGAACAGTGTCTGGATGCTGTAATGAAGCAAATGATGCTCAAACTGAAGCTGAATCCTGATCAAATATAGACCATGGACTGGCAGTTTTCGGGTATGGGAATTGGGCCATCAGCCTGTTCTGAAAGAGATTGCATGCTTCTTGACGGAGCTGAATTTACCTGGAGTTGAAAACGCAGCAGCTTGATTGCTGACTGGAATACAGTATATTTCAAGCCCTAAATGGCTTTGTAGCTTAATATTTATGAGGCACCTTTATCCATATGTACCTGTCTGAGATCCTCCATGACCTTACAGTAAGATCCCTACACTGTGTCGGGGCATTGGAGAAGACAGTTTCAGTAGTGGCACCTCAACTATGAAATGTCCTCTCTTGATAGAATAAATTAATAGAATAGCTTTATTGTCACTGTAATATTGCACAATGAAATTAAATGCCTTCCCCAGCACACACCAACTGCTGCTAATCAGAAATCTTAGGGAAGCTTAACCAGTAGCTGTTGACTGGCTCTATAAAGTTCCCAGCGTTGTGCAGGACAAACTTCCTTTGCAACTGTACTAGCATCATACATATATTTGCCATATACCAACTTCTTGCATTTATAGGCATGTATTTCTTGGGTGTCCACCTGGAAATGATATCTTAAAAGTGAACAAAATCAGTGGAACTTAAGTCCCATTGATTTTAATAAGAGCCAACATAAGTCATGATTGACATGTTCAACTGACTTAAGCTATAAATCTGATTATTCTTCCGTGGAACTACTTATTTTGAGTGGACATACATAACATTTTACAATATTTTATTCCAAATTGAAATGGACACTTTATTAGTTTAAAAGTAATCAATTTGTTTGTAATTTCATTAATTAAAGTGTCTTTCCAAGCTTTGAATTACACTGAACTTTGAAAAAGAGGTGAGAATTCCCAGCAGTCCTATCTAGTATTACCAATAGTGCAAAATGCTGGGAGTTGCCATCTACATTATACAACTGCAAAGGGCTACATCAAGCATGGGCAAACTTCAGCCCTCCAGGTGTGAGGGCCGAAGTTTGCCCATGCCTGGGCTACATGATTCCAACCCCTGATTTCAGGATTTTTTTTGAAATAATTCAAATGTGTGGAAAACTGCTCTAATTTCTTAAACATTTTATGGTAGTTTTTTGCTTCCCAGAGATAAAATTGCTGACAGACAGTAATCAGATTCAATTTTGTTTTCCTATTTTCTTAGGTCAATTTTTTTGCATGTCAGCTCTTTGCACTCTTGGCTGCATTTTGGTTTCGGTCGTACTTAAGTCCCAGTCATGTCAGCTCTGGTGTTCGCCATGCTTTTGCCACCATTTTTGGATTATATTTTGCTGTCTTCTGTTTTGGTTGGTGAGTAATTGCTTTTAACTGTATTAAAACAGAGTCATTGTATAGATTGTGATGCTGTTTTTTCTGTTGTGTTGTTGTATGTTTTCAAGTCATTTACTACTGATGGTAAACCTTAAGGTTAATCTAACAAGCATTCAAGCAGTCAACTAGAGAACTATTTAAAGTTCAGAATTAAGCATTTTTGAGTACCAGAAATGGACTACAAGACAGTTTGAAAGTGGTGGGATTGTTTTATTGTATTTTTCAATAGCCAATTGAAAGTTCTGTTGCATAAAAGCACCCTCTATATATGTTGAGTCCTCTTACATTGTCTGTCCCAGTTGAGAGGAAGTTACCTCGAAAATTCAGTATATTATATGGGATCAAATGTGTGACTAATTGGCATGGTCTTTTCACATAGTGGGATTGGCTTGTCTAGTATGGGAAGAGAACACTGGACTTTAAATGCATTTTGTCTGATTTGTATGCATTGAAATTTTGGAGAATGTTTTTCACATTTAGTTTTATACAATGTATATCATCTAGTTACTTTATAAAATACATTGTCTTCCCTGTTATTCATCATTGATCTTTGAAAGTTAAACCTTTTTTTTCTTGTTTTCAAGGTACTCCATCCATATTTTTGTTCTAGTGATGATAAGCTACAGCATCATGGTCCTGGCTAGTATTCCGAACATTCACAGGTAAGAAAGATTTGTTTGTCTTTCTTGTTTTCTCCCATTAAGTGACTCATCAGCTTACTCACTTTGTACTTAAGCTCAGTCCTGTAGTTCTCAAATTTAAATGTGTGGGAAATGCAGGATTTGCTGCTGAGCTAGGAAATTTTCTGGGAAGTCTAGAGGAAGTCACTATACAGTACGACACCTGTATTCCTGATCTTATCATAGAAACAGGAGAAAATTGTTAATAACAAACCTTATTGAAATGAACAGCTTCGGCTGAAATTTACCATAGATTGCCCTGGAAGACCTACAAAATTTCTAGAGAAGTATCCTCCCCAGATTCTCCTGGGCAATTTTATGGTAACCCCTTGTGAAAGCATACCATAGCATAGCCTGGAGGACCTAGAAAATTCCTAGAGAGCACATATTTTATCAAATGCAGATAGGCAAAACTGTGCGGCCTAGGGATTGTACTGTATTTTAACTCAAAAACACTTCCAATCCTGATACTTGCCTTGCTTAACATATAGCAGAGCACTTTCTGTGTGGCACTGCCCTCGATGGGCATTCAGAAATTTCATTGAAAAGAAAATGTTGCCACAACACTGTTCTTTGGAGCAAAAGTGTATTTCTCCTGTGTGAGTTAAAGTGGACCTTCGGCGATTGGTTTGTTTACGGCATAAAGGAATAGGATATTACATGGGTTTTAACTGGTATGTTTTAATTATGTTGCTATGCTAGTTTATGCTAATTGTCAGGGATGATGGGAATTTATAATGTTTTAATGTCTTAAATTGTTAATTTTTTATTCGTTGGGGTTCATGTTCGTATTTTTGTGTGTAATTGTCTTGACTTTACATCCTATCTCCCACCGTGGGAGAAAAGCGGGATATAAATAAATAAATAATAATAATATCAATTGCACTGTCTGTTGGTTAACGTTCTAGTTATTAAAGATTATGGTTGTCACTTTTTAAAAGTAAAATGGTTGAGGGTCAGGATAAAGAAATCTCCAATTCCTTCTATTGTCATGTCTGCCTTTTATGGAGGGAGCCTTCTGCAGGTACTTTCTCCATGTGATGTGGAGTCGCAAAACCTAGTCTGTGAAACTCCTGGTCATAAGTGTGGTTTGAGTGTTGGACTGTGACTCTAGAGATCAGGGTTTGATTCCCCTCTCAACCATAGAAACCAGTTGGGTGACCTTGGGTGAGTCATGCATTCTCGACCCCAGAAAACTCCTTGGCATGGTCATCTTAGGGTCACCATATGATACAAATGTTGAAATATCTAATAGAGGACACACTTTCCCTGACTTCTGGAAGTCTATAAATTGGCTTACACATTCTGGCAATTTGTATTCTTGCTGATGTTTTGGTTTTCCCCTTTTTATGTGATGCAAATTTGCCTTAATGCCTTACCCTTCCTTTTATAACTGCAGTCCAAAGTCCTGTAACTGCAGTTCTTTAATTAGCAGCTTGTTTATGTGTGCCATCTTGCTGACATTAACATCAGCCTTCTGTTTCCCTGTATTATATTAAAAGCAGCATTTGTAAGTTTGAGCATTCTTCAACATATGTTTCTATAAGTAAATCAAAGGCTAATAGCCTGTCTTCCATAAGGCATTTTCAGTAAATGTTTGATATGAATCAAAATAATGGCAATTAGAAGAATGGTCCTTTCATTTCCATCAGTAACAAGGGGAACATTTAAAAAACTGTCAACACTAGACGAAAAAACCAAGAGCAAAAAGCCACGATCTCCTCTTCTATGCTGACCAGCAATAGCTGTCAGAGTTTGGGATGAACAGTAGAATCACTTGTCTGTTCTGCTTCCCATTGATTTTGCATTGGGCTGTTGCTTAAAAGCTTTTAATGGGAAGCAACAGTCCAAGATAAAGTCAGTGTGGAACATGAGGCAGTGCTTGCTGTAGAAAATGTTAACTGGGCATATTAAGCTTGCAAGTTTAAAACACCTTGAAATGATAAAATAATCATGATGGCATGAGCTCATTTGTTTTGACTTTTCAATACTGTTGTTTTGATAAAACCTCCATTCTCTGAAATAAATGCATATATTTCTAGGTACTCTTTTATGGTAGCTATGGGATATCTCACATTGTGCCACGTTAGCCGGATATACATATTCAGTTACGGTATTCTTACTACAGATTTCTCTGGGTAAGTAATGCTAATACTTATATAACAATATGTTTCTATCTGTATCAGTGGTTCTCAACCTGGGGTCCCCAGATATTTTTGGCCTACATCTCCCAGAAATCCCAACCAGCTGTTAGTATTTCTGGGAGTTGAAGGCCAAAAACATCTGGGGAGCCCAGACTGGGAACGACTCATCTATCTATCTATCTATCTATCCTATCCATCCTATCTATCTATCTATCTATCTATCTATCTATCTATCTATCTATCTATGTCAAAGTATGTATGTATGTGTGTGTATGTGTTTGTTCCACAAAGACTCTCACATAGCTTGATGGATCTGAACCAAACTTGCTACACATACCCTTAATTATCCAACTTAAAACATTAGTGAGGTTGCATGTGAAAAACCACTCTGAAAAAAACCCCAAAAATTGAAAAATATGTACGTAGCACTTAGATGCAAACTCCATAAGGCAGTATATAGATAGAAAAGCCACCTAACATTGCCATCCCATGAGCTTCATGCTGAAGTCCTTAGATGCAACCACTAGAGGGCAGCATATAGATGCAAAGGCCACCTCAGAGGAAAATACAGTAGAGTCTCACTTATCCAAGCCTCGCTTATCCAAGCCTCTGGATAATCCAAGCCATTTTTGTAGTCAATGTTTTCAATATATCATGATATTTTGGTGCTAAATTCGTAAATACAGTAATTACTATGTAGCGTTACTGCGTACTGAACTACTTTTTCTGTCAAATTTGTTGTATAACATGAAGTTTTGGTGCTTAATTTGTAAAATCATGACCTAATTTGATGTTTAATAGGCTTTTCCTTAATCCCTCCTTATTATCCAAGATATTCACTTATCCAAGCTTCTGCCGGCCCGTTTAGCTTGGATAAGTGAGACTCTACTGTATGAGAAATGGAAGAGGGCAAGTGTTGGCATGGAGAATTTTTGAGATGTTTTTGACTGGGGGCGGTTCCATGCAGGACTTTAATGCGCTTCCAATAGGGTTTAAAAACCTGATTGGGTCCGCATTACAGTCTACACATGTGCCAGAAAGCTCATGCTTTTTTTGGTGGGTGGGGGGCAGGGTGCCCAGATGCCCTTCTGGACCTTCCAGCAGGGCACCCGGTCACAAAAGAAAACCCCCCAGAAAAGCTTTAAAAAGACAAAAATAGCTTAATCGGCCGGCATTTCCTTGCTGCCGACGCTCTCCTGGCATGTAGAAATGATGCAGGAGCAATTTTTGACCTTTCCAGAAGCATCCAAGAAAATCCTGAGACAGCTGTGAGGATTGGAACTGGAAATCATGCGACGCAATCTCCGGACCCTATCCACACAACACTCACAGCTGGAAATATTCGGGTCTTCTGAAAGACCTGGGTCTTTCCAGCTGTCAAATTTTCCTGCTTTGTGTTAAAGGAATTCATTTTTATCAGAGGTGTAATTTGGATGCCCCAGGAAAAAACTTGGTAGATCGCTGATTTTGCGAACTGTCTGGATGAGCCCTGAGGCAAAATAAAGGAAATGATCTGGAGAAAGGAGTTCTTAAGATGACAAAACCTGGATAATAATTGAATTCTTGACATAATCCAGTATTCAGAGCACTGCATTTTTTTATACATGGAGAAAAGAATTAACCTCAATGAATCTGTGGTGAAAAGCTGAATACTGAAACTTTTATAAAACAGAAGCTTACCGGTATGTGCCCTGGTTATGCATTTTTAATAAGAACATAAAATCATAAAGTTAACCATAAGTATTTTCAATAAATACGGAATGACTACAGAACGGCCTCAGACTATGATTTCTGGATGACGTAATTTTAACATTGAATGCAATGTTTTAAATGTTAATATGTATTTATTTTAATTCAATCTATTTTAAGCTTAATTTTGTGTTTGTTAAGGCATTGACTAATTGCCACATGTAAGCCGCCTTGAGTCCCCTTCGGGGTAGAGAAAAGTGGGGTATAAATAGGGTAAGTAAATAAATAATGAATAAATAGCATAATAAAATACATAACCTGGGCAATACTCTAGTTTGGTAACAAAAGGCAGAGAATTCTAGCAGATTTGGGGAATTCAAACTGTTTTTTTATTTATTAAAGTTTTGTTGATTATTTAATGTATTATTATTATTGTGGCAGAGTATTATATATAATTTTCAAGACAAATTAAGTATCTATTAGATGATCTGAAATATATTAATTGTGTGGAAGTCATCTAAAAATTGTTCATAGTTGACTGGTAAATCAACACCAAAACAGAGCTAACAGATTTAGTAAGTAGTTGAAACTATCAATTGGGTTTAGAGCTGGGGGGGGGGGGGGGAGAGAATGTTAGCATTATTTTTGCTTCTTTTTACAAGTAAAAGCCAACTGTTGACATAGTTCTTCGTGTAACTGCATGTCTTACTTTTTTATGCAAAGAGGATTATGTTGGTAAGTTGCTCTTCTCTTTGTGTATTTCTCACATTTTATAGTGTTCTTGTGTTAGATTTCAAATAACAATAGCTGATGGTGGTTTAGATTTCAGAGAAATGAGAATCCGTATCTAAAGAGGCTCCTATAAGTCTTTAGTCTAATTTGTCTTCATATTCTTTGCCATTTAGAGATGTTTATTTATTTATTTGGCTTCAGAAATGCAGACTTTCAATTAATCATTAAAATTATTATTGTTTTTGTATGCAGAGTAGGGGAGTTTAGCAGGTTCATCTTGGCATGCAAGCTATACCTGCTGAAATTCAGTCTTCTGCATAGAATGACGTACAATCCTTGCTTTCCTTGAGGTTTCGGTTACTGATTTGTATTTTGCGCATCTCATTCCTAATTGGCAGCTGTAGAAAATACATCTTACAAAGCAGGCCAGCACAAAACCACCTTATTGCAAAAGTGACATGTTTCACCATTTTCTGAAGGACTCTTAGGTTACATGCCAGGCCTTTTGACAGTGAAATTGCTCACACTCTGCTTTTTCCGGAAATAGAAAAGCCAGTAGACATTCCATTTTGCTGCTACTTCAAGTTGATCTCTTACTAGCAACATCCTTATCAAATCTCTGTAGTAAATAAATGCTTGACTCAATCAAGAAAGCCATGGTCCTTGTTTGAAAGACCTGAAGTGGGTTTCATGGAGTCATACATAGACTTGCCATAAGTTGAAACAATACATTTTTACTAACACAACTAAGGGAAGAAATATGTATGAAAGACAAGAAAAGACTGAAGTACACTCAACTGGCATGTTGAGAGCTAGCTAAATCCTGAGGTTAAGACTCAACCAGCTTCCAAGTACCAGTTTAGTAAGTGTACCTAGCTATGCTTCTCCTTTCCAAATGTGTGTTACATTAAGCTTGTTCACTCAAAAGTGGTATATGAGGCCTTTTCCTTAAATAAAAACATGTAATAAAGCTTGAAAAAGAATTTCTTTTGGACTGCATCACCCAGAATCCTCCAGCTATGGACCCTTAGTGTTGCAGATCCAAAACTAATTTTCCCAAGTCCTGAATTAAACTTTGTAGCCTGTCAGATTTGACATGTGTGTCTTATTTCCTTGTATTATAGCCCATTGATGATCATAACACAGAAGATCACAATTCTTGCCTTCCAGGTACATGATGGTAAGAAAGAAGAGATTTCTACTTTCTATCTAATTTCCTATGTGAAATTCTATAAATCAGTGGTTCCCAACCCATGGGCCGCAAGAACAAAAATCTGGTTTGCGACCCTCCTTCCTCTTTATTGATTTATTTTATTTATTTTATTTCTGCTTCTTTCCGCAGACCACATCAGTTCTAGATTATTAAATATGGTTTTCTGTGGGCAAGCAGATGGCGGCTACTGGATGGATGTGGTCTATCTAATGCAATTTTCTGAATCAGCACCCCAAATAACCAAACCAAATCTAAAGTTGACCAAAAACAGATTTGTAACGTTTTTGGTACTAATGTTAGAGAGTGGTCCCTGGTTAAGTGGGCCCCGGTCAAAATGGGCTCTGGTCAAAAAAAGGTTGGGAACCACTGCTATAAATAGATACTGTATCCTTTGACTTCTTCCACACAGCTGTATAAAATCTACATTGAATTTGACTATTTGACAGTGTAGACTCGGATAATCCAGTTCAAAGCAGATATTGTAGGTTATCTGCCTTGATATTCTGAGTTGTATGGCTGTGTGGAAAGGCCCTTTGGGGAAAAGTAAGAAGTTTATGTAAATTTTGCCAAGATCTTAAGTCAACTTTTTCCTAGCTAAAATTCCGTTTTCCTTCTCTTGAAAAATAAAAATTTAAAAAAATCAAAATAAGGTAGCTTGCACTACTTCTGATCTTCCTTAGTCCTTTTATTGCTTTGCTGCTTTCAAATAATTTTAAGAGAATTGAGGTATCACTGATTTTGCCAAATGCCAGGTTCACTGATTTATTGTGGAGATTCTGAGACTGGGCCCTTCTACACTGACCCAAAATGCGGATCCAATCCCTCATACTGTGTGCCAGATCAGGCCCACATTGGTTCCTTGGAGGCAGGAAGGAGTCCCTACTCCCCAGATGCCCTGGATGCCCCCCATCCCACATCCATGTTGTGGCAGCTCCCAGTTGGAACATGGCTTATACCTTCTTTCCGGTGATCCATGTGATGTCAGGCATAGCGTTGTCACACTAAGGGGGAATAGAGTGGGGGAGGAAGAAAGCTTTCCAGTGGCTCAGTGTATACAATCTTTCTTGCATAATATTATTACAAATATTATATAACATTATTTTCAGAGTATATATGAAACATAAATAGATTTCATGTTGAGACTTGGATCCCAACTCCAAGATAGCTCATGTGTATGCTAATATGGATATTCCAAAATCTGAAATCCAAAAACCTTCTGGTCCCAAGCATTTTGGATGAGAGATACTCAACTTGTATCACAATGTTCTGTGTGGTCCATATTGAAAAAAATGCTATTATAACCCAGAGTACTTAAGATGGATATAGAAAACAACTGAAACGAATATGCATTCATTGTTAGAAAAGTTTTGGGGCCCTTCCACACAGCCATATATTTATTTATTTATTTATTTACAGTATTTATATTCCGCCCTTCTCACCCCGAAGGGGACTCAGGGCGGATCACATTATAACACACAAAGGGCAAACATTCAATGCCCATAAACACATCAAACAGAGACTGAGAGACACACACAGAGGCAAGTTAACGTTCTTCTGAGGGGATGTTCGATTCTGGCCACAGGGGGAGCAGCTGCTTCATCATCCACACTGACGGCACTTCCTCATTCCAGGTCGTAAATTAGTTAATCTTGCCTCCCCACTTTAGTGGTACCTTATCTCCTACTTGATAGATGCAACTATCTTTCGGGTTGCTAGGTCAGCAACGAGCAGGGGCCATTTTTTATTTTTAATTGACGGGTGCTCACCCCGCCACGGGCTGGCCTCGAACTCATGACCTCATGGTCAGAGTGATTTAAGGCAGCTGCTCAACAGCTGCGCCACAGCCCGGCCCCTTATATTCCAGAATATAAGGCAGATAATCCACAATATCTGCTTTGAACTGGATTATCTGAGTCCACACTGCCATATAATCAATTTCAATGTGAATTTTATACAGCTGTGTGGAACGGGCCTTGGTTTCTTTGTCTTCACTGGAAACCATATGATTGGTTGGTATGGTAAGGTGTTTTTTTTAAAGATGAAAGCAGTTATACTATAAAGAACTGGGGCCCTTCCACACAGCCATATAACCCAGAATATCAAGTCAAAAAGTCCCACAATATCCACTTTGAACTGGGTTATCTGAGTCCACACTACCATATATTTCAGTTCAGAGCAGAAAATGTGGGATTTTATTTAGCTGTGTGTAAGGGGCCCCTGGTGGCAAAGTGTGTTAAAGCGCTGAGCTGCTGAATTTGCGGACCAAAAGGTGCCAGGTTCAAATCCCGGAATGCAAATGTGAGTAGATCAATAGGTACCACTCCAGCGGGAAGGTAACGGCACTCCATGCAGTCATGCTGGCCACATGACCTTAGAGATGTCTATGGACAACGCCGGCTCTTCGGCTTAGAAATGGAGATGAGCACCAACCCCCAGAGTCGGTCAGGGGAAAACCTTTACCTTTACCTAAGGGGCCCTAGTTTATAATCCATACGGCACACAATGCAGCTTTCATAAATATACTTACTATCACTAGTATCGTAATACATTATTATCTGCAGCTTTTCTTCATCTTCAATGTCTGACTCAATTATTGTCTCATTTATCTTGCTAGGAATTGGTCGAAAATTGGAAGAACTAACTAAAGAACAGAAGGAGCTTGCTATAAAGTAAAGAAGTAACTCTTCTATTGATCTGATATTTTTTTTAATGTATTTGTGTGTGCTTGTGTTTTGTTTTGTGACTTAATTGCGAGAATTTCTTCAGTATTACGTTATTCTAATGCAAGTAATCTTTCATATGCTTTAGAACACTGGAGTTATTATTTTAGGGAGCTATCTTTTTTGAAGACACTATTAATGGTATCTTTACTTTCCATACATCAAATATTCATAAAACTAGACTGATCTTTAATGTATGTTTTTCTGCCAGCTCTATGTGGTGATACCAGTGTGTGAACTGAATATCAGCTATTGAAATATTCCAAAATGGGCATTTAATTATTTTTGTAACTTTTTTGCCTTTTATCAGGCTTTCTTTTCCATACATATACTATGTATTCTACTTACACTTTTCCTTTAGCTTTCCAAACAACAGAAGAAACCAAATCCTTCTTCAGGATACAATATTTACATTAGCATCAAAATGAAATGATAAGAACAGAGTGTGCATTGGAGGGACCAGAATGCTTCTAAGGGGAAATTGCTTTAGGCGGTGATCCTAATCATTCTTCCTTGTACATTCTGTTGACATTTATGGAATGAGCTTACTTCCAAATGAAGGAATGGGCAGCTTGAAATAAAAATATCCCTTTTGCTTACTCCCTTAATAAATATTAAAATGTTGAGTGCAGTTACCTAGTTAATTTTAGAAATTGTTGCATGCCAACAACTCATTTCTGGCTTATAGTAACCCTATCATGAGGTTTTCTTTGCAAGATAGGCACAGAAGGGGTTTGCTTTTGCCTTCTTCTGAGGTTGAAAAAGAGTAATTTGCCTAAGATCACCCAAAGGTAGTAATGGACCCGGTTTTCATTTCATCCGTTTATTTGTGTTTTCGTAACGATTTGTTCACTTGAAATGCATTTGGTCGACTGATTTTTGGCACGCCGAGCACTTCTTACTCAGCGCTTGTAGGCCCTGGCAGGCCCTGGCAGGGCCTACTGCTGGGCGCCAGGCACATTAGGCTGTAGAACCTGGCTGACATGGCCTACAGGTCCTGGCAGGGCCTACAGCTGGGCGCCGGGCGCTTGGCGACTTGGATGTGGGCCCTGGCAAGCCCTAGTGCTTTGCCACCAATAGGCTGAAAAATCTTTGTTTTTTCGAACCTTGGATGGAAAAGCTCATTTGGAAAGGCACCTGTTTTTGGGAGAGATGCTCAAAAAACAAAAACTGGACCTTACAAATGAAATAAACAAGAACAGATAGTGATTCTATACAAATGCATAAGACTACCCAATGGGTCATTGCTGAGTGGGGATTCAAACCCTGGCCTCAAGAGTAACAGCCAATTAAAATTAACTAGATAACACATTTCACTGTAGCCCTATCCATACATTGAATTCGGTGTTAAACTGAACATGTGATAAGAAAGACCCTCCTATTCTCTCCACCAAGTCTGTGTACAAAGGAAAGACTCCATCCCATTGATAACCCTAATTTTCCAAGTCTTTCAGTTGTGTTTCCCATGCACATAGGAGCTCAGATAATATGTTCCTCATACATTCAATTTAGTTATTAATAAATTGAATATGGTTTGTATGTTTGTACGCACGCACGTGTGCTTCTCTTTCAGGCCCAGATTAAATTAGTGGATTCGTTCAGATTCATTTATCATATTGGTTTGATTATCTTTTGAGGGTCCTCTAGTAAAACAAAGACATGCAACCCATATACATCTCATTTTAATGAAAAATAATGTTAAAATACTGTAGATGGCACCAACTATGATGGATGCTAGGGTGGGAAAGCTGCCTACAAATGACCTGTGATCACTCTTCAAATCTGCTCACCAAAGGGCTCTTAACCTGCTATTCATAGTCTTGTTTCCTATTTAAGGAGGATGTATCTCAGATATCATACTCTGGTAAAGTAGATCCACAAATGCTGAATTCTTTTGCTTTCAGATTATGTTTATTTTATAACAAGAAATACATCCAGTGATGTTTGGCTTGATGTCGGTGGCTCAGTATGTAAATGGGAAAAAACTTCACTTGATAATAACAATTCTTAAAATTTATTTCATGCGTTGTCAAATTTTGTCAAAATTTATTCATAAATGTGTACTCTAGAGCAAAAAAAAGAGAGAAATATTTGTTAGAGAGATACTTGCTTTTGGTCCCATTATATAAAATACCAACCTAATTGTTGATATTTTGTTTGAATTTGAGTTTGTACAGCATAGAAAGAAGACAGACACTTTATTTAATTCTTTATCTGATCTATAATATAATCATATTTCATGTGAAATTTAAAAACTTATTTTTTCTTTAAGCAAATCAGATTTTTAAAATTACTTTTGATTGTTTTGACAGAACAAAACCTTCTTTACTGGAGTATTTGAGCTATCAGCTCAATTTCCTGAGTATCCTAGCAGGCCCATGTAGCAATTACAAGGACTACATAGCCTTCATTGAAGGCAGACATGTGCAGATGAAGTTGTTAGAGGTCAACTGGAAGGAAAGAAATTGTGAAAGACTTCCTGACCCTTCTCCAGTGGTAAGCTGCAACAGTCAAAGTCTCTTTTTTCAAATGCTGAAATCATTTTTGTAAAATGATTTCTATTAATAATGATCAGGACACAAGAGAAAAACATGACCATACTAAAGGCATAATTAGTGAAATGCAGTACTCTGTTATTACTAAAGATGTTTTGGAGGATCCGGTATTATCCCCAAGTGTTGGCTACATCTACGCTATAGAATTAATGCAGTTCGACACCACTTTAACTACCATGTTTCAATGCTATGGAAATATGGGAGTTCTGATTTAATGAGGAACCTTGTAAATCTACAACTCTGATGATTGCATAGCATTGAGCTATGGCAGCTAAAGTGGTGTCAAACTGCATTAATTAGATAAATAGATGTAGCCGTTAATCATGTTGTATCCATCGTTGTTTGGAGTCTTATGCAAACAACATTTTGTCATTCTTTGGCCAAAAGAGCTAATTGTAGGGTCCCCCCCCCTCAAAATTAGAATTACAAATGGATGGAAGGGGATGAGAGAACAAATGTAATATCAAGCCATGACTTGTCATTTGGCTTGGACCATGTAGTTATTTTGCCACCAATTTGTTTTTCAGAAGTAACAAGTATAGACAATAAGTAATTCTGCTGCTTGCTGATGTCTTACAAATGTTTATGTCCAGGAATCTTTTGTCTTGTCTTACCTGTGAACTGATTGCAGCAATGTTTTATGGTCCTTTCTAGGGAGCAGTGCTGCACAAGCTTGGTATCACACTTGTATCACTGCTTTTGTTCCTAACACTTAGCAAGAACTTCCCAGCGACATCTCTTGTTGATGACCAATTTATCAACAAGTCCTCGTTCTTGTCAAGACTTGGCTTCCTGTATCTTGTTATGCAAGCTTCAAAGCCAAAATACTATTTTGCATGGACACTTGGTAAGGCTCTTTAAAAATAAAATGCATGCACATGCTTAAAGTTAATGTAATGGTTTTCATTATTTTTGTTGATATAAATGTCTTATGGCAAACAATCTTCAACTCATGAATAAGGTTAGTGCATTCCTGCACTTGCTGCTGAGAGTATACCTTCTGGTCAAAATTTTGCAATTGATCTAATAGAGAAAAACAGGTGGACCACTTGTGGACCATTGGGCATACTAATGTATATCAGATGTGTGTGATATTTAACTTAGATTTGTGTAATTTTTACATATTGTGCCCATTCCCTATTCAACTTTTGTGTGTCATATGAATATAATAATTATGTTAGAGTAAATTGACCAGCATTTTGTTTTCACAGTGGCCAACCATAAAGCAGAGCATAAGTGCACATATTCCCTACTATGTTCTATGCAAAGGCATCCCTCATTGCTATTCCAAATATAAGCTTATAGAGGATCAATAGTCACCCAATCTATTCCACATACTAATTACTAGGGCCCCTTCTTCGCTGCCCTATATCTCAGGATCTGATCCCAAATTATCTGCAGTAATATTTGTTGTTTATTTGTTCAGTTGCTTCCGACTCTTCCTGACCAGTCCACGCCAGAGCTCCTGTCGGCTGTCGCCACCCCCCCCCCACTCCTTCAAGGTCAAGCCAATCACTTTAAGGCTACCATTTATCCATCTTGCCTTTGGTTGGCCCCTCTTCCTTTTTCCTTCCATTTTCCCCAGCACCATTATCTTCTCTAAGCTTTCCTGTCTTCTCATTATGTGGCCAAAGTACTTCATCTTTGCCTCTAATATCCTTCCCTCCAGTGAGCAGTCAGGCTTTATTTCCTGGAGTATGGACTGGTTGGATCTTCTTACGGTCCAAGGCACTCTCAGAATTTTCCTCCAACACCACAGTTCAAAAGCGTCTATCTTCCTTCACTCAGCCTTCCTTATGGTCCAGCTCTCACATCCATAGACTACTATGGGGAATACCATTGCTTTAACTATGCGGACCTTTGTTGCCAGTGTGATGTCTCTACTCTACACCACTCCACTCCACACCACTATAGCAGTGGAGACTCATATAATTCAGTTCCTAGCGTATAATCTGGGATCAGATCCTGGGATAAAGGGCAATGTAGATTCAGCCAGGGTAGATGTCCATCTACATGGGCCACAAAATCAGCTGCAGATTCTGTTATGTTCCCATACCACAGCAACGGCAGGAGCGGAATCCTGACAATCCAGTAGAGCCAAACTTGGTTTGTGCCTACTGGAAGATATCCTTGGAAAGAGAAAGGGCAGGGCAATGCCTCTCATCAAGTCATGCAGATGCCTTTGCTGACATTGGAAAAGGTACCCAGTGATAGCCAAGAGCTCTCTTGAGCATTGTGGCTTCTGCTGTGATGGCAAAGAGTCACAAAGATAAGTACCACCCCCTTTCCCCACACTGTGATGCACAAGGAAAGTGGGGTGGAGACACTGGCTCATGTGAGCAGTGGGGCTGGTTCCAAATCAGAACTGATTCAGCTGTTCACACACACTTGAAGTGCATAGTATTCCACCACTTTTACTAACAGGGTAAAATCAGGTTAGCCTAGAAATTTCAGGAAAAAATAAAATGCATAAAATAAGCAGAAATGGACAAAAAGAAGATGTAGCATTGAGTATCCTGAACAGGTTGGACCAGAAAGAACATTCTGACCGGCATTGTGATTGGAAGTCAAAGCAGTGGGTTTTCCCATCCTGAAGTGAAGGCCTCTCCTTGTTCTTCGTACTGAGTCCCAAAATATCATTTACTCCCTCTTCCCTTTCTCTACAGATTTTATCTAATGACACAGAGTATTCTGTTGATCAAATAAAGCTGCTGCTAGGCAGTTCTTGCTTGTAAAGTAGGACAGTCATGCCTTTGTGTGAGAATCAATTAACTGAATTCCTCGCTTGTGGGGTGGAAAACAAACACCAAAAAAGGAGGAGAAAGTTCGTTTTGTCCTAACGCCGACAGCTGAACTTTAGTTAAGAACCAGACGAAGAGACCAGGCTTCTAAGTAGTCTGCCAACTCAAGTTCTAGTGTAGTTCTTAGGTCTTTGGATCAGTGGGTGTGATAGGAATTGTGAAAGGTCTTCTTCAGAAGCAGAAATACTAATTTATTCCATACTAGCTGTGCCCGGTCACGCGTTGCTGTGGCGAAGTATGGTGGTATGGGAAATAAAGTATTGAGGAATTGGTGGTAGTTAAGGTAAAGGGTAAAGGTGTGGAGTCCAGATAATCCAGTTAAAGCAGATAATATAAGATTATATGGGTTATACAGCTGTGTGGAAGGGCCTTGAGTCTACACTGCCATCTAATCCAGTTAAAATCTGATAATCTGTATTTTATAGGCAGTGTGGAAGAGGCCTAAGTGAGGCCTAACTCTGCCTGTCCCCTGGGTGAGTGGGTTGCTAGGAGACCAAGTGGGCGGAGCTTAGCCTTCTAACTGGCAGCAATTGGATAAAAACAATTATTCCTCTCCCTCTAATTAGGACTTTATTTTTCTTGTTGTATCAACCTAGAGGCATGGATGCATGGATGCATGGATGATGGGTTGTGTTGTCAATTTTCGAGGTTGTGAGGTGTTTAGTTTTGTTGTTTTGGCGGTCGCCAGGATTCCATCACTCTTTTATATATATAGATAGATGATCCCAACTATGTCCTCAATAAGTGACTGAAAAATTGTCTGTTCTGAAGCAGAGCTGGTAAAAGTTAGGTTTTAAAAGACTTCTGTTCCCTCAGGCCACCAGCCAACTGATCCAGTCTGCTCTGATCTTAAATTCCACTTGGCTATTGATTGAGTTGAATTTCTAAATAAAATTGTTAATTAGACACTTTCCATAAAATGCAGTAGTATAATCATTGAGCAGGGGCAGAATGAAGGCATTTCCCACCCATAAGAATTATGCCTCTCCAATGAAATTTTCTTTCAATTCCCAAATTTCTACAGTAATTTAAAAACTTCACTTGAGCATTTGAAGTTGGGTTTGTAAAGCATTTTCAAGAGAATGCAAAGAATGACAAGGAACTGAAAACACAGCAAATACAGGGTTCTAGGTATGGATGATTTTCAGTTTCTCAGTCTGTATTGTTGGGAGTTGTAGAAATAAATAGATAGAAGCTTTACCACAGTTTCTGAATCAAGATAAACCCTGCAGTATAATAAAATGTCACTCAGGCTTGTGCAACAAAATAACAGTATCTTTACTTCAGTTCAAAAGTTCAAACAGGACAACAATATATATAGCAGTATTTCTGAATTCACACAGAGAGGTAAAGGTAAAGGTTTCCCCAGGTGTTAAGTCCAGTCATGTCTGACTCTGGGGGTTGGTGCTCATCTCCATTTCTAAGCCGAAGAGCCAGCATTGTCCATAGACACCTCCAAGGTCATGTGGCCAGCATGACTGCATGGAGCACCGTTACCTTCCTGCCGGTGCGATACCTATTGATCTACTCACATTTGCATGTTTTCGAACTGCTAGGTTGGCAGGAGCTGGAGTTAACAGCGGGCACTCACTCCGCTCCCGGGATTTGAACTTGCGATCTGCAAGTTCAGCTGCTCAGTGCTTCACCACTTCACCACCGGGGCTCCACACAGAGAACATAGGGAATAAACAGTCCCTTTTAAACAGTCTTTAATATGCCTTATTTGCCTTATAAACAATCAGGCTTCGGAGAGTATGGCAGCCATTTCCTTCCTGATCAATTTCAGTCAGCTGCTCTCCTCCCTCTCCAAGGTGAAAGTGGCAGTTTAAACTGTTTGGCTCAACACCAAACTAGAGACAGCAGCCAATCAGAATCCTGGCCCCTGGCTGGCTCAGCCAATCAGCTGTCGCCACATGCCTTTCCAGTCAGCTCATTCCATCATGGTGCCTTTTAACAAATCCTCACATCTATTATTCTAGAAATTTGAGGAATGAAGGGAAAAATTCTCAGGGACAGAATCTTTATGTGGATGGGGCAATGCCTTCATTTTGTTATCCCACTAGCTTCTTCCCTGATGGAACTGTTTACGGATTCAGATCTGAAAACACTATGTGACATAGAAGGGAGTTGTGTGAAGGGCTTGGAATCTATATCTCCCTCTCTCCCTTTGTTTTAAAACCAAGGTAAGTTTCAGAAGCAGGTCTTGATATACCATGGTAGTCTGGTCAAGGATGGGCAGGGCAAGAAGAATATAAGATCCCACTAGCCACTTCTTGGGCATGTATGATGTAGCTCTTTGGACTTCAGTATAGCATGTTTTTCTCCCCAATTACAGCGGATGCAATCCACAACGCTGCTGGTTATGGGTTCAGTGGTGTTGATGAGAAAGGCAATTTCCATTGGGACTTGCTGTCTAATCTGAATATCAGAAACATTGAGGTAAGTTTCATTGAGAGCTGGAAGGAAAAAAGGGAGAGACAGCACAAGACTGTCAACAAAATGTCTTACAAGATGTGCCACCTGCACAGATATGCTACAGCCGCTGTCTTGTATTTTGTAGACCAGAAACATGGCTTGGTTGTGTTAATATATCACTTCATGTTAAAATGTAAAGTCATGAAACAAAGTTTTTGATAAAATATATCAGCCCAAGCCTCCGTCTCATTCATTCCTTGAAAATTTGAAGGAAGAGAGTGCATTATGAGATTTGTTCTGTACATGTCTGTTTGTTTTCTACAAAGTAGAAATCTGGGTTGCTGTGAGTTTTCGCCCACATATATGGCAGGCATCCTCAGAGGTTGTAAGATTTATTGGAAACTAACCAAGGGGGTTTATGTATCTATTTCCAACAGACAGACCTCACAGCCTCTAAGGATGCCTTCCATAGTTGTGGGCGAAACATCAGGAGAGAATGCTTCTGGAACATGGCCATACAGCCCGGAAAACTCACAGCAAGCCAGTGATTCTGGCCATGACAGCCTTCAACAACACAAAGTAGAAATCTCTTCCTTCTAAAGTTTTTAAAAAAGATAAAAAGACTTTTCTGAAAGAGTATGTATACTTATCGCCTGTGGTCAGTGAAAATTATTGTGCTTTTATCTACATAAAGGAATACTCAATTTCATTGTGATCACACTTCCCAAAGTTAGAGGTAAGCAAAAGATATGGACAAAAGCTATTGATATGATACTGTCTTAAACACGAATCTAGTTTAAAATATGAGTAACTACTGACATGTTTTAAAAGTAAGCAATAACATATGGCACCTTCTCTCCTAGATGGCAACAAGTTTTAAAATGTATATAGAAAACTGGAATATCCAAACCACTGCTTGGCTTAAACGGTAAGACTCAAATACTAGTCTATTTTTAGATTTGTGGGGGCAGGGCGGGTAATCTTCCCCAGTCTATTTAGATTCCTGTACTTAATGATGAATTGGTAGTTCCAACTATAATGCCCCCATTATACACTCTTTCAGTGGATGAGAAGAAGAGTTATGTGTTGTTGTTTTTTGTGTTGGAATTTCTATAGTAATAGTAATAAAGATAAGTAAATCACAAACCCTTTCATGGATGCTCTTAGGTGAGTCAGAAAATGATAATGGATAGGACCTTATGAGTAGCACCCCACATATGGGAGCTCCTTACTCAAGAAGGTTGCCAAATTAACCAACATGCCATTTTTAAATATGACCAAGGCCTCCTTGTCTAGTCACCTATTTTTAACATTTTCATGCTTATATTTTTAATTTGTATTATATTAAGGTTCTTGGAGAGCATTTCAAGATGTAAATTTTAAATAAAAGGAATGCAACTTTAAACATTGTTATTGAAAATGCTTTTTTCAGTATCCTTAAATGAAAATAGGTTGCATTAAAAGTTGATATGGGTAATTTTTCTAAGAAGTGGGTTGCTATGAGTTTTACGGGCTGTATAGCCATGTTCCAGAAGCATTCTTTCCTGACGTTTCGCCTGCATCTATGGCAGGCCTCCTCAGAAGTTGTGAAATATGTTAGAAACTAGTCAAGTGGGGTTTATATATATCTGTGGAAAGTCCAGGATGGGATAAAGAACTCTTGTCTGAGGCAGTTGTGAATTTTTCAGTTGGCTACCTTGATTAGCATTGAATAGCCTTTCAGCTTCAATGTCTGGCTGCTTATTGACTGAGTGAATCCTTTGTTGGGAGGTGTTAGCTGACCCTGATTGATTCATGTCAAGAATTCCTCGGTTTTCTGAGTGTTGTTCTTTATTTACTGTCCTGATTTTAAAGTTTTTTTTAATACTGGTAGCCAGATTTTGTTCATTCTCATGGTTTCCTCCTTTCTGTTGAAATTGTCCACACCACTCAGAAAACAGAGGAATTCCGGACATGAATCAATCAGGGCCAGCTCTCAACAAAGGATTCCTCCAGGCAGTAAGCAGCTAAACCTTGAAGCTGAAAGGCTATTCAATGATAATCAAGGTGGCCAATTGAAACATAACCTATGAGGATGCCTGCTACAGATGCAGGTAAAACGTCAAGAGAGAATGCTTCTGGAACAAGGCCATACAGCCTGGAAAACACACAGCAACACAGTGATTATGGCCACGAAAGCCTTTGACAGTCCATTTTTCTAAGAAGGTTTCTACATCTTAGCATAGGAAAAACTTAACATTATTTAGTATGGGGGTGATTAATTCTAATTCCATAAATCTACTCAGACAGTTGGACTCCATTTTCTATAGGAAGTCTTTATCCCCAATAATTTATTTCAAACATTAGAGGGAATTTAAACTTATATAGTTGGCAAACATATGAGTTAATGCTGCATTCTAAGTATATTAAAAGCTATTGCAGATTCTCTACGTGCCTTCAGACATTATTAAGTTATTAAAGCAGTTTTATCAGACAGACCGATAATGGTCCGTGCCTAAAAAACAGGGATGTACTCTCTCTATGTATACAGAGTGTACAGTTTTGATCAAAGAAAGATACATATATGCCAAAAATCTAGGAATTAATCAGAAATGACTTGTAAAAATACTTCCTTGAAAAAACTGCAAAAAGCTTAAAGGATGTTAGGTATTAAAGTCTTACCTAAAAATACAAGTGAATTAAAGTATCAAACATTCCCTATACAAAAATTGATGTAGGAATATTTTATCTGGAATGTACAAATTTGAGGTCTAATCAGGCAACTTTAAAAATAAAATGCCCATTCAGGCATTTTAGGTGTGGAAATCTGAATAAGAAAAATATCAAATACTAAAATCATAAGGTTTGCTGTCATTCCTTTTCATGTAGTGAAAATGAGAGACACTCATTGAGGGGTTTTTTTCCGTGTCAGGAACGACTTGAGAAACTGCTAGTCATTTCTGGTGTGAGAGAATTGGCTGTCTGCAAGAATGTTGCCCAGGGGACACGCTGATGTTTGCTGTTTTACCACCCTGTGGGAGACATCTCTCATGTCCCCACATGGAGAGCTAGAGCTGACAGATGGGAGCTCACCCCGTTCCTCAGATTTGAACCGCTGACCTTTCAGTCAGCAGTCCTGCCGGCTCAAGGATTTAACACATTGCGCCACCAGGGGCTCCACTAGTTGAGTCTACACTCAAGAATATTTATAATCATTAATATTTATAAAAACAGTTCATCAACACACATAATGCAATTGACCTTCATAAAAAATGCTTTTTAAAGATCTGTACAATTTGTACAGTTGGCCCTCTGTACCCATTGATTCAGCATTCACGGATTCAACCATCCACAGCTTGATTTTTTTTTTAATTCCAAAAAGGAAACTTTAATTTTGCCATTTTGTATAAGGGACAGTATTTTACTCCACCATGTCTATAATGGGACATAAGGTTTGACAGATTTTGGTATCCACAGGTGGTTTTGGAAGCAAATTCCAGCCAATATATCAGTGAAGTTCAAATACACTGGATATATAGAATCATAGAGTCATAGAGTTGGAAGAGACCACACAGGCCATCCAGTCCAACCCCCTGCCAAGAAGCAGGAAAATCACATTCAAAGCATCCCCAGCAGATGGCCATCCAGCCTCTGCTTAAAAGCCTCCAAAGAAGGAGCCTCCACTACACTCCGAGGCAGAGAGTTCCACTGCCGAACAGCTCTCACAGTGAGGAAGTTCTTCCTAATTTTCAGATGGAATCTCCTTTCCTGTAGTTTAAAGCAATTGTCCCGTGTCTTAGTCTGCAGGGCAGCAGCAAACAAACTTGCTCCCTCCTCCCTATGACTTCCTCTCACATATTTATACATGGCTATCATGTCTCCTCTCAGCCTTCTCTTCTGCAGGCTAAACATGCCTAGCTCTTTAAGCCGCTCCTCATAGGGTTTGTTCTCCAGACCCTTAATAATTTTAGCCACCCTTCTCTGGACACCTTCCAGCTTGTCAACATCTCCCTTCAATTGTGGTGCCCAGAATTGGACACAGTATTCCAGGTGTGGTCTGACCAAGGTAGAATAGAAGCAGGGCCGTAGCCAGAAAAAAATTTCGGGAGGGGTTTTAAAAATTTCGGGGGGGGGGGGGGGTTGAACCCCTAGCACACACCTCTCCCCGCTACAAACCTGTCAATATCTGCTTGAAATAGTGCCTGGAGGGACTCTTAATGTTTTGCGTCTCATAGACTTAGCATGGGGATTTGGTTAACCAGTTAAAATTCATGAGTAAACCAGGTTTTTTTTTATAACCTGAAAAATTTGGGGGGGGGGGTTGAACCCCTAAAACCGCCCCCTCGCTACAGGCCTGAATAGAAGGGTAGCACGACTTCCCTGGATGTAGACACTATACTCCTATTTATACAGGCCAAAATCCCATTGGCTTTTTTTGCTGCCGCATCACATTGTAGGCTCATGTTTAACTTGTTGTCCATGAGGATTCCAAGATATAATATAATCCAAAATATAATATAATCCATGTATTATGCGTATGTGTACCCATGAACATCCAATTTTTCTATTTTTGTGTCTCTTCCCAGCGTGTGCTATGATCGTGCTCCTCAGTACCGCACAGCTTTAACATTTCTTCTATCAGCTATTTGGCATGGTGTTTACCCCGGCTATTATTTTACATTTATCACTGGCATTTTTATGACACTAGCAGCCAGAGCGGTAAGTATCTCGCCATTTTTTTCCCATAGGTACAATCGCAAATATAATTACTGACACAAGATTTTCTGTTATGCAATGAGCATAAATTGTAGCGATCTCCAAAACAGTTTTGTCTTGATTAGTGATAGGAACTAACTAATTCAAATCAATTAAGTTAGAAATTTTCTAGCAAAAGGGATCACAAGACACTGAATTTTGAAGGTTTTGTTCTTGGGACATTTTCTGGCACTCATGTAGAAACATGTTTTAACATTTTTAAAATGGCAAACACATAAACTAGAAAATCAGTGAGGGAAGTAGCTATTTGTAGATTGCTTTATGTGTTGTTTTTGTGTTTTCTTTTTAAGGTAAGGAACAATTGTCGACACTTCTTCGTGTTCCCAAAGTCTCTCAAGATGAGCTATGACATTGCCACATGGCTGGTAACTCAGTTCGCTGTCTGCTATACAGTTGCGCCATTTGTCCTCTTAGCTGTGGAGCCTACAGTTAAACTGTACAAGTAGGTTATTCCCTGGTACTGTACATGTTTTGAAACTTGGATTTCCAATCCTAATGTAAAACCTGCGGGGCTCTTCATACCAAGTTGTCTTGCATCTGGTGTCTGATTTATTTATTTTTTTTGTGTCAGGAGCGACTTGAGAAATTGCAAGTCGCTTCTGGTGTGAGAGAATTGGCCTTCTGCAAGGACATTGCCCAGGGGATGCCAGGATGTTTTTGATTGTTTTACCATTCTTGTGGGAGGCTTCTCTCATGTCCCTGCATGGAGCTGGAGCTGATAAAAGAAGCTCATCCGTGTTCTTCCCGGGTTGGATTCAAACCAGCAACCTTCAGGTCAGCAACCCAACCTTCAAGTCATTAGTCCTGCCAGCACAAGGGTTTAACCCACTGCACCACCATCTGGTGTCTGATGAAGGCTGAATATATTTGGTTTTGTTTATTTGTTTGCTCATTTCTTGCATGCTTAGGCACAAGTGCTATGTACGGTTCTACAATGTGCCGTGGCTTGCACAGTGTTGTGTACTTAGGTGCAAATATCAAATACACATGTGCTAAGAATCCAGAAAGAATGCATGGATCAGTTATAAGTCCACTGGAGCTGTGGTGTGTTAAAATTGGATCTGATACATTGTACAGGAGTCCCAAGTTACAAACAAGATAGGTTCTGTAGGTTTATTCTTAAGTAGAAATAGTAGTAGTAGTAGTAGTAATAATAATAAACATTTATTTATACCCCTCCTCCATCTCCCATAGGGACTCACAAGACAACACACAATGGTGCCATACAACATATATGGTGCAGTACAACAACGTATAAAATCAATAACATAGCAGATAAAACCAACATATAAAATTGGTAAAATCAACCTTTAAAAATAGAGACAGTAAAATATGGCCATAGATATTAAACGATTCAGCATCTCAGCGGTAATCCCTTAAAAGATAAAAGGTGCTAACATATTTGGCAATTAAGTTGGCAACTATCTTAAATATTGTCAAAAACCTCCTGAAAATATCAAGTGTTCAGCTCTTTCTGAAAGTGCTGTAGTGTAGGGGCTTGCCTAAGTTCCCTAGGTTGAATTTGCAACTTTAACTGTAACTCCAACCAATTTTTTTAAAAAAGTTTTGGATAGCATAAAGAAGGGATAACACCCCTGTGGTGTTTCTTTTGCTGTCTGTGTCCCTGTTCAGAAGATTTCACCTCACTTTCTGTCCCTGTGAGAATTAGATTTTGAAAAAACTGTCTTGTTGTGGAAACAAGGATTAGTGATAAAACTTCAGTGGAGACACCTTTTCCCCATGATAACCCTTCCAGGATTGAATTTCCCTTCCCGGAAGTAGGTAGATTTCCCTTACTTCCTGTTGTCTTACCTCTGTTCTTAATTATGAGTCATTTGTAGGTCAGATGTTTGTAACTCAGGGACTGGCTGTATTCAATCATCATATGATTGAATACAGCCCTCGTATTTCTAAACTTACAAAAGAATCAGGAAACCATTTATAATAGTGAACCTTATTGAAATGAATGACATATGCCAGAAGTGACAATCTAATCTTCCTGGAAGACCTAGAATATTCCTCAAGAGGTATCCTCTCTAAGAATTTTCTAGGTCTTCCAGTGAGTCACTGATAATTTCTGGCTGAAGCATACCAGAGAATCACCAGGATGACCAAGAAGCCTCCTACAAGATGGTAAAACATCCAGGTGTCCCCTGGGCAACAAGTGATTTGCAGTTTCTCTAGTCGCTCCTGACACACACACACACACACACACACACCTGGAGGAGCTAGAAAAATTCTAGAGAGGACATATTTTGTCAGATAAAGGTGGATGCAAATATTATTCTGTACTGATCCGAAACTTGGCAAAGTAGAAGAGGCCAATTTTAAAGTAATCCATACTGGTCTTCAGATAAATTTTTATATATCGGAGTTTAAAGTTGAAAGACTGATTCCTAGCAATTTGAGAGGTATTATAGTCTTCTTTTTTCATAGATTTGCTGAAGTTAGAAAAAAATCATATCCTCCCTCTGGAAATCATATTGCATTCTGGATGGAGTAAAGTAAATGTCTGTTGTGAGCACTTGAAAGATCTCCTATTCAGAGCCAATATGTACAAAGATAAGCCTGCCAAATACAGTTGGACACTTCCTAGGATATTTATTGTAATAGGCTATGAAGAAAGAGCTGTCCTTTTTTCAAAATATTTTGTTTTACTGTCCAGAAATACTATATGTCAAGCGGCTGAGTTGGGAAAGGAAGGGGTCTGAGGCTGTTAGGAAAGGTGGGAGTTGAAGTCCAAAACACCTGGAGGGCCCAAGTTGCCCCAAGCCTGACATATATTGTTGCCATAATGCAAGTGATTTTGAATTTTCTAGGTCACAACTTTCAATAGTTTATATTCTGACTACTTTTGTCTTTGTCATTCCTAGGTCACTATATTTCCATATGCATGTTCTATGTGTACTTGTATTGCTCATCCTGCCCATCAAATGTCCGAAACACATAAAAAAGGAGCAAGTTGCATTTCAAGGAACAAATCACTTTGCAATAAACAGGAAGCAAAAATGATCCTTCAAAAGGGAATTGCTCACCGTCTCCTGTGCGAAGCTGGAAGTACAAGGAATACACCGCTTTTTAAAAGACAGAACAAAACTTTACAGATTTAATGGTCGAACTTTGTTCCTGGATAATGTTTACATTCTTGAATGGAAAAGATAATAGCTTTTATACTGTATATGTGTGTGTTAAAGAAAATGTTTCTAATGTATTTAATTTTTTGTAAATATTTTTCAATCCCTAATCTCTGACTTAATTAGCCAGTATGTTTGAAATGAAGAAAAGGTTGATTTGCTGGGTTTGTATATTGGCGTTGTCAATGCCAAAAAGCGTTTTTTCTCTTTCAACCATCCCACACCCCATCTTTATGAACCAATTAAAGACAGATTATATATCTGTAATGTCCTGAATAGGGGATGGAAGACTTTCATTGATGCTTTCCGTTACTACTCCAAAAAGGGCTAAGTGTTTGTGACATCTTCCGCAATTTTGTTGGTGGATTTTCCAAAGTGAAATGTTTTGGAACTGTTAATGTATAAGAAAAACAGCTGAAAGTCTGTGGAAGTCATCATCAGATAACAAGAGAATCATGGAACACTGAATATCATTCCCCACATTGTTAAAATAAATGTAAACACAGTATATACTCAAATATAAGCTGAGCTTTTCAGCTGTTTTTAGGGCTGAAAAAGCCCCCCACAGCTTATACTTGAGTGAGGGTCCTGGCCGGCTTATATTCAGGTTGGACTATACTTGAGTATATAGATAATCAGAGTTGGACAGTCTTATTTTATTAAAGTCTTATTATATTAAATTACAATTTTATGTAAATATTCAGAAACATTTAACCTACTGATGCCTCAATTAATGTAATTTTATTTTTATTTTTGAAATTTACCTGTAGCTGCTGCATTTCCCACCCTCGTCTTATACTTGAGTCAATAAGTTTTCCCAGTTTTTGTGGTAAAATTAGGTGCCTTGGCTTATATTTGGGCCGGCTTATGTTCGAGTATATACGGTATATTTGTATTGAAATGAGAGAATAAGGAATGCTTGGAAAACTTTACCAAACCTCCCTTCATATTTCGTCTGTATGCTCAACATTGAAGGTGGGAATTTCCACACTTCCCCAGACATGTTTAACTGGTGCTCTATATTTGTCTGATGTCGCCTGCATCAGTCATTCCTTAGTATAATTAGACACATAAAGACAAATTACTTGGATAATTGAAATTAACTCAGGGAAACTTTGTATTAAAGCACTTGGGTCGACCTTTTCAAACTATGTGCCTTTGAACTTACCTGAAGTTTAAAACAATGCTTTTGCATTTTTTTTAAAAAAAACTAGATTATTTCCCCATGTTGATTTTTTTAAAAATAAGAATTTTTTATTGTTATATGGAACAGGGCAAATTAAAAATAATTGAACAGGATTTTGAGTGTGTCTTTTAATTAATACTTGCGGTAAATAGGAGACATGTTTTGATAATATCTCTATCCTTAATATTTTTTATGCCTGGGACATAAAAAATTGTTTCCTGAATTACTCATTTTCAGTCATGGAGAAGTCCACAAACACACAGTGATTCCTCTCCAAAGTATGATGTCTCCAAAGATGGGCATTCCTGGCTAGTAGTTGATGATAGATTTGAACTCTGTAAAACTGTCACATACTTTTTCTTATTAAAAACAAAAAATTTAAACTTGTCTCATCTTTTATTGAAGATATGCGAACATTGGTAGCAGAACCAGCTTTCAAATGATGCATAGCAGTGGTGACATCTAGTGGTTCCTATGATGCATCGACCTGTTTATTAAATTTCATTTTACATTGATTGGAAATGCTTCTGCTTGTATGTGGAAGATAGTTAGATTGTGTCCTTCCTACATCTGTGATTATTGCTGTCACCTACATTCACTTTTACTCAAAAATGGAGGACATGTTTTAGCATTTTCAAGACAGAAATAGAAGCACTTTAGTATGATCTCAAGGGACACCAGGATATATTCAGGAATATATTCCACCAGACTGCACCAGATAAATGCATGATGTAATATTTCCTGAACACCACTAAGCAATTTGTGCTGACTTTCCCACATAGTAAACCATTTGGCTGAAAGCACGTCAATAGGCATATTTTGCTCAAAAAACTCAGAATGTAAACAGTATGGTATTGTTGGAGAATGAGTGAGTTGAATTAGTGGGCTTATTGATAATACCTGCAATGAATTTTCTAATAATAATAATAATAATAATAATAATAATAAAATATATATATAATAATTATAATATTATAATAATTATAAGATTGAACTTCAACGACTCTGGCAGAAACCAGTGCAGGTGATCCCGGTGGTGATGGGCACACTGGGTGCCGTGCCAAAAGATCTCAGCCAGCATTTGGAAACAATAGACATTGACAAAATTACGATCTGCCAATTGCAAAAGGCCACTCTGTTGGGATCTGCACGCATCATCCGAAAATACATCACACAGTCCTAGACACTTGGGAAGTGTTCGACTTGTGGTTTTGTGAAACGAAATCCAGCATGTCTATCTTGTTTGCTGTGTCATACAACGTCGTTGTGTCAATAATAATAATAATAATAATATAATATAATAATTATTATTTATACCCCACCACTATCTCCCAATAGGGACTTGGGGCAGCTTACAAAGTAGCACACGATGGTGCCATACAAACACATAAAATACAATACATCAGCATTTATAAAATCAATGACAAACCAATTTACATAAAACAACATACAGAAATTAACAAGAACTCAACTCAAATAAAGTGCTCACTAAAACACGGCAGTAGCCATCAATTAAAAAGGGGCCCGTACAATCAATTGAACATCCCAACTATGAGCCAGTTAAAATGCCAACATTAAAGAAAATTACTGAAGGTTCTGTTCTGTTTCATATCCAATTTTGGGTCTCGGCAGTTCCCTGTGTCCCATCTTGTTTTGACCAGTAATGCTAATCTGCATTAAAACTTTTCAGGAAAATGAAAGAATAGCAAACATCTGTAAAGCTCCTATCTTGGGATCAAAGTCTGTGCATTGTTTTGAAATAAGGGGAAATATCTGGTCACTTGGTCCAAAGAGCTGGTTAAAGTTGGTCAAATCTGCTGACCAGGGACATCTTTTTGTTAGATAAGCTACAAACAGAGCTACAGTTCTTACGTGTTATCATGTGAATTGAATGGCTAAACTATTAGTTAAGATTAGGTCAGGCAAAAAGGATGTCTAATCCAGCACTGTTCCCACAATAGCTAACCAAATACCTATGGAAAAGTCCATGAGTAGGTCTTGAGTACATTAGCCACCTCTGTTTATGTTCCTTATGCACATGTCCAAGGCAATGAAGCATTCCCCTTATTTGAGGTACTTTTAAAATAGGAAAGTAATAAGAGAATCAGTGTGATGTACAGTGTTCCCTCACTTATCACGGAGGTTATGTTCCAGGACCACCCGCAATAAGTGAACATCCACGAAGTAGGGGCGCTATATTTGGACGCTATATAGGGATGCTCCTGCTGCCTTGTGAGGCGAAAACAAAACTGCTTTAGCCTACTTTTCTCTCCCTTGGGCTTCTTCCTTCCTTCCTCAGACTTCTCCTTAGGAAGGAAATAAAAAGAGGAATTTATAATTTATAATATTATTTTAGTGTTGATTAAAAAACGGCAAAACAGCAAGTCTGCGAAAAGCGAACTGCGAAGTAGTGAGGGAGCACTGTAGTAGTTTGAGCATTTCACTGCAGCTCTGGAGATCAGGGTTTGATTCCGTGGAGACCCATCTTGGATAAATCACACAATTCCAGCCCCAGAAACCCCAGTGGTAGTTTTGCCTTAACTTAGGACGAGACGTACATGCTCAGCACCAGAAAACCCCATTATAGGTTTGACTTAGGGCAAACTTGCAAACATTTCGTGCTCGTGACACACTTTTTATACATGCATCATTTTGCAACACAGTAATTCAGTTGTACCAACAAACTGAAGGTTAAACCAACCTCTTTTAAGAGAGACAGGCACTTACATAAATTGCAATAACAAAATGTCTGGGGACACAACATATCTCATGAAAAACTTTCATTTATATATTTTAAAATATACGACTTATTGCTTATTTCACATAAACTCGGGTTTCTCATTAAGTTCATGTGACACACACACCTCAGCTAATACACTAATGTGTCCAGAGACAGTTTGGAAAGCACATAACAACAACAAAGCAATGGGATACATGATAGAAATGTATAAAATTATGCAGTAAGTAGAAAAAATGTTTAGGTTCTCCACCTCTTACCAACCCAAAGTTGCATTGTGGAAATTAAAGAGTGACTCTAGAAAGTATTTATTTGCATTACACAGAGATAAATGACAGACTATGCTATCACAAGGTGTAATGATTACTACCAATTTCGGTAGCTTTAAAGCATGACAAGTCATTTATCTTTAATTGGATAAAGCTATCTATGGTTACTCGTTGTTGCTGTATATTGCCTCTGAATACCATTTATAAAACTGTGGTTTGCTTGAGCTATTTTTATTGGAATTGTCAAATGAGCAATTTAAGGGTGTTAATTTTAAAGTGATACATTACATCATATTGGTTGCAAGGTTGTTATATGTCCAGAACTGGAAAAAAACTTGCTTGCAAATGAAGAATTAATTTTAAACATTTGTAATATGGTGGAAATGGACAAATTAACTTCTTTGGTCAGAGAGAAGTCATTGGAAAACTTAAAAGACTGGAAATTGTTTTTATCTGTCGCAAAGAAGAAAGAAAACGAGATCACGCTTGTGGGTTTTGAAATTTGAAAGATTTTTGTTGAACTTTTCGTCAGAAGATGTAATTTTAACTAAAGGGTATAGAGAAGTTTAACACAATCATACTTTTTTGGTTTGGATAGTGGGAAATCTTTTAAAAATGTATTTTATGTTGGTAGGTTGTATTATATGTGTGGGGGTTGTACTATATGGTTAGTGTTTTTTTGGTGGTGTTTCATTACTGTGTTTATTATAGTGTATAGTTATGTTGTTTATCTACTACTAAAGATTATTAAAAATAACACTATGGTGTAGTAAATGAACAGTCACGTTTACAGTCTCTAGAAAAACTGAACCAGTTCACATTAAAATATCTTTTCTAGACACTGCTCTGTGTCGCTGTGGGGTAAGGAGTATGTTTGTGACACAGTTATGGAATTTTTCTGCCTTCTCTTAGATTTTAGTTCCCAGTGGATTAACATTTCAGGGTAGCATCAGAGACTCAAGACAAAATTCAATTAATTGAATATGAAATATTTATAACCCTGCTCTATATGACTATCAAAGGAAGGCCCTTAATAAACCTTCTCATTAGAATGGACTAGTGACTCATGTCTTTGCTTTTGTAGTCATTTGGAATTTAAATCCAATTAATTACTGTCCTTGTGCATTTGCTTTAATTATTTGAGAAAGGAAAAACCATTTCCAAAAGATAATAATACAGGGTGAGAGAGCTAAAAAGGAGTGGGAAACGTTGATCACAGGAATGTTTTCTCTTCCCATCGCCCCATTTGCAAAAAGTACACATAATAAGCCCTGGTATTTCCTTAGGTATTCTGGGAAGAAAGAGAACTTTCCACTTTTCTGGTGTATATTACCTAAGAAGTTTGGGGGCATGGAACTGTGAAGTTTTGAAACTAACTTTATCACTCCGTCAGCTCCAGCTCCCATGTGGGGACATGAGAAGCCTCCCACAGGATGGTAAAACATCAAACATCCAGGTATCCCCTGGGCAATGTCCTTGCAGACAGCCAATTCTGGACCTCAAAAGTGCTGCCCACAGATGTGCTGAAGATTAGGTTGTTGCTTTTAAACCATCAAAAGAGACCTCAAAATAATCCCATTACAGGTTCATCATCCCTTATCTGGAATTCTGAAATCTGAAATACCCTAAAATTCAAAATGTCCACATGAATGGCTGAGGTAGTGACATTTTTGCTTTCTGATTGCTCAATGTACACAAATTTCACTTCATGCACAAAAGTATAAAAATGTTTTGTATAAAATGACATTAAGGCTATGTTCTAAGTATACACCATATATCTGATTTTTTTCCTGTTTATATGTGAGTCCCATAGTATCTATATCTATATCTGTGTGTGCGCGCATGTGTGTGCGTGCATGCTTGCAAATACTGTTATTCAAAGATACCAAAAAAACCCTCTAAAAACCAAAATACCATATATACTGGAGTATAAGCCGACCCAAATATAAGCCGAAGCACCTAATTTTACCACAAAAACTGGGAAAACCTATTGACTCAAGTATAAGACGAGGGTGGGAAATGCAGCAGCTATTTCACCACAAAAACTGGGAAAACTCATTGACTCGAGTATAAGACGAGGGTGGAAAATGCAGCAGCTATGGGTCAAATTAAAAAATAAAAATAGATATTAATAAAATTGCGTTATTTGAGGCATCAGTAGGTTAAATGTTTTTGAATATTTATATAAAACTATAATTTAAGATAATAATAAGATAATAAGATAAGACTGTCCAACTCTGAATACTGTACTGTACTTTATACTCAAGTATGTCGACCTGAATAGAAGCCGGCCAGGACCCTCACTCGAGTATAAGCCGAGGGGAGCTTTTTCAGCCCTAAAAAAGGGCTGAAAATAGGCTTATACTCGAGTATATACAGTACTTTTTGTTCCAAGCATTTTAGGTAAGGGGTACTCAAACTGTATTGACAACTTTGCACATACAGGGTCATGGCTTGCTTTATTGAACCATTCTACCTTAAAGTGTCAGTGAAAGCACATCTGTATGCTTCCTATTTTCTTACTGCATTTCTCCAATAGAGTATTATTGTCTCTTTTTTCATAACATACCCAAACTACTGTAGCCTCAATTTAGTCAAAGTGTTAGAGCAGGGATTCTCAAACGTTTTCAGCTGTAGAACCCTTTTTGAAGCAAATGTTTCTTGTGGACCTCCAATAAATGTTTATATATTATATTATATATTTTAATAGTGTGTGTGTGTGTATGTATGTATGTGTATATATATATATATATATATATATATATATATATATATATATATATATATCTCACAGACATGGTGGGCCGGGCCAGTTGCAGATGGATGGAGAGTGTTCACATAGTTTAAAAAAAGAGAGCAAAAAAGAAAGAATAATCTAATATTTAAAATGAAGAGCAATATTAACCAACATAAACTTAACAGTATTTCAGTGGAAGATCTTCGAGGTCAACCCCCTTCTGCCATGCAGGAAAAACACAATCAAAGCACCCCAACAGGTGGCTATTTAGCTTTTGTGATGATGATGATGATGATGATGATGATGATGATGAAGAAGAAGATGATAGCAGAAACCTCAGAGGTTTCAAATAAAACCCTTAAATAAAAGACATCCCTTATAACAAGGGACACTTGGCAACACTGGTTCAGGAAGCAGAATCATTGTAGTCAGTCTGGTTTCTAGTAAATTAATAACAATCAGGAGGTCCTGTGAGGCATCAGCTAGGATAATGGAAAGGAAGGTGGCATGATCCATAGCAAAATGTTTCTAGAAGTCCTCTTGTCTGATGCCAAAAACATTTTTAAACCGTTATAGTTTGAAGAGCATTCATTGTGGAAAGTCCTATATGTCCAATTTACAATATATAAGACTTGCATACCTTAGTGGCTGTTTCCCCTTGCCCTGGGATATTGATTTCAATTTTCCCTATTTTCTCTCAAGCTTTGAAAAGAAATTCTGCTCACCTGGAAAATATTGTTTGCAGTCTTCTTGCACACATAATTCCTGTATTTGCCATTTATGAAAATCCCCAGTGAACTAAAAAGAGAGAATATCACAACTAAAATTAAGTCAGATTTCCAATCCATCAAGTTCACTCCTGCATATTCGGCGGCAGCACTCCAGGGTTTCAGACAAAAGTTTTTTCCTATCCTCCCTGGAGAGATGAAGGATTGAACATTACAATGCATATCATCCCACCGTCCTAGTTTTCTTCTTTTCTTTATCAGCTGCTTTTAAAATGCCCCCGTTTCTCTCTCCTCCAGTTTCACATTCTTCCTTTGTCCTTGACTTACTTCAGTTCCTATAAATTGGGTTCTAATTGCAGAAATAGTTTGCCCTCAATTAATTTAGCAGGAGGCATAAGAGAGATGGCATATCCTTACCTTTTCTAAACCCAATACATACATTTCAATGTTTCTCTGCTTAAAATAATAGCTTTATGTGTTCATTTTCATTAAAGTTTGCCTTCTTTTTGCCTAGTCCCACATTCTGATGTAGTTCAGCCACATATGTCAAATTTTTAATCTCTGACATGTTGGAGAGTATGGAAAAAACAAACAGTGTGCCTAGTCCCTTCCAAAATCAATAATTTCCCTACTCTTGCCAACTTGGTAAGTCATAATGTGTGGTTAAGGTGCTATGTTTCGTAAAGACTTAAAAACGTGGATGTTCTGTTGTGTCTTTGATTAAGCAGGCCACTAGATATTTGGCCCCAACTATAACTTACTCATCTCCTGCATTTTACATGTCCCTTGTCCTATAGAATTAGCGTTTTAATTGACAATGCCCTTCTAGTCCTAATTTGTTATTGGCTCCTGCACTTTTCCACCGGCTCTGTCCTCAAGCTCTGTTACACAAATTCCTACTCTCCGAAATTCAGGATTTATTGTGTTTCAGGCTATTGGCTGTTTGATGATGTTGTTTTTCTGTTGTTATGATGTCGTTTAATTTTTACTGAGTTATGTTTTTAATCCATGTCTGATCGGGCTTGTCCCCATGTAAGCTGCCCTGAGTCCCTTTGTGGAGATGGAGGCGGGATACAAAAATAAAATAATAATAATAATAATCATTATTATTATTGACACAATGACGTTGTATGACACAGCAAACAAGATAGATATGTTGGATTTCATATCACAAAATCACAAGTCAAACATTTCCCAAGTGTTTAGGACTGTGTGATGTATTTTCGGATGATGCGTGCAGACCCCAGTAGGGTGGCCTTTTGCAGTTGGCAGTCATCATCATCATCATCATCATCATAATCATCATCATCATCGAGTAATTGGTTAGTCTAGGGATTTTGGATCCTCAACACACCTTAAGCTTTCTTACTTAGTATTTATTATTTCAAATTAGGCCAGAAAGTTAATATTCTCTGTTTCTTTTAAATGCTGCACATTTTGGATATGTATGTCAATGAGCATAGCTTCCAAGTTTCTGGGGTTGCAGATTTTTCTCTAGGATGCCGTATATTCACACCCACACCCACAAGAAGACGTTTATTATTCCTGATGTGAAAAGTTTTATCAGTTAACATCTGCATACCAAGTTACTCTTAGAAGAACAGGAGCGGATCAGCCCATTCTTCCTTAACCAGTTGGCAATCCTGACCTCCCTCTCCGGCTTTCTATTTTAATGGTTTACTTTCACCCAGTTGCTTTTCTGGAGCTCAGCTGTCTCTCTGCCAGCCATGGTGTACCAGCCAACTTATCCATTCAGTTTTCTTTTCATTATGTTGGCATGCTGTGAGGTTTCAAATTAATTTTAATGTCCTCCCGCTCCCACCCCCACCTCCCATTTGAAGCCCTCTTTAAAACACTTCTGCTCTTCCTGCTCTGGTGAGCTGGGATCTGTCAGGGATCCAGAGAACAGCTTTAGAGCCCATGTGATGTTGTATGGTAAACTGCTCCTTAGTTTGCTGTCAGTGTTCATGTTCTTAGCTGTCACCTGCTTGATTCCTATGAACTGGTAAAAAAAATGAACCAAGGAGTATTTACACGTGCCAGAAATGGTGATGCTTATCCAGAGTGGGGTACTCTGGATCAGCATCACCATGGTGGCTGGTGAGTGTCCACCCTATGCAATCCAAAGCCTGCCTGGCAGCTGGGGAGTGTCCACATACCTCAGAGGTACTAAAGATGCCCCTGGATGAAATATAATCTTTATTGTATTGTTGAAGGCTTTCATGGCTAGAATCACTGGGTTGCTGTGATTTTTCTGGGCTGTATGGCCATGTTCCAGAAGCATTCTCTCCTGACATTTTGCCCACATCTATGGCAGGCATCCTCAGAGGTTGTGAGGTCTGTTTGGTGGTCCCTATGTAGACTTGTCCACAGCTGCATGGTATATGGCAGACTCCAGAGGCAGTTCAACCGTCAGGCCAACTAGGCAGTTGCCTGTGGCGCCATCTTGTTGAGGGCGCCATCGAGGCATCGGCTGTTTCCTGCTGCCTGCCTCCGCAAGGTATTGAGCTGCTTTTTCTGTTGACTGGTTGTAAAACATGTTTTTGTGCTTAATTTGTAAATCTTAATGTAATTTGATGTTTAATAGGCTTTTCCTTAATCCCTCCTTATTATCAAACATTTTTGCTTATCCAACACTTTTATTTATCAGTGATTGGTTTGGGGGGGGGGGGCACCAAAATTCTGTTCGCCTACACTTGAAAAATACCTAGGACCGCCTCTGGCAGACTCCTACAGAGGTGAGAGGATCCCTCTTGTCCTTTGCTGAAATTAGCGTTTATTGGATTTTCTTAGTGGGTTTGTGGATAGTTTGTAGGTTTTGTTTCTTCTCTGCAGGAGTCTATAATATAGCATGCAGCTGTGGATAAGTCTACATAGGGACCTCCAAAAACAGCATTGCCCAAACACGAATCAAGTAACATGAAAGTCACTGCAGACTAACTCAAGCAGAGAAGTCAGCTATAGCAGAGCACTTGATGAACCAACCAGCATATTATTTGAGAACACATAAATGCTGGACCACTCTAACAACCACCATGCCAGACCACACAGAGAAGCCATTGAAAAACTCTAAAATCAGGACAGTAAATAAAGTACAACATTCAGAAGACAGAGGAATTCCAGACAAGAAACCATCTGGGAGTTGTAGGTCAAAACACCTGGGGACCCACAGGTTGAGAACCACTGTCCTAACCAGTCAAAGCACTCAGCCTTCTTCTTGGGCTGCAATTCCCATCATCCCCATCCTGCCTAGTGAAGGAGTAAGGATGTTGGAAGATGCATTCTGGCAAGTAGGCTGAGCCATCTGATTGGTTTTGAGGAGAGTTGTACCCTCAGTTATGGGGCGAGGGAATAATGCAGCTCTCTGGATGTGGGTGGACTGTAACTCCCCCCATCCTCTATCATGGCCTCTAAGCCCACCAGTATTTTAAGTTGGGTCATGGGGGGCATTTGTATTAAGTTTGGTCCAGATCCATCATCACTGGGATTCACATGACTTTCCGGATGGGGGTGGACTACAGCTCCCATCATTCTCTTTCAATCCTTCCCAAACCTCACCAATATTTTAAGATAATCATGATGGGTATGTGTGCAAGTCTGGGCCAGATCACTTGGATTCATACGGTTCTCCAGAGGTGGGTGGAGTACAACTCCTATCATCCTCTACCAATCTTCCCAAACTCCGCCAGTATTTTAGGTTGCTTGTGATGGCTATGTATGCCAAGTTTGGACCTGATCCATCATCTGTGGGATTGGCATGGTTCTCCGGATGTACAACCCCATCAACGTCCATTAACCCCCCCCCCCCCCAAAAAAAAAACCCCTATTGCAGTATTATAAGATGGTTGTGATGGGTACATGTACCAAGCTTGGGCCAGATCCATTGCTGGTGGCTATGACACAACCATCTGTTCAATAAGTGATTTCTACACTGGTTATGAAGATGGAAAATAAGGGTGGGGCAATAACAAATCCCTGTTTGACACTTGATTTCCATGGTTCAAATGCAGGGGTTATTAAAACTCAGACAATTTATACAGGGCATAAGGTGCTACATCCTCATTTTCCAAGTAACTCTATTTAAGAATCAAGTGGGTAAAAATCAATTACTTTCAGAGATAATAGAAAATTTATCTAGTTTGTGGTACTATCCTGCCATCCTAATCATGACTCTAAGCATAATTCACTAATATAGTAGAGTCTCACTTATCCAACATTCGCTTATCCAATGTTCTGGATTATCCAACGCAGTTTGCCTCCCGCCCCGATCTACAGCTGTTTCTCTAGACAGCAATGATTGATGTTTTTATAGATTTAATTTCTGACAATGTGGCTACTGTAAGTTCATTTTATGCAAGTCTATCTTTATTTGCAGTCAATTTTTTAGTAGTCAGTGATTTTGTAGCCAGTTTTCAATACATTGAGATGTTTTGGTGCTAAATTCGTAAATACAGTAATTACTACATAACGTTCCTGTGTATTGAACTGCTTTTTCTGTCAATTTCTTGTAAAATATGATGTTTTTGGTGCTTAATTTGTAAAATCATAATATAATCTGACGTTCAATAGGCTTTTCCTTAATCCCTCCTTATTATCCAACATTTTCGCTTATCCAACGTTCTGCTGGCCCGTTTATGTTGGATAAGTGAGACTCTACTGTATATATTTCTGTAGAGGATGGACAGGTCTCAGAAAGCAAAAGGCCCCTTCCAGACAGGCCCTTTATCCCAGGATCTGATCCCAGGTGTTCTGTTTTAAACTGGATTATATGAGTCCGCACTGCCAGATAATCTGGGATAAACAGAAAACCTGGTATCAGAGCCTGGGATATAGGGCCTTTCAGGAAGCACAAGGACAGTGAAATCGACTGTTAAAGGAATTGTGATGTGTCCTCCAGGTGATTATTGAAGATAGCTAGTAAGGCCATGACTGAAGGGAAAAAAATCCCTATAATGTAAAATAATTTAGTGCTTAACACACTTAAATAGTATTGTTTGAAACAGCCCTTTTTACTTATTTATGGAAAGGCTGTTGGAAAAGCTGCTTTTTTGACTGCCACTCCTAAAATCCCTAGCCAGAATGGCCAGAGGGAAATTTGGATGTGACTGAAATAACAAATGTGAGCTCTGCCAAATAGCAAACTTTGCAAATTCTCCTTTTAGTTGAACTTTGATAAAGGGGAGTGGGTTGGAAAACAGGGTCAAGGACGCACTCTACTCTCCCAAACGGTAGAAGCAATATGTGGTTCTGCCCAGTTTTTCTAACATCTGACATTTCGTTGGTATGGGTTGTTCCGTTATCTTCTCCTTTTAGATATTACAATGCAATCATTTCTAGGCCATTCAGTGCTTTTAGTTTCCACCTGCTGGGCTAATACCCCAGTGCCTGAGATGTCTTTGAAACCTGAACGTTTCTAAGCAGCAGTTGAGTCATCAGGGATGGCTGTGAATTGCTTTCTCCATTTTATGTTATTTTATTTCTTTCTCTCTCTTCCCTTCCATCCTAACATTAGGCTGCTAGTGAAAATACCTTTTCAACGCTAGTATTGTTATTACCCCTATAGATGATGACACCTTTAATGTGTCCTATTCATTGTCATAATGGCTGCACCTGTGTGTAGAGCAGGCATATTGGAACTGCAGCAGCTGTGGGCTATAATTGGAAAAAACATTATTTTGTGTTTTTCTCTAAAAGCATCATGGGTGCATTTTCAGTAAGGCTCTGATGGTCCACATGTAAGGATTTTGGACCTTTTACATAATTCCTTTTCCTCCCCTTCCTGCATCAGATATTCGTTCAATAAATGCTTAATCGGATGACATTAATAACGTTGTGTATCGTGTGGCATTAACGATTGTCATGTCCAGTCTGAGAGATTAGAGCTTGGGAAAGTTACTTTTTTAATGGTTCCCATAACTATAACTGAGTTGTTTTTAGTCTTGTTAGCTGCTTTGGGTCTCTTTTTTAGAAAGATAAAGCAGGATATAACAACAACAACAACAACAACAACAACACAACAAGCATCTCATGGTGCAAAGTTGAAAAATACATATATACAATTTCTGCACAATGGAAATACAGTTTTAAAAGGTAACAAAGAAGCTTCTTTTTATGCTTATCCTGTAGCGGATTGATAATGATGATAAATGGAAGCTCTTACGTATGCCCATGATCCAGAGTCACTCGCAGAACAATAATAATAATACAGTAGAGTCTCGCTAATCCAAGCTAAACGGGCCGGCAGAATATCTTGGATTATAAGGACTGATCAAGGAAAAGCCTATTAAACATCAAATTAGGTTATGATTTTACAAATTAAGCACCAAAACTTCATGTTATACAACAAATTTGACAGAAAAAGTAGTTCAATACGCAGTAATGTTATGTTGTAATTACTGTATTTACGAATTTAGCACAAAAATATCACGATATATTGGAAACATTGACTACAAAAATGGCTTGGATTATCCAGAGGCTTGGACAAGCGAGGCTTGGATTAGTGAGACTCTACTGTAATAATAATAATAATAATAATAATAATAATAATAATAATAATAATAATAAAACTTTATTTATATACCGCCCTATTTCCCGGATGGGACTCAGGGCGGTTTACAGTCATAAAAGCAACACAAACATTACATAACAACATAATACACATTATTAAACAAAGTAAAATAATACAATAATATGCCATTCAGATTTGCAGAACAAAAATACAGGAACTTTACTGATTCCAAAAGATAAAAAAGTAGTATTTACAATGGTTCCTCTGATCACTTACAGAAGTCTACAAATCTGCCTCAGAGAAGAATACATTCCTGGTTCTTCTCCCTATTTTCTCAGCAGCAAACAGGCCTCAAAATAGCAAGGCCTTTCTGAGTACACTTGCTCTCTTCACCAGCTCTACTCAGTCAGCGCTGAAAAACTTGTCCAAACTGGTTCTGCAGCAGCAGAACAGAAACAGTATCAAATCAATTCCCCAGGTCTTTGCAGGCTCAACCAATCGGCTTCATGCACTTCATTTTCCAGTTAACATACACAGATATGCAAACCATGACATATCCAACCCCCTTCCCTCCCACATTCTTTGTCTAGCTGAAGGTTTTTAGCAGCTTCGGCACTGGAAGGAGGGCTGTGGGAACATATTTTCATGCCTCCAGTAAACAATGCAGTGACATTAAAAGTGGGAGAAAATGGATTTTAGTCTAGCTAATCCTACTGTAGCTATATGAGACTGCTTATAACTGGTAAGGTAAACAGCAGCTCCCTCCAGAATTCCTTACTGCGTATCCATGAAATAGAAATAAACACATAAGCCTGCCTTTCCAGCTCTCCCCAGTATTTTTAAAAAAAGAGTTTGACCACAAAAAAGGAAATCAGAAGACAGGAGGAGGGCAGGCTACAGCTAAGTCTTGGGTCATCTTGCAGAGAACGGAAGCTGCTAACACTGCCGTAGGAGGCTAGCTACTCCCATTTCCCCACCTAGGCATTGAAAAAGACTTTTCACCTCTCCGTTTAGAGAAAGGTTGGGTTCCTTTTTTGGAATAAAATTTAAGATACAGTCATTACCTGTGATAAAAAAGAATAATTATCTTATCTGAGAAGAGTGGTGAAAAGTAAGAGCTTAGTCTGTCTTGGGAGAACCTGAAAGGAGCACCAACTCACTCTACTCCTTTGGCACACTTTTGAGGGGAAGCACTCCACCATTTTCAATGACATTCAAAGCACCCCTGACAGATGGCCATCCAGCCTCTGTTTAAAAGCCTCCAAAGAAGGAGTCTCTATCACAGTCCCGTGCAGAGAGTTCCACTGCTGAACAGCTCTCAGTTAGAAAGTTCTTCCCAATGTTCAGGTGGAATCTCCTGTCCTGTAGTTAGAAGCCGTTTTTCTGCACCCTAGTCTCCAGGACAGCAGAAAACAAGCCTGCTCACTCCTCTCTGTGACTTCCCCTCACATATTTATACATGGCTATCATGTCTCCTCACAGTCTTCTCTTCTGCAGGCCAAACATGCCCAGCTCTTTAAGCCGCTCCTCATAGGGCTTGTTCTCCAGACCCTTGATCGTTTTAGTCGTTCTTCTCTGGACACATTCCAGCTTGTCAACATCTCCTTTCAATTGCGGTGCCCAGAATTGGATACAGTATTCCAGGTGTGGTCTGACAATGACAGAATAGAGTGGGTAGCATGACTTCCCTGGATCTAGGCACTGTATTCCTATTGTATTCCTATTGATGCAGGTGGCTTTTTTAGCTGCCGCATCACATTGTTGGTTCATACTGCTATTGAGCCAGGCATCCCTCATTCTGTATTTTTGCATTTCATTTTTTTCTGCCTAAGTGGATTATCTTGCATTTGTCCCTGTTGAACTTGTTAGTTGTGGCCCATCTCTCTAATCTGTTAAGATTGTTTTGAATTCTGCTCCCGTCTTCTGGAGTATTGGCTCTCTCTCCATTTTGATGTTGTCTGCAAACTTGATGATCATGCCTTCTATCCCTTCCACTAAGTCATTAATAAAGATGTTGAACACAACCAGGCATAGGACGAAACCTTGTGGCACTCCACTGGTCACTTCTTTCCAGGATAAAGAGGAAGCATTTGTGAACACCCTCTGGGTTCATTCACTCAAACAATTACAGATCCCCTAATCCACTTCACAATACTTAGACGGACCTGTAGATAAGTTGGCCCAGGTTTTTGACTAAAATGTCCAGACATATATCTGAGTATATATAGTAATCTATTCTGATTGTCCTGTATCTATCTACTCAACTCTTTCTTCAATCTCTTTCATCATCCATCTTTCTCCAACCTTTCTTCTTCCCCAACTTGGCTTGACACACAACTGTTTACTGTACATATGGGCTGAGATATTCTGGGAACTGTAATCCAAGAAATAAAAATTGCTATACCTTGACTCTCATGTTCTAGAACATTTGAAGGAAGAAAGTACAATGATGTTTGCCACTTTCAGTAGTGGCCGACCTTTCCCCCCTTTATCACTTTTGGAATGATGATATGCTTCTGGCGTTCTGGGGTTAGCACCTTGATAGCTGATAAGAAGCAATGTTTTGGCAAAACATCTTTTATGTTTGCCTTTAAAACACAAAATCTTTTTGTATGCTTTTAAAATACAAAATGTGGTAGGAACAAATATCCCATTTTAAAACACATAGCAAATGAAAATTTAAGGGACACCCAGCAAGAGAACCATTATGGTTTTCAGCAGCAAAATGACTGGAATCCTGTAATGGAAGGAGGTGGGAATCTCAAACACTCCTCATTCCATGGCTGCTAGTCTTGGCAAGGAGAAAAAGAGAATTGAGGGGGAAATCTGTGTACCACAGATAGAAAATGCCATCAAAATAGGATCTACATAGATTATCTAGACTTAATAAATCTGCATAATTGGATCAGGAAGATCAAATGTTTGATCATGATGAACAAAGAATGTAAACATTGACTTAACAAGAAAAAGACAGTATTTGAAACAAGCATGGATAGGTCAATTTAGAGACTGCTCTTATGAGCAAAGATATTTGTCAATCATCTTGGAGCTGGCTATTCACAGAGATAAACAAATGAATGCAAGACTTGAACAAGTTAATCACAAATATTTGGCTGAGGGTTTGACTGGCTGGAGAGAGGAGTCCCACTGCTGAAAACATTAAATTATAGCTGAGACTGATCTGATTGCCCCTGGTTTGTTCTTTTCTGGAACAAACCAGAAAGCAGCTTATTAATGTGTTTATGATTGGATTTCCTTGGGATAAACACTCCCTAAAGAAGGATCACCCCCCCCCCCCTTTCTGGACTTCTATGGATAATATCCGCTGATGTAAATTAGTCTAAGTGAAACTATTTTCCTTTATTAATTTCTAATTTGAGCAAGTTGATCAATATAATATACAGTCAGGATGCATTTTTTAAAAAACACACAATTGTTCTCTTTAGTATTATTGTTTTACTTTGCAGTTGGAATCTTAGTTAATAATATTATTTCAGAAAAGTTATAGTTTTAGGAAAAACAGAAACGCTAGTTATCTGTCCTAAAACATATGTTAAGAGCTGTCATGAAATCACCTCTCTGTGTCTTTCCCTATCTGTGTCTTTGGGTATACAAGGGCTATCCAGAAAGTACATTACGTTTTGGAATTAAAAATGAACCATGTATAGGAGAAAACATTTACCATATGCAGTTGAAAGCCATACCCAATACCACATCTCACGTAGTTGCCATTAAAATCTAGGCACTTATCACAGCGATAAATGAGCTTGGAAACTCCTTCCCCACTAAATTTTGCTGCCTCTGTCGTCAACCACTTGTTTCCAACAATGGGGACGTGGCTGGCAAAGCAGCGCTTTGGCGATGCTGCGCAGCTGTGGAAAGGCGGAAGGGGGAAGGGTTGACGACGGAGGCAGCAGAATTTAGTGGGGAAGGAGTTTCCAAGCTCATTTATCGCTATGATAAGTGCCTAGATTTTAATGGCGACTACGTAAGATGTGGTATTTGGGTGTGGCTTTCAACTGCATTTGGTAAATGTTTTCTCCTATACTTTGTTCATGTTTAATTCCAAAACGTAATGAACTTTCTGGATAACCCTCGTATTTGTGAGTTGCAGTTCAACAAAAGCTAATGGTTTACATGTTCCCCATCATTAGACACAGAACTATTGGATATGTCATGGGGGATTTGGTTCTGTTTCTTCTTTCCTCCAGCACCACAATTCTATGAATGGTTGCTTGCATTTTCAATAAAGTAACATTCAAAGCAAATGTTATGGTAAGGCATATAATTGCATTTTCTCTCAAACTATATTTAGACATATGCTTCTAGGCGACCCCATGAATCAAAGATCTTCAAGTTACCCTATTAGCAACATCCTTGCTCAAGTCTTGCAGATTTAGGCTTGTTTGAGTCTATCAATCTGGAATGCAGTCTGCCTCTTTTCTGACTATATTTAGTATGATTGTATTTTCTAGTAAATCATGTCTTCTCATGACTTATGGTGACCCTTTTCTTGGCAAGATTTGTTCAGAGGGGTATTGCCTATGCTGTCCTCTGAGGCTGAGAGAGAATGACTTGCCCAAGGTCATCCAGTGGGATTTGCACTAGGCCCCAATTATTAATCTTTTTAGCGGTCCATGGTATCCACAAAATGTTTCTCCAGCACATTTCACATGGGATGATTCTCTTATCATCTTTCTTCACTATCCAGCTTTCACAACCATACATAGAAATGAGAAATATGATGGCATGGATGATCCTAACTATAGTATTAAATTATATATTTTTACATTTCAGGATCTTGTCTGGTTTCTTCATAGCTGCTCTTCCAAGTCCTAGTTGACATCTGATTTTTGTTAATGATAATGTTGTCTGATACATCTCTAACACAAGATGGCAGTCTTTCCAAAGATTTTGCATGACAGTTAACAGCACCTATGAGGTCCACCGCATCTTGGATAGTCTCTCAGAAAAATACATTAAAATAAACACATAAACAAAGATAGCCACACAAAGATGGACATGGAGATCCTTGAAAAGCAGCCAAACTTTAAAATACACAGTTGGATTTAAAATCTCATGGGCAATGTCCTCTTAGGACTAAGTAAAAATGTTTCCCAGTAAAGGTATTGTGGATTTAGACATTTTTCTAGACAAATAGACTAAAAATAGATATATCTTTCTTAATAAAAATAGAGCATGTTCTCTTTTTCTGTCAATTTGTCCCAAACCTCTCTAGAAATAAATTATATTAAAATGCACTTAAATATTTCAGACCACTCAATGATCAGTATTGTAGTCTTTTGTGGGTATTGTTCTAAAAGGACACTGAACTTTAATATTAAATATAGGCTAACAAAACAATGGCAGAGTAAAATAATCTCAAATATTTAAGAATAATTTTAAGATTTTCGTCATTGGTTTTGCTTTTTGGTGGTTTGGGGATTATTCATAATTCCCCTTTTGCGGGGCTTTCCTATAATTTGCCAAGGTGTGTTTCTACCTGGTAAAATTATACATGTGCATTTGCTGGCAGAAGAAGCATCTTTCCTGCCCTTTGAAATTTGAAATCTATGCATATTCCTTTGAAATATGCATAGATAAAATCAGACAACTTTAGAGTGCCCAGAGGTTTTTAATTGGCAAGTGTGAATAAAATATTGTAACAAAATTGTCATTTGGTGAATGAAATTTTCATTGGCAACTGAAATAAAAAAAGTCAGGACAACTCCTGGAAAAATGAACTTATTGAACAAGAACCAGGGTTTTTTTGTCTTTCAAGGAGTAGTAGCTGTAAATAGGTGTGTATTTTGGATAAGTTTCTCATGTGGTCTTCGTTTATTAAGTTCTACAGAGAAAGATGAACTACTTTTTATGTAGAAAAAGACATAAAAATGCAACACAACATGATCAGCCGTGTATAACAGCTCCTGCATAATTTTAAAATAACTATTAACTATCTAGTGCTAGTCATGTAAAAAGGTGTGGAGTAGTATAAGGTTGTATTTCTAAAGCAGAGGAGTCCATGTTATATTTTAAAAGGAAGATCCTTAGAACAGGGATATATGTTTTTCATGCTATTGTAAAATTTCATTGCCAGGAAAATTAATCTGCATTTAACATTCCATATATATATTTCCTCTTGTAAATCAATGGCACACATTCCAGCAGACAAATGGCACTGGTGTAGCTGTCAATAGCACAGTTGCACTGAAGTACAAATTTCCCATTGACATTACAAGCAGTGACTCACAAATATGCATAATGTAAGTCATTCATTATGTATGATAAATATTGGGTGACAAATTTGTGGAATGATTTCCTCTGTGAACTCAAGCTGTGGATTTACAAATTCAAAGTGGACTTTAAAGTTGATTTGCCTTTTGTCCATTCATCAAATTCATTTTCTCCACTTACTGGAGTTTCTATTTAATTACAAAAGCAGCACAGCAGAATTTTGAAAGCTTTACATTTTCTGGAAAAAAAGCTTTCTACTCCCTCTGAAAAGACTACATGCTATTTTACAGAAAATGTAAAGAAGTTTTCAGATTTTCAGTGCTCAAGATCTGTGTTTTTTAACTTAGGGTATAAGGGGAATATTGATCCACTTAAAAGCCATGTAGACTTTTCCGAGGATCAATATTTTCTTATGCTTTGAGATAAGAATAGAGTGTGCTGAACAGAATGAGTTTGGTACAGGAAGGCTTGGGTTCAGTTTTCTGCTCAGCCATGTTATTGGTGTGATCTGCCTAACCTATTTTGTAGGGGCATGTAACTTCCAAGATCAGGGTTAGGATAATATGTCCTACCTTTGATCTTGGAAGAAGGGCAGAATACAAATGTGATAGCTATACAAATATAATTTTACTCGGTTTCACAGTTTACCATGTATCATTGGTTGGAGTTTTATACCATCAGTGACTTAAATTTTGTCTAGTAATCAGTGAAGCATCATCAGATAAAGTGTCATATACAGATAGTCACAGTTTTGCAATTGTGCTATTGTGAACTTATTCATGACAGTATTATTCAGATATTTTGTCAGTCTGTATGTAATTGCTCTTCCATCATCATCATTTTAAGTTGGCCATGCTGACGTGCTTAACTTTAATGCCAAAATATCCCATGCATCTGGTCACATCTGATCTTGGGAGCTAAGCAAGTCCTGTCCTGGTTATTACATAAATGGGAGGGCTCTTCCAGACAGCCTCATAATCCAGGACAAAAGAAGTAGGGTAAAAAATTGCGGTACCTGAAAGCAAGTCCAAACACAGAGCTGTCAGTCCCAGCAAATAGTCCCGTGGGATCTTGAAAGATTTGTTTGTAGCAGATTTTCGAAATCTGCAAAATAGACATAGCACATCCACTGGAAGTTTTCTTTTCTTTTTTATTATTATTGACTATCCGAGATGTGGTGGACCTCATAAGTGCTGATGTGGATATATGAATGTGCACACAAGCAGATTTCTTATCATTATTTCTCCTCATCCTTCTGCTGATTTTACAGTTGCCCTCTTGAACCCCACTTCCCTTTGGTGTCATTTGCTTGCCATGCTGGTGCCCACTGTATAAATTCAAGCTCTGTTTAATTTCATAAATATGAGGACAAAGGAGTGGTTACAGACAGTTCTCATGGGAATTGCTTTCCATTTGTGCTTCCATTTAGCCACCTGTGTGTCAATGTCTCCATCTATTTACAGCCCTCATCAGCTGTTTTGGGATTTTAAAATGCGCACATACTCTGGAGCAGTCCACACCAACGTATCGCAATGAAGTTCTGTATTTTTCCTGAGTGCAGGGATATACAGTGATGCAAATATGCACACTTTTGGCCGATATCAGATTTTAAGCGCACCTTTTTAACCCATGTTTTGCGGTTGATGATGCGATTCAGTGCCTGATTAGGTCAGTCTCTCCTACTTAATAACCTCAGAGATAATGCAATCTCTCTTAATCTCTTGATCACTCAATGAATGATGACATTGGGACTTCAGCATCTGCAGGGCCCTCCTATGCCTCAGTCCTGACCCCTTAAACTCAAAAAGACCAGTTACCAGGAGATGCAGATTCCTGGAAATCTGTCTCCTCCTCTCCATCTGAATCATTTGACTCTAGAGAACAAGTTATGGCATTAGTTAAACCACTGAGCTGCTGAACTGAAAGGTCAGTGGTTTGAATTTGGGGAGTGGGGTGAGCTCCTGCTGTTAGCCCCAGCTTCTGCCAACCTAGCAGTTTGAAAAGATCTAAATGTTAGTAGATCAATAAGTACCACTCTGGTAGGAAGGTAACGGACTCCATGCAGTCATGCCAGCCATATGATCTTGGAGGAGTCTATGGACAATGCAGGCTCTTTGGCTTAGAAATGGAGATGAGCACCAACCCTCAGAGTTGGACATGACTAGACTTAATGTCAGGGAAAAACCTTTACCTTTACTACCTAAATGTAGAAGTGAAGTGCATTTTGTAGAACTCATTTTTTTCTTTTCTCTTCTTTTTTGTACTCTCTGAAAAATCAGCATGGAGGGTCTCTTCCAGAGTGCAGTTGATTGTGTTGCAAGGAAAAAAAATCAAGGAAATGTAGCAGTAGTTGCTTGCTTTTTTGAAAAACGATTTTGCATGGAGGCACAATACTTTCTGCCACATCAGAATCAGCTCTATCTGCATTTCTAGTCTTTGTAGCCGTTTGAAAATTGGCCAGAGTGTGTTCACTTTTCACTCTGTTGCATCTTAGGAAAGCTGTGAGAAGCCGCAGTCTCATTAGAGATGCCCATATTTGGAGATAGAGATGTGGCTTACATTTTCCTTTATGTTTTCACAGTTGTCTAAAGCATCTAAAAGAGAGAGTTTGAAAATGTAGATTTCAGACTCCCCCATCCTAGGCAATAGCCTTTGCTTGTGGGAAGCAATAATCCCAGAATTAAAAAGTGAGAGGTCTTAGTTTTTGAGATTTGTGCAAGCAACTATATGGCAAAAAACCTGTACATATTATTTAGTTAGAAGTACATTTTCCCTGCAGCAAAACTTACACTTCGATAGAAATGTGTGGTTTTATATTGTCATTTCATTTGCTGTAACAAATATGACGTCCCTTGTCTTTTGTAATTCCTCTGTAGCTATCTGATAATCCAAAGTAATAATATGGTAACAGATCATTTGTAATGGATAGGGCAGCCTGTAACAGGATTTCCTTTCTTTGGGGGGACCATCTCAAGCCAAAGATTTATCCAAAGGTGGAGAATCTCCCAGCAGGAAGGCTGGATTTAATTTCAGAGAAGTTTTATTTGTGTTTTAATATGAAAGACTATCTTGTTAGGGATCAAAGTCCCATTTTGGAGGGGACAAAGGTAGGGTATAAAATGTAAATCAATAAATAAAGTTGACCAAAAATGAAAAGAAAAAAAAAACCTTTAAACACCACAATACAAGCCATTTCTAGCGTTTCTGTCAGAGCCTTCTGGTACAGTGCATGTGGTTAAAGTTTGTCATGTTGGGCAAACTTTTTAGATACACCATCAGTGGGGTTTAGTGTGATCTCTGGCTGTATGGTGAACTACAAATCCCACCTCTGTGGGTCAGTTCCCCACAATTCCCTCCAGTAGTTTCTGTTGGCCAAGGGTTCTCTGTGCCAAGTTGGGTCTAGGTACATCATTCATGGGGATCAGAGTGCTCTTTCATTGCAGGTGAACTATAAATCCAAGTACCTACAACTCCCAAATGTGAAGGCCAGTCCCCCCCCCCAAATCCCTCCAGTATGTTCTGTTGGTCATGGGGATTCTGTGTGCCAAATGTGGTCCAGGTCCATTGTCCACAGGGGTCACAGTGCTGTATTTTGATGCAGGGTGAACTATCGTTGTATCCCAGCCTGCACCTGAGCTGTCAGGTGAGCTTGAGGTTGGGCCTGTTCAGCCTGTGATTGTACCTGCACCCGATCTGTCAAATGAATCTGGGTTGGGACCTAGGATTCCCATGCAGCCAGAGTCGGATGAAGCTGCTGTTCCTGGACAGCCAGCCTTTGTTCCTGAGGATTCTGGGAGCAAGCAGACAATGGTTGAACTGCATCCCTTGAGAGAGTCAAGATCGACCTATCCATTGGCAGAAGGGCATTCCAGTTGTGATAAGAGTAATGAGGTTGACAGAAAGGAAGCAATATGTCAACAGTGACAAGAAAGGGAGGGTCTGAGAAGGAGCAGATGGTTGCTAATGAGAAAAGGTTTTGAGCAAACTTCCCACAGAAAGAGGCTTCGATTTCAGCTTTAAGAGGAACCACTTCTGAGAGAGCTTTTCAGAGGTGGTAACTTTGCTCATAGAGAGTGTTGTTCCTGTTTATGGACTCATACTTCATAGAATCCTGTTTCATGTTCCTGTGGACTTTCATGCCAGGTTCATGTAGTCTTGTATCTTGAGTTTGTTCCAGTTCTTGTTCTTGCTCCTGGGTATTTTGGATTATCCAGTCATTGTTCCTGAAAGCTTTGGATTCCTTGTTCCAGTCAAAGAATCTGTTCTTTGTTCCAGTTTTGTTCCTGTTCCTTGGACTAATTTCGATACCTTGTTGAAGTTTATTCTTGTGGTTGATTTTCGTGGACCCTTGCTTTAAGACTCTCAAGTATCATGTACCTGGTGAACTAAAACCTTGTTTCATTGACTTTGAACTTTGATTTGCTATAGCTTACTTATATTCTTCAATAAACAACTTGCTTTGCTTATAGTCTGGGGGCTCCGGCGCGGTTTTGAGGTGTCTTCTGCAGTCCAGAGGTGCAACAACTACAACTTCCATCATGTTGAATCAGTTCCCCAAACCCTTCCACTATGTTTAGTTGTTCAGTTGCTGATCATTTCTGCTGTTTGCTGTCTGCCAGAAGAAAGGGTAGGAAAGGGTTAAGGGAGAGGCAGTGGGTGGGGTCATGCAAATCCCACATCAATGGAGAGAGACAGGAATACTGGGAAGTATCTTTGGTGGAGGAAAAACAGAAAATCTAGGATGATATTGTCCCTGACTGAAAGCCTTCACTTGGGTGGTGGGCAGGATGGTGTCTGTGGAGGAAATTGGCAGGGCCCTTGGACATGTCTATGGTGCGGAAATGAGGCAGACATTGAACGTAGCTTTAGCTCTTCTTTGGCTCAAGCTCTAGGGAATGGTCTAGAAAGAGAGACCTTGACATTTGGGAGTTGTAGTTGCTGGGATTTATAGTTCACTTACAATCAAAGAGCATTCTGAACTCAACCAACGATGGAATTGAACCAAACTTGGCGCACAGAACTCCCATGACCAACAGAAAATAGTGGAAGGGTTTGGTGGGTATTGACCTTGAGTTTGGGAGTTGTAGTTCACCTACATTCAAGTGCACTGCGGACTCAAACAATGATGGATCTGGACCAAACTTGGCATGGATACTAAATATGCCCAAATACGAACACTGGTGGAGTTTGGGGGAAATAGACCTTGACATTTGGGAGTTGTAGTTGCTGGGATTTATAGTTCACCTACAATCAAAGAGCATTCTGAACTCCACCAATGATGGAACTGAACAAATCTTGGCACACAGAACTCCCATGACCAACAGAAAATACTGGAAGGATTTGGGAGGAATTGGCCATCTTTGGCAACCCCTCTAACACCCCCCTCGTGACCCCACTAAGGGTCCTGACCCCCAGGTTGGGAAACATTGTTCTAGGTGGACATAGGACTCAAATGCGCACAAGCATACACATGAACACACAACCTTTGCAGGAAGATTCAAGCAGGAGAGCCGTAAGCCACCGTTTTGCCAGCATGCCATCTTATATTCCTCTGCAAAGGCAGCCAAGAATTCTTTGGCCCCAAACATCTGCCTCCAGCTGCTGCCTTTGCAGGGGGAAGATGTCAATCTCGAACCTACCTTTTTTGGGCAAGGTCCTGGAGCGGGTGGTTGCCTCGCAGCTCCAGGGTTTCCTGAATGACACCGATTTTCTGGACCGATCGCAGTCTGGCTTTAGACCTGGTCACAGTACTGAGACGGCTTTGGTCGCCTTGGTGGATGACCTCTACAGGGAACTGGACAGGGGGAGTGTGACCCTGCTGGTTCTCTTGGACAGCTTTCGATACCATCGACCATGGTATCCTTCTGGTTCGGCTCTCTGGGATGGGCCTTGGGGGTACTGCTCTGCAGTGGCTCCAGTCCTTCCTGGAGGGCCGTTCCCAGTTGGTGAAGCTGGGGGACACCTGCTCGGACCCCTGGCCATTGACCTGTGGGGTCCCGCAAGGTTCCATTCTGTTCCCCATGCTTTTTAACATCTACATAAAACCGCTGAGCAAGGTCATCTGGAGTTTTGGAGTGCGGTGCCATCTCTACGCAGATGACACCCAATTCTACTACTCTTTTCCACCAAACTCCAAGGAAGCCCCTCGGATACTGGACCAGTGCTTGGCAGCTGTGATGGGCTGGAGGAGGGTGAATAAGCTGAAGCTTAATCCCAACAAGACAGAGGTCCTCCAGGTCAGTCGTATGTCTGATCGGGGTATTGGGTAGCAACCTGTGCTTGATGGGGTCACACTCCCCCTGAAGACGCAGGTCCGCAGCTTGGGGGTCCTCCTGGACTCAGTGCTGACTGGACTCAGCGGTGGCTGGGAGGGCCTTTGCACAATTAAAACTTGTGCGCCAGCTGTGACCATACCTCGTGAAGTCTGATCTGGCCATGGTGGTCCACGCCTCTAGATTGGACTATTGCAATGCACTCTAGGTGGGGCTGCCCTTGAAGACAGCCCGGAAACTTCAACTAGTCCAACGCTCGGCAGCCTTGCTTCTAACTGGAGCCAGATACAGGGAGCGGTCAACTCTCCTGTTTAAGGAGATCCACTGGCTGCTGTTCACTTTCTGGACCCAATTCAAGGTGCAGGTGATCACCTATAAAGCCCTGAATGGTTTGGGACCCTCCTACCTTTGTGATCGCCTCTCCCCCTATGGACCTGCACAATCTCTTAGTTCGTCGGGGGAGGCCCTCCTCTCGCTTCCATCTCTGTCACAAGCGCGGTTGCTGGGGATGAGGGAGAGAGCCTTCTCCATGGTGGCCCCCCGGCTCTGGAACTCACTCCCCAGGAAAATCAGGCAAGCCCCCACCCTGATGGTGTTTCGGAAGAACCTGAAAACATGGCTCTTCACGCAGGCCTTTGGTTAAAGACCGCCCATCCCCATAATAATTGACCTCTTTGCACTGGTCGCACTTCTCCTGGTCAACTTGACATTGGCTCAGGGCTTCTCTCATCCCTAACTGACTCCAGATGAATTTGTTGCACTTTATCTATTATCTTGAATTCATAACGTATAAGGTGCACTTTAGCTTATCTATTACTGTAACCTCGCTGGTTTTAATTCTATGTTTTATTAAGTGTGTTTTTGTATCATAGGCTAATGTTCAGTTTTTATAACTGGTGCATGTTTTTGTCCTTTGATGTACAGTATACTGTTATTGTTTTTATTTGATATTTCTGTGAGCCGCCCCGAGTCCCCCTTGGGGGAAATGGAGGCGGGATATAAATAAACTAAATAAATAAAATAAAATAAATATCATGTGACTGCTTGACTCCCCCTGAGAGCCTGCCATGTCTCTTGGTTGGCTTGGCCTAGCATCAGAGCTGCATCACAAAATACCAGCAATGCCATGGGTTTCCCACTGAGTCAGCATTGCCAAGGCCAGCTGCTGCTAAACAGAAAGCGGACTTTTGGGTTATAGACCATTACGGTGAGCATCCAAAGGGCATAATGGAGCTGGCAGGAGTTTCTGCTGCCTTTTGGTGGTGGATGCATGAGGAGGAGAGCTTGCATGGTGCAAATATGTGTCTCTGCTTGGAAATATGTTCCTGTTTCTTCTAGCAACTAAAGGAACAGATGTGAGGCTGCCCAGATTTCCATAGGTGACTTGAAACCCTCCCACATGCTCTCCAAACTTTAGACATTGCTCCCTTCAACATTCATAGGCTTCTAGAGTTAGGAAGGTGCCCTAGAGACTATCCAATCCAAGCCATTTCTGCCAGGCAGAAAGATACAATCCAAGTCCTCACAACAGATGGCCATCCAGCCTCTGATTGATCTGGACACATTCCCATATGGTTACCTTTAACCACTCCCACCTCCCTGACCGAAACCAAACATGGAGGAAAAAATTAAGGAATTGTACCCAGAATTCATTTTCAGTTACAATTTTCATCTCATTTGTAGCTGCCTGGTTTTGTCTCCAACTTGCAGCAGTCACCAACGTGCCATGCCCCTGGTTTGTCAGAAGGCACGTTAGCCTCTGAGATGCTATTTTCCCGCTCCCTGGATTCAAACAGCTCAGTGGTTTAACCCGCTGTATCACTGGGGGCTCCCAAAAGCAAAAAGTAGAAAGACCAGAAAAGTTAGCAGCAGGGATTATTTTCACTGCATTCAACACCTTTGATAGCATCTTTTAAAAACAGCAACCCTGATATCTATTTGAGACCAGGCTGCAAACTCGCAGAAAGGGGAGGAATAAAGACCAGCTATTATTGAAACCTTTTCATTGCATTTCACCAACCCATATCAGAGTCTAAATGGATGGGATCACAAATCTGGATTTCAGCACAACCAAAAGAATGCAGAAAAACCTCTTGTGATCAAAACCAAATGCTCAACACTCAATGTTTAGGCACATGAAATCTCAAGGTGCATCTCTTCACTGTAAAATAAATGATGTCAAGGTGGTATCAAACTGCATTTATGCTACTGTGTAGATGCACCCTTCACTCACATTATCTCTGTAGTATTTTCCTAAGCAAGGAACATCAGAGTTGGGTTTGCCTCTGAAATGTAGCCTCCAGCAGCTGGTGTTCCTTCTTGGCCTCCCATCCAAATGTGATCCAAGGCTGGCCCTGCTTAGCATCCAAGATCAAATGGGATCAAGGGTCTTCAGGATACTCAGATAAGCTTTCCTTAAAAGAAAAAGAATGTTCATTATTTTTAGGATAATAATACTAATTGCTTTGTCTCATTTCGATGTCTCAATTCTTAAGTGATCCTGGCCAGAAATGGGTCCACCAAAAGAACATGGGGCAATCTCTGTAGGGTTTGCAAACTAGTAATACTATGTTCTCTATCGAAAAGCAGCAGTGCTGTATTTGCTATAAGACACAGAGAGTTAATTTCCCATTTGAATGATCTGAATGTATTGGTCTCATGTCTCCCTCTTCTGCATCGGCATAAAAAGAGATCTTGGAGCAACAATAATGGTTTGCGCTTGCATGCAAATCCCGGGAAGTGTAGATTGGTGTTGTGAAACATTTCCTCCTTTTCTCTCTCTTCCATTTTCCTTTCTTCTTTCCTCCTTTCTCTCTTCCTTTCCATTTTTTCCTAAATCCCTGTGTCAAGACTGGATCCTCAAACAAGAACCAAAACAAAACTGGAGTGGGAAATACTTTCATAGTTTGGAACAACATATAAGAATTGGGGACCTCATTGTAGCAACCAAGTCGAAAACAGACTTAATGGTGAAAATATGTTCTCTTTAAGCATTTTCTTGGTCCTCTGGTGCAACTCTACAATATTCTTAGGATGGAAGTCCTTCATCTCAACAGCAATGATCCACAGTTTTGCAAATTTTGGGAATATCTTCCCCACTTATATGGGGATCATACTGCACACAGGAAAAATGTGCACAAAAGAATCCCAATTTTGCAGGAGGAGAAAACACTTCTCCTCTTCTGGAGATGCTAGAAGGAAAACATGTTCTCTTCTTCCCAGCTTCTGAAATGAAACACATGATCTCATGCCTTCTTATCACTGACCTGCCAAACCAAGTTGAAGGATGTGCAGAGTGACCTCTTTCTTATCCTATGGCAAACCCTCCTCTTCTTTTGAACTCTGGAAAAGGTCTCAAATCCATGAATCCCTTTGAGGAGCCGGTGAGAGAACTGGGGATGTTTAGCTTCTAGAAGAGGAGGTTCAGAAGGAACACGAGAGTCACGTTTAATATCAGAAAGGATGTCCCACTTGTTTTCTGTTGCTCCAGAAGACTGGGATGCAATGGAGCAAAGGAGCCAAACTCCAGGAAAAGAGATTATACCTGAATATTAGGGGAAACTATCTGGTACTCAGAACAGTTCAATGGTGGCATCTGATGCTTCCTGGGCGTCTAGTGGTGTCTCCTCCCTTCTCTGGAGGTTTTAAGCAGAGGCTGGATGGCCATCTGTTGGGGCTGTTTTGATTGTGTCTTCCTGCCTGATAGAAGGAGGTTGGACTTAATGGCCCTTGGGGTCTTTTCCAACTCTATGATTCTATGATCCTACCCCACCCCATATCAGCATCGCTTTTATGGCCAGTCAAGATGCAAGACACGAAGCAATGGATACAGGAAGAGATGTTTTACCTAAACATTAGGAAGACTGTGTTGTCAAAGGCCTTCATGGCCGGAATCACTGGGTTGCTGTGTTTATTTTTCGGTATGACCATGTTCCAGTAGTATTCTTTCCTGATTTTTTGCCTGAATCTGTGGCTGCTAGCATCCTCAGAGGTTCTGTTGGCAGTGAAGCAAGTGGAGTGTATATATAAGTGTGGAATAATGTCCAGGGTGGGAGAAAGAACCCTTGTCTGTTTGAAGCAAGTGTGGATGTTGCAATTAGCAAACTTGAATAGCACCGAGTAGCCACGAAGCTGCAAAATCAATCAGGGAGGGTATTTGCATAGAACAGTTGTTCTCAACCTGTGGGTCCCCAGGTGTTTTGGCCTGCAACTCCCAGATATCCCAGCCAGTTGACCAGCTGTCAGGATGTCTGGGAGTTGAAGGCCAAAACATCTGGGGATCCACAGGTTGAGAACCACTGGCATAGAGTTAGCCTGGCCTCTGTTGCTTGGAGGCATCCTCTGTTAGGCAAGTGTTAACTGGCCCTTGATAGTTTGCTGTTTCTGAGTGGTGTTCTTTCTTTACTGTCTTCATCTGGATTTTTTAAAGTTACCGGCAACCAAATTTTGTTTCCTTCTTTCTGTTAAAATTGTCCACATACTTGTGGATTTCAAAGGCATCTCTGTGTAGTCTGACATGAAGGTTGTCAGAGTGGTCCAGCATTTCTGTGTTCTCACAATACTCTGTGTGAAGTGCCAGTTAACACCTCCCAAACAGAGAATGCCTTCACGCAATAGAGGCCAGGCTACCCTTATTCAGATACCTTCACTGATTGACTTTGGAGCTACATGGCTACTAAATGCTATTCAAACTTCCTAATTGCAACATTCACACTTGCATCAAACAGACAAGGGTTTTTTCTCCCACCCTGGACATTATTCCACAGGTATATATACACCCCACTTGCTTCACTGCCAACAGAACCTCTGAAGATGCCAGCCAAAGATGCAGGAGAAACGTCATAATAGGAAGAACTTCCTAATGGTAAAAATGTGGAATTTGTTGCTTCTTGGGAGTTCAGTAGAGTCCTCTTCTCTGGAAGTTTTTAGGTAGAGGTTGAATGGCTGGCCATCTGTTGAGAGAGTTTTGCCTGGGTGTTCCTGTATAGAAGAGGAGGATAGGACTGGATGACCCCTACTAAGATTTGAGAATTCTGCAGTAGGGTTGTTGTGTTTTTTTCGGACTGTATGGCTATGTTCCAGAAGCATTCTCTCCCGATATTTAGCCCACATCTATGGCAGGCATCCTCAGAGGTTGTGAGGTATATGGAGAAACTAAGCAAGGAAGGATTATATATCTGTGGAAGGTCCAGGGTGGGAGAAGAACTCTTGTCAGTTGGAGGCCAGTGTGAATGTTGTAATTAATCGCCTTAATTAGCATTGAATAGCTTCATCTCTTGGCTTCTTCCTGCCTGGGGGAATCCCTTGTTCTGAGTCGTTAGCTGCCCCTGATTGATGCATGTCTGGAATTCCTCTGTTTTTAGAGTGTTGTGCCTTGTTTACAGTTCTGATTTTAGAATTTTTTTATACTGGGAGCCAGATTTTCTCAAATATTATACTGTGTCCAGGTTGGTTCATCAAGTGCTCTGCTATAGCTGACTTCTCTGGTTGACTTAGTCTGTGTTCCCTGTATCAATCCAGCTTGTAACTCTATAAAAAAAAGAGATCAGATTAGTCTGGCATGACTTGTTTTGGTAAATCTGTGTTGACTATTAGCGACGACTGCATTTGTTTCTAAGTGTTCGCAGACCACTTCCTTAATGATCTTTTCCAGAATCTTGCCTGGTATCGACATGAAGCTGACCGGACACTGGGTCATTCTTTTTTCCCTTCTTGAAGATAGGGACCACATTCGCCCTCCTCCAATCTGCTGGCATTTCTCCCGTTCTCCAAGAACTCTCAAAGATGATTGCTAGTGGTTCTGAAATAACTTCCGCTAGTTCCTTCAATACTCTTGGGTGTAATTGATCCGGTCCTGGGGACTTGAATTCGTTTAGAGAGGCCAGATGTTCCTGGACAACTTGTTTCCTTATTTGGGGTTGGATTTCCCCTAATCCTTCATCCATTCCATGTTGCTGAGGTTGAAGATGGATTTCTTTTTTGTGAGAAGACGGAGGCAAAGAAGGCATTAAGTAGTTCTGCCTACTTAAGGATTTTGGACGAATGGATTTTAACTTGGATATGTTTTAAATTTTGTATAATGTGGTTTTATTCTGCATTGTTATTTGTTATTATTTGAATTGTTGTTTAATGTGCTGTTTTTGCAGGCATTGAATTTTTGCCTATTTATTGTATGCTGCCTTGAGTCCCCTCAGGTGAGAAAGGCAGGGTAAAAATGCTATAAATAAATAAATAAATAATTTTCCCTGTCCCTCGTCACCATCACCCCATCTTCTCCTCGCAGAGGCCCTATTGCCTCCTTGTTCTTCCTTTTCCTACTGATGTAAGCAAAGAAGCCCTTTTTGTTGTTTTTAATGTCTCTGGCAAGCCTGAGCTCGTTTTGCGCTTTAGTCTTACGAACCTTTTCCCTACACTTGTCGGTTATTCGTTTGAATTCTTCTTTGGTGATTTCTTCCCCTTTCCACTTCTTGTGCATGTCTCTTTTGAGTCTTAGCCCAGTTAAGAATTCATTGGACATCCATTCTGGCTTCTTTGCACTTGTCTTGTTTTTATTCTTTGTTGGCACTGTTTGCATTTGTGTCTTGAGTATTTCACTTTTAAAAAACTCCCATCCATCCGTAACTCCCTTGTCTTTTAGTATTGGCGTCCATGGAATGCTGCTCAGTATTTTCTTTCATTTTTTGGAAGTCAGCTTTCCTAAAGTCCAGAATGCAGGTTTGACTTGTCTTAGTTTCAGCAGTTCGCCATACAAAGGAAGCTTTGTATGGCGAACTGCAGGAGCACATGGTTGCTTGCCCCTAAGGATCCGACCACTTCAACTGCATTGATCAGGTCTTCCACATTTGTTAAGATGAGATCAAGAGTAGCTGATCCCCCTGTTGCCTTTTCTACCTTCTGGACCATAAAATTGTCTGCAAGGCAAGCGAGGAATTTGTTGGACTCTGTACTCTTGGCCAAGTTTGTTTTCCAGCAGATATCAGGAAAGTTGAAATCGCCTTTGTGCCTGTTTGGTCAGCTCCTGACAGAAGGCTTCATTGAGTTCTTCATCCTGGCTTGGAGGTCTGTAGTAGACACCCACAATGAGATCTTTTTGAGTCCCAGTTCCCTTGATTCTTATCTAGATGCTGGTTACCTGGATTTCAGTCTTGCATCTCTTCTGCAACGTAAATGTTTTTGACATATAAGGCTGCTCCCCCTCCTCTCCCCTTTGTTCTGTTTCTGCGAAAGAGGTTATAGCCCTCAATGGCTACATTCCAGTGATGTCCCCACCATCCCTCCTTCCCGCAATGGAGTTCCTCTTCACCTGGTGGAGATAGGTTCCTGAGAACATACAGAGTGCCCAAGGGGTTTGGTGATAAGTGTGTCCCCCTGCTTCATAGCCCATTGGTTCCCTGAAACAGAAGACCCCAAGTCTGCATCCACACTGGGCTGGACAAAACTATGGTGAGGTGGATCTGTAGTTGGTTAAGCCCACGAACCTAGAGGGTGATTCTCCCCAAGGCTTCCTCTTCTTCATCCTGGAAAGTACTTTATTTAGGCAATCCCTCCTAGACTGAGGATGATGATCCTCCAATTGTGGGGTCTTGGAGGTGGGTACGTAAGTGGCTGAAGAGACCTATTCTTGATCTGCATGTTCTCTCGCAGTGAAGACATCAGTTTCCAGGTGGAAGGCGGTCCCGGTCAGGGTTGGCTTGATGTGCTTTCTTCCTCTTGGCATGTTTCTCCCTTAAGCCCCCCATTCGTTCATATTCAAATTCCACAGCACTGCTGGTCACAGCTGACCTCCAGCTAGAGCACGCAAGGACCAGGGCTTCCCAGTTCTCAGTGTGTCTGCTACAGTTTTTAAGGTTGGCTTTGAGCCCATCTTTCAATCTCTTTTCCTGTCTACCAACATTACGTTTTCCATTCTTGTGTTGGGAGTAGCGTAACTGCTTTGGGAGATGGTGATCGGGCATTTGGATAACCTGGCCAGTCTAGCAGAGTTGATAACGTAAGAGCATCGCTTCAATGCTGGTGGCCTTTGCTTCTTCCAGAACACTGACATTTGTCTGCTTGTCTTCCCAAGAGATTTGCAGGATTTTTTGGAGGTAATGCTGATGGAATCTTTCCAGGAGTTGATTGTGACATCTGTAGACAGTCCATGTTTCACAGGTGTATAACAGGGTTGGGAGGAAGAATAACTTTATAAACAAGCACCTTGGTCTCCCTACGGATGTCTCGATCCTCAAACACTCTCTGCTTCATTCTGAAGAAAGCTGCACTCGCAGAGCTCAAGCGGGGTTTGTATTTCAGTCTCAATGTTGACTTTTGTGAAGAGGTGGCTGCCCAGGGAGTAGAAATGGTCAACATTTTCTAATGTTACCCCATTAAGCTGTATTTCTGGCCGTGCAGAGGGATTGGCTGGTGCCTGTTGGAAGAGCGCTTTGGTTTTCTCGATGTTCAATGAGAGGCCGGGCTTCTCATATGCTTCTTCAAAGGTGTTGAGAGTGGCTTGTAGGTCTTCTTCTGAATGCGCACATACTACGTTGTCATTGGCATATTGGAGTTCTATAATAGATGTTGTGGTGACCTTGGTTTTGGCTTTCAGGCTGCTGAGATTAAATAGTTTGCCATCTGTCTGATAGATGATTTCCACTCTGGTGGGAAGCTTCCCATTAACAAGATGAAGTATCATAGCGATGAAGATGGAAAATAAGGTGGGGGCAATAACACATCCCTGTTTGACACTTGATTCCACCTGAAATGGGTCACTTTGCAAGCCATTGCTTTCCAAGACTGTTGCCATCATGTCATCATGGAGGAGCTGCAGGATGTTCACAAATTTGTCAGGGCACCCGATCTTTTAGAGGATGCTCCAGAGAGCACTGTGATTCACTGTGTCGAATGCCTTTGCAAGGTCAATGAATGCCATGTACAGAGGTTGGTTTTGTTCCCTGCATTTTTCTTGGAGCTGTCGAGCAGTGAAGATCATGTCCACTGTTCCTCTGGAGGGGCAGAAGCCGTTCTGGGATTCTATGAGGGTGTCTTCTGAAGACAGGTAGAAGGCAGTTTTCAAGGATTCTTGCGAGGATTTTCCCAACTGAGGTTAGAAGGGAGATGCCGTGATAGTTTCTGGACACCGCAGTTGAAGGGAGATGTTGACAAGCTGGAAAACGTCCAGAGGAGGGCAACTAAAATGATCAAAGGTCTGGAGAACAAGCCCTATGAGGAGAGGCTTAAAGAACTGGGCATGTTTAGCCTGCAGAAGAGAAGGCTGAGAGGAGACATGATAGCCATGTACAAATATGTGAGGGGAAGTCATAGGGTGGAGGGAGCAAGCTTGTTTTCTGCTGCCCTGTAGACTAGGACATGGAACAATGGCTTCAAACTACAGGAAAGGAGATTCCACCTGAACATCAGGAAGAACTTCCTCACTGTGAGAGCTGTTCGGCAGTGGAACTCTCTCCCCCAGACAGTGGTGGAGGCTCCTTCTTTGGAAGCTTTTAAACAGAGGCTGGATGGCCATCTGTCGGGGGTGCTTTGAATGCGATTTCCTGCTTCTTGGCAGGGGGTTGGACTGGATGGCCCATGAGGTCTCTTCCAACTCTACTATTCTATGATTCTATGATTCCGCAGTCTGTTCTATCCTCTTTCTTGAAAAGGGTGATGATGGTGGCATCTTTGAAGTCTGCTGGGATTTTCTTGGTCACCCACATCTTTTCAATGAGCTGGTGGAGTTGTTGTATCAGCTCACGTCTACCCTCTTTGAAGATTTCAGCAGGAGACTTCCAGTAGTGGCAACATGGCAAGCGCACGCGGACACTGAGGTGCTCTCAGGGTTCTGACCTTGTTTTTCGCCCAAGGCAAATCAGAAGGGCTCCCCTCAATGATGGACTGAGGTTGCTGTGATGCCAAACCCAAAGGGACAGCAGGCTGTGGATAGCAAGGTCATTCCTGTCCAAGGGACTGAACTAACGCAAGCAGCCTAACCTCCACAGGGTGCGGGGTGAAGCAAAGGATGCCCAGCTGAAGCCGGGTACAGAACGCCAGCCACTATTTTAAAACTAAAGAAGCCAGAGGGAAGAAATGACAAAATAACACAAGAAAGAGACCAAGAGCGGCAGAGGTGTTAAGAAGGAACTGCAAGAGAGAAAGCCAGGGGAGTAAAGAGGAGTGGTAAAAGCCAGTGCTGCAACCTACCTCTGATGAAGGTTTGTCTCATTAGGTGGATGGGCGAAGCAGAAAGACACTCCATTCACTCCATCACTTACTTAAAGAGCTTTGAAAGCAAGTTAATAAAGTAAATAAACAAGGAACAAGCTGTCTCGTGAAACAGGAAGGGCGAGAGAGGCGGTGGAAGTGATGAGATGGGACCAGAGGGACGGGAACAGCACAACACGGAAGTGTTACAATGGTGAAGGAGAGAGAATAGCGAAACTGCAGCAATTAAAACTAAAACAATATTAAGAAGAGGAGAAGCAAGGAGGAACTAAGAACATGAGAGAAATAGGCACTAAAAAGGAGTACCAAGAAGGATTATAGATGAAGCGGCGAAAGGTCAGTCAGCCCAAGCCCCCCAAACTATCAAAACTCCATATTTTTGCAACCTCACTGACTGATATCTAAGCCTAAACTGCAAACACAATCGCTAGGAATTATTAAAAGGATAAATAAAAATATAAGCCTCCATATTTGTAGAAGCATATACAAGGGAAGGGGTAGTAAAGGCGGGATGTTGGACTATGTTACTATATACTATTGGACCATATAATAGAAGCAATGTAATTGCAAGTACTAATTGCATAGCGATAGGCCATTATATAACACTGGCAATCTTAAAGAGAGGTGATATTTAAGCTTGTAAGAGGACTGTTGATAAGACAGACGAACTAAATCAAAGATCTTTCTGTTTAATAGTAGGAGAAGGTGGAGTGGAATGGGTTAAAGTATACAAAATATGATAAGGAATAGAGGACATTTAAGATCTTATCTGCTATACTAATTGTTAATTGTTTGATGGTTTTGTTTTTGTTTTAAAACTCCTTACCATTGAGATTTAACTGCATACAATACTGTACTATTTGGATTTAATGGGCTACTGCTGAATACGGATGAAAACTGATGTATGATTAATATTGATTGTTAATTGCTTGATTGTGTGTGTGTGTGTGTTTTTTGTTTTAAAACTCCTTACCATTTGGATTTAATGGGCTACTGTTGGATATCTGTTAACAATTGACAAGTAATGTAAGATTAATATTAGTTGAGGAGAAGGAAAACAAATCAATAGAGAGAAAGAGAAGGACAACTTCAACAATCAAAATGGACAAAGATAAAGAAAGGGAGAAACAAATGCAAGGGAAAAAAGAATCAATAACAGAAGAATTTAGACATAATGGGACAAATCCTAAAAATACAAACAGAAGTACAAAAAATGCAAGATATGCAAGACAGATAAATACAATACAATTACAGAAGAAATGTCAGAAATGAAGAATAAAAGAGGAATTGCAATTGATTATTAAAGAAGAACTAAAAACTGTGCAAAAAGATATTGAAACACTAAAACAAGGTAAAAAGGATAATGTCAAAGAAAATAAGCTACTTCAAAAACAACGAACGGAAATGGATAAAATTACACACAATAGAGAAAACAATCACCACATTTAAACAACAGCAAGAAATATTAGAAGTAAAAGAAAAAGAATACCAATTGAGATTTAGAAATATACAAGAAGAAGAAAAGGAAAATATTAGAGAAATAATAGTCAAAATGGTAGTGAATATATTACAAAGAACTTCAGAAAAGACAGAAGGCAACACTGATCGAGTTTTTAGAGTACAAACAAACTACGCTAGATGCTACAATATGTCACAAGATGTTATTGTCATCTTTGGAAGGAAAAGTATTAGGGACGATATTCTAAAAGAAAATGCCAAAATACCAACATTCTACAGGGGTAATAAAATAGCAATATTAAAAGAAGATCCAACAACTGTACTAGAAAGAAGAAAAATGTTTCTTCTTAATAGATGTACTAAAGAGTAAGAACATAAGATTCAAATGGGGAAAAAGAGAGGGATTAATGGTAACTTGGAAGGGCACCAAACATTGGCTGACATCTGAACACAAAGCGAAGGCATTCTATGACAAATACCTCAGGGGTAGAAAGGAAAACCAGGACAAGAAAGAGACCCAATAAAAAGCCAAAAAAAATATACCATGAATCGATGGAATACTATAACCAAGAAGAAACCTGGGGAAGACAAAAGAAAAGATTAAGAGAAAGGTCCCCCAAAGACTACTCAGAAGTAACGGATATGGCAGTGGCATGCCCTGATAGTGACAAAGAAACACATGAAGAAAATGACACAGAGAATTAAAATATTCTCAAACAAAGTGAATGGATTGAAAAGCCCAAATAAAAGAAAGAAGTTATGGCATTAACTTAAGAAAGGACTGTATGATGTCATTTCTTTACAAGAAACACAAATCATAAACATGTTACACATCTAATACAGAAAAACGTAAGGAAAACATATTATGCACTGAGCGCAGAAAAAAAGAGGTGTAGTAACATATGTAAATGAGAAAATTCCATCTATGCAAGTGTTCAAAGATCAAGAGAGTAGAATGTTGGGAATTAGTTTAGAATGGGTGGCAAGAAAATATTACTCTGCAATATTTATGCACAAAATGGGACAAAGACCAAATTAATTAACCAACTACACATAAAAATAATGGAAAAACAGTATGATGAACTAGTCATATCGGGAGACTTCCGTGGAGTACTGGATGGAGGTTTAGACAGAACACATAAAACTAAACGGAACTAAGGCACCATCAATGGGAGAACTTCCAAGAAATTTCAAAATACTTAAGGAGGAATTATGTCTATGTGACATTTGGAGACATCACCATAAAGATGAGAGATTACACATTCTTCTCTGAAAGACACCAGTCATGGTCACGAATAGACATATACATGAATAGACATGGTCGCATCAGAGACAAAAGACTTAGTGATGAAGGTGACCAAATCAAGAATATTACCAAGAATAAATTCCAATCATGCCTCAATAGAAATAACAATAGAAATAACAAAAGAAAACTCAGGAAACAGAAATAAGATATTTAGATGGCGAGTAAATGATAACCTTATAAAAGGGCAAGAAGATCAAAAGAAAAATAGAAGAATATTGGAGGAATACTTTAGACTCAACACAGAAAAGGATACATCAATATATGTAATCTGGGATGTGAGTAAGACCTACATGAGAGGCCTTCTCATACAGCAAAATACTATAAGAATGAAAAGAAGGAAAGTAGAGTCGAAACAGTTAGAAAAGGAAATCGTAGAAATGGAAACAAAACTAAAGAGAAACCCTAAAGATAAAAAATACAACTACAGCTAGATATACTCAAAAAACAAATGAATACTATACAGCTAGAAGAAATAGAGAAAAAACTCAAATATTTAAAGCAACAACATTTTGAGAATGCAAACAAGATAGACAGATGGTTAGCTTGGAAGGTAGTAAAAAAGAAACAAAAACAAGACATCAACAGAATAGAAGAAGATTTAGGGTTAGGGTTAGGGTTTGGAGACATTTGGAGAAGTAGCGGGTTTCAAAATTAAAAAGGAAAAAACTAAAATGTTAACAAAAAAACATACCAAAGAAGAACTTGTGAAAAAGGCAGGAATTCAGATTGTAAGAAAAGTAAAACACCTGGGAATAGAGATAACAACAAGCAACGCACAACTATTAAAAAAATTATGATAAAAAATGGACAGAAATTAAAGAAAGAATGAAGTGGTGAGGAAATCTAAATCTCTCCCTCTTAGGCAGAAAAGCCATAGTAAAAATGAAAATCTTAGCAGAAGTACTTTATTTATTTCAGGCAATTCCAATAATAAGATCTAAAGTTACTTTTAACAAGTGGGAGAAAGATCTCAAAAAGTTCATATGGAGTAACAAAAAAGCAAGAATAAAATATCAAATTCTAAAAGATGATAAAAGACGAGGGGGTCTAGGTCTACCAGACCTACAATTGTATTATGAGGCCACCGCCTTAACATGGGTAAAGGATTGGATTTTATTAGACAAGAAGAAAATTTTTGCCCTGGAAGGGGAAGATCTAAGACGGGGGTGGCACGGTTACTTATGGAAAGGAAAATGAACAATAGAAAAAAACTTTAGAAATCATTAATCAAGATATGGGACAAATATAAAGATAGATTTTACACAAAAACCCTGAAGAGTGATAAGAAAGAACTCAAGAATGCCCAAGAGAAACTACATAAAGAGATGAAAGACTTAGAATTAAAGAGCAATAAATTGAAGGAAAAACAAGAATGGATGGAAGCTAAAGAGCTTGAGTTCCAACTAAGATTTAGAAATGTATGGGAAGAACCCAAGGAGAATATAAGAAAAATAATGACAGAAATAATATCCAACCTGCTCCAATGCCCAGAAGTAGAAGTAGATGAAAAGATGGACAGAGTGTATAGAATAAATACGAATTTTGCCAAAAGAAATAAAACAGCCCGAGACATAATTGTGAACTTTACAAAGAAAACATTCAGGGATGAGATTTTAAGTACGAATAATGGACAACCAACATTCTATAAAGGGAAAAAAAATTGCAATTTTGAGAGAATTTCCAAATGAAGTGATAAATAGAAGAAGAAAATATTCATTTTTGGTGGAGGAGCTAAAGAAATTAAACATAAGGTTCCGTTGGGAAAATCCAGAAGGACTAATGACGACTTATCAAGGGAAAAAATATTGGATAATGACGGAAGAAAAGGCAAACGCTTTCTTTAAAAAACTGAAAGGAGACATGGAAGAAGAACAGGAACTCGGAGAAGGTGAGGAATTGAAGGGGAAGAAAAAAAGACCACGATTGAAATTAACGAATAGGAACGATACGAAACTAGGGACCTCTCTCAATCATCCAATGTGGAGAGAGGACAGGGCGGCAACAGGAGAGTTAGATGAAGAAAAAGAAACAATAGATGAAACAGCAGACAAGGAGGAAGACGAAATTGATGAAGAGGAGAGCCAAGGCGGGAGCGAAAATGAAGCAGAACAAGCATGAAGAGACAACTTAAATTATACTGTAACAATGTAAATGGATTAAATTCAGCTAATAAACGTAATAAAATATTTAATAGAATCAAAAAATCAGTTTATGATGTAATCTCATTACAAGAAACTCACATTATGCAATCTCATTCAAAATATTTGGAACAAAAAGGTATGGGACAGGAATTTTACTCTTTAGACAAAAAGAAAAAAAGGGGAGTAGTAACATACATAAATAATAAATTTCCAGCTCAATTATCTTTTAGAGATACAGAAGGGAGGATCGTCGGGGTCATAATTACAGTAGAAAATCTGAAAATTTTAATATGTAACATATACGCACCAAACGAGACAAAATCAAAATTTGCTAAAACATTGAGAGAGTTGATTATAGATAAGAATTTGACAGGCTGATCATAATGGGAGACTTCAATGGAGTCTTAAATAATACTAAAGATAAAAGCATTGGCAGAGACAAGGGGAAAGGGAAGAACAATGGAAAACTACCAAAAAACTTTCATCGATTTGAAAGATGAATTCAACCTACAGGATACCTGGCGGCTACTCCAAGAAGGCGAATCCGACTATACATTTTACTCGACCAGGCACAAGACATGATCGAGAATAGACATGGTCTGGGCCTCAAATTCGTTAATTTCCAAAATTAAAAAGACAGAAACTTTTTTACCAAGGATTGATTCAGACCACTGCCCACTAGAAGTAACAATAAACCAAACTAAGAAAAGCTGGAAATGGAGATTAGATGGAAATTTATTAAAAAATAAAGAAGATATTGAAAGAAATAGAAAAGTTATTAAAGAATTTTTTGAATTCAACGATAATCAGGAAACACCAGACCATATAATCTGGGAAGGAAGTAAGGTAACGATGAGAGGCTACTTCCAGCAGGGTTCCAGAAGAAATAGAAGAAAGCAAGAGCAAATAACTGAAGTAATGACACAAATAAAGGAGACCGAAAAGAAACTGAAAGCAAACCCTAAGGACCAAAAACTACTTAAAGAATTAGAGTGGAATCAGAAGAAAAGAGAAAATCTCGAACTCGAAAGCAGAGCAAACCAATTAAAATTCATTAGGCAATCCCACTTCGAAAACAAGGGAGATGGCTTTCTAGAAAACTGAGAAGGAAAAAAGAAGGATCCTATATAAACAGAATTAAAGAAGGGGAGGAGTTTTTTTACATCAGAAGAGGATATCCGGAAGCAATTTAAAAAATATTATAGTGTTTTATACGAAAAGGATCAAATAGAAAGAGAAAAAATTAACCAATATCTAGGGAAATCCAGATTACAAAAAATATCTGAAAAGGAAAGGGAAGAACTTAATAGGGAAATTTCGGAGAAAGAAATACAGAAAGCGATTAGAAAGTTTGATGGAAACAAGGCCCCAGGACCAGACGGTCTCTCAGCAATTTATTACAAAACATTCAAAAAAGAATTAACTCCCCACCTACAGAAGATTATGAATAACATAAGAGAACAAAAAATAATACCAGAATCCTGGAGAGAAGCTCAAATTTCAGTAATCCACAAAGAAAATACAGACTCAGAAAATATAAGAAATTACAGACCAATCTCTTTACTTAATGTAGACTACCAGATCTTCACAAGTATTTTAGCTGAGAGACTTAGAAACTTTCTTAGGAACTGGATAAAGGACAACCAAGTCGGCTTTCTCCCAAACAGATATCTCAAGGATAATGTACGAATCATCTTGGACTTAATAGAATATTATGATGTAAATATAGAAAAGGAAGTTCTATTCTTGACCATAGACATGGGAAAAAGCCTTTGATAGGATTAATTGGGATTTTTTAAAATTATTGATAGAGGAATTAGACATGGGCTATTATTTTTAAAACTCCATAGAAGCAATTTACCAAAACCAAACTGCAAAAATTTCAGTTAATCAAGATATCGAGAACATAAAAATCAGAAAAGGGACAAGACAAGGCTGCCCCCTGTCACCTCTCATCTTTATAATGTCACTAGAAATTCTCCTAAATAATATTAGAGAAAATAAAGATCTCCAAGGAGCAACCATATAAGGTATAAGCTACAAGGTGAGAGCCTATGCCGATGACGTCATATGCATAATCGAAGAACCTGGCAACAAAAGCAAAAAGTGGGTTGATGTAATTATGGAATATGGCGATGTGGATGGCTTCAAAATCAATTCTACTAAAACTAAAGCTCTCCCAAAAAATATAACGAAGAAAAAACAAGACGAGATTGCGAAACAACTAGGTGTCCAATGTACATCAAAGATAAAATATTTAGGAATAAACATTACGGCAAAGAATTCACAACTTCTAAAGAACAATTACGAAAACACTTGGAAAAAAATTAAAAAGGACCTGGAAAATTGGAAGACCAAAAACCTATCACTATTGGGCCGAATTGCATCCATAAAGATGAACATATTACCGAGAATGCTGTTTCTATTTCAATGCCTCCCTATATTGAGAACAAACAGAAGTTTTGCAGACTGGAATAAAGACCTAAGCAAGTTCATCTGGCAGGGGAAAAACCCCTGAATAAAAATGAAAAATTTGACTGAAGATAAGGGAAGAGGGGGATTTGGTATGCCAGACCTGAAACTATACTATGAGGCGAGTAACCTAATTTAGATAAAGGATTGAATTTTTCTAAAAAACGAAACATTATTAAATTTGGAAGGATGGGATTTATGTATCGGTTGGCACTCATACATATGGTACGAGAAAATTAAAAAAGAGAAATTTCAATAATCATATCCTCAGATCAGCACTTATAAAAACATGGAATAAGTATAAAATAAGAATGTATAACAAAACACCTAGATGGCTCTCACCCACTGAAGCACTACAGAGAAGACTAATAGGCTGGTCAGAATGGCCAAGATATGAAGAGATAATATAAGAAAGAAGGTCAAGAATACATATTGCTACCACAACAGGAGATAAAGAATAAATACAGAAATATCACATGGTTGCAATATTGGCAAATAAAAGAGTACTTTAAAGTGGATAAAAGACAGGGCTTTATAGAAAAAGGAAACATCTGGGACAGAATCCTGACTTCGGAAGACAAAACTATCTCCAAGATCTACAGGATCTTAAATGAATGGAACACAGAAAGAGAAATAGTAAAAAATAACATGACCAAATGGGCCAAAAATATTGGAAGAAGTATATTAATGGAAGAGTGGGAGGCCTGTTGGAACAGAAGAATCAAATTTACGTATTCTTATAATCTGAAAGAAAATTGGCTCAAGATGTTTTACAGGTGGCATTTTACACCTAAAAAATTAGGATCAATAAACAAAACCAACTATACAAAATGCTGGAAATGTGGGGAGACAGAAGGAACGTTCCACCATATGTGGTGGACATGTAAATTTGCGAGGAAATACTAGAACATGATTCACGAACATACTCAAAAAATATTAGGCAACAACCTACCCAAACTACCAGAAATATTTTTATTAAATATATCCAAAATACAACCAGGTTCCAATGATGAAAAGATACTAACATACCTATCAACAGCAGCCAGAATAGTGTATGCTAGATACTGGAAACAGAATAAATCCCCCGAGTTTGAAGAGTGGCTTATTAAAGTGGCAGAGATCAAGAATATGGCAAAACAACAGGGAAGACCGAGAATAGAAACAGACTGGAACAAAGTCGAAAGATTCCTAAATCTGAAATTAAAGAAAAATATGTAATACAGGAAGAAGAATCAACTAAGAAGAACAAATCTGACTGGAAGCAATGAGGAATCAACTGAAGAATATATGCAAGAGGAAGAAAGAAACCTCTCAACCCCCCTGAGCAACCCAGGAAGTTCTACCCTATACACCCCTCAACCCCAGCTACCCCCTTCCCCTTTTTCTTTTTCTTTTTTTTCTCTTCCCCCTCCATCTCCCCACACCCCCCCCACATCCCCTTGAGTCCCCCAGTTTTTATTTGTACCAAAAAAAATCGCAAATAAAAATTAGTTTTAAAAAAAAAGAAAAGGAAAGAATTCTCGAAAACAGATATAATTGGATCAAAGGTTGTTTTCAAACCCTTAATAAAAATGATTAAAAAAAAGATTTCAGCAGGGATCCCAACAGGCCTGCTGGCTTTGGTTGTTTTTTTTTTTTTGCTTGATGGCATTGCTGACTTCCTTCAAACTAGGCTGTGCTGCAAGCTCATCCCTGGTTTGTTGTTGTGGGATTTGTGAGAAGGCCTCTTTGGCCACATTGGAGATGCGATTCAGAAGATTCTGGTAGTGCTCTTTCCAACGTAGTGTAATTGATCTTTTGTCCTTCAGAAATTTGGTGCCATCTGATGAGCGTAGAGCGTGTATGCCATGGTTTCTTGGTCCATAGAGGATCTTTGTGGCTTTAAAAAATCCCTGAGTTTGGTTATCCGCAAAGTGTTGGATTTCTTCAGCGTTCTTTGTCCACCAGATGTTCTTTTGTTTTCTGGTCCTTCTTTGGACCTCAGCTTTTGCATTAGCATAGATCTTTCTCTTAGCAACACAGTTGGTGTCTCTCTGCCATATTTGGAAAGCTTTCATTTTTTTAATCAATTAACTGTTGAATCTCTTTGTCATTTTCATCAAACCATACAACAACAACAACAACTACTACTACTACTACTACTGCTACTACTTTATTTTTCTATCCTGCCTCCATCTCCCCAAAAGGACTTGAGGCGGCTAACATGGGGCCAAGCCCAGAAAGCAAACATAAGCAGCATTAAAACATGAATCAACAATATCAGTATAGTAAAAGAATAGAACGGATTAAAAACACAGGCTCATTGGAACATGCAATCCCCCTCACCACGACAAGGTGACAATCCTGGAAATAAGTGAGGAGTGAAGGGCCAGAAGCAGGGTTCGGCTCTGGGCCCGGTTCTTTACAGGATCTTTATTCATGATTTAGATGAAGGGTTAGAAGGCACAATCATTAAGTTTGCAGACGGGACCAAACTGGGAGGCAGAGACAAGACTCCCTAAGACAGGAGCAGAATTCGCAATGATCTTCAAAGATTAGAGAGATGACTGGCCAAAACTAACACAATGAAGTTCAACAGGGACAAATGAAAGAGACTCCACTTAGGCAGAAAAAAGGAAATACTAAGAGACAGAATGGGGACGATGCCTGGCTTGAAGCAGTACGTTTGAAAAAGATCTTGGAGTCCTCATGGGGAGGAAGGGGAACATGAGCCAACAATGCCATGCTGTGGCTCAAAAAGTCATTGGGATTTTGGCCTGCATCAATAGAAGTCTAGTGCCTAGATCCAGAGAAATCATGCTTCTCCTCTATTCTGCCTTGGTCTTTGGGTAGAGAACAATAGTAAAGTGCAATGACAGGATTTTATGTCCTAATTGAAGACAAGTTATCTAGGAGATTATCTAATCAGAAGCAGTGCTGTGGCCTATCTAGTCTGGTTAAATAGGAAAGAAATGATAGAGAAAGAACAAGCATGGCACGGCACGGCACTCAGCTCGGCACGACGCACGGCACGGCACGGGGCTCGGCACGGCACGGTGCTCGGCTCGGCACGGCGCTCGGCTCGGCACGGCGCTCAGGACAGCACAGTGCTCGGCTCGGCTCAATGCGCAGCATGGCGCTTGGCTCGGCTCGGCACTTGGCTTGGTTCAGCACTCAGCACGGCACGGCGCGGCATGGCGCTCGGCTCGGCACTCGGCTTAGCACGGCACTTGGCACTTGGCTCGGCACTCAGCACTCGGCACATGGCACTCGGCAGTCGGCTCGGCACTTGGCACGGTGCTCGGCTCAGCGCTCGGCTCGGCACGGCGCTCGGCACGGCACGGCACTCGGCTCGGCACGGGGCCCGGCACGGCACAAGGCTTGGCTCGGCTTGGCTCGGCTCGGCTCAGCTCTGCTCTCCAGAAAGAAAGTGAGGAAAGGCTGCTTTGCATCAAGGAGAGATACATGATGGCTGGGAAAAATACATTATAGCAAGGAAAGGCAAGATAAGCACAGAGTTCAGGGTAATCATTTTATGAAGGAATTATAGGCAGTCTGTTGCTAGTTTCCTGATTGTCTGAACGTGCGCAGAGCCAAAGAAGTGCCTGCAGCCTTTGGAACTCTCTGCTACAGGCATGAAGGAAACAATTTTTCCGGGGGTCCTCGGCAACACCAAGACTCATAAACCTCTTTAGAATGGGCTGATTTCAAGTCAGGTGTCAACCATACTGTATTTGTGCATTACATTTGTATTACCTAAGTGGAGTACCATGCATTTGTCCCTGTTGAAATTCATTTTATCAGTTTTGGCTCAGTTCTTTAACCTGTTACTTCATTTTGGATCCTGTAACAGAAAAACTAATTATAATGGAGTTTTTGTCTATGTTTATTAAGGTTGGTGTATGGCAAGGGCAGGCAGGAGTGGGCTACACCTGATTGGTCAATATATCACCATAGCTATGTAGTTTTGTAGTAGAAATGTATCCAGTTGAGAGTGGCTAGCTAGAGAAGGGGCGGAACCACCTGAAAAGAAAAAGGGGGAACTGTTTGAAATTTATTCAGTCTCTAGCTGAGGAGCTCGATGGATTGTCACCTTGACATGGTGAGGGGGCTTGCATGTTCCAATGAACCTGTTCCTCATCAAACACCTGCTGACCATTAGCTCTTTTCCTCCTACTAGCAATTCTACTAGTAGTGGTATCACTGCCCTCTGGCAGTAGAGTCTCACTTATCCAACATAAACAGGCCGGCAGAATGTTGGATAAGCAAATATGTTGGATAATAAGGAGGGATTAAGGAAAATCCTATTAAAAATCAAGTTAGATTATGATTTTACAAATGAAGCACCAAAACATCATGTTAGACACCAAATTTGACAGAAAAAGTAGTTCAATATGCAGTAATGCTATGTAGTAATTACTGTATTTACGAATTTAGCACCAAAATATCACAATGTATTGAAAACATTGACTACAAAAATGTGTTGGATAATCCAGAACGTTGGATAAGTGAATGTTGGATAAGTGAGACTCTACTGTATGTTTGTCGGTGGCAGAGGGTGGGATATCAAAAATAATAAAGTCCCCCCCACTGCCTGAAAGATCTCGTATACCTCTCTCTCATGCCTTTCGTGTGTATCGTGTGCTTATCTCCCCATGACCTTAAGTTACAATTGGTGGCAGCTACGGGATATGAAGTAATAAAATCTAGTCCAGTGCTAAAGTTTACCCCAGAAAAAGAGTAATGACACCTCCTAATATAAGGCAGATGAGTGCTGAAAATGTTACTGAAAAGGGAGATGTACAGACTGGAGATGAGGAAGAAGAATCACAAAAACAGTCAGTTGAAATCTTGAGATTGAAATTAGAGATGAAAAGGATGGAAATTGAGAGAGAAATTCAACTAGCCAAAATGGAGGTTGATAAAGAGAAGGAGTTGCAGTTAGCCAAAATGGAAGCTGAGAGGGAGAGAGAAAGAGAGCAAAGAGAACATGAAAGAATGATGTATCAAATGAGATTGCAAGAGAGAGGCACAGTTGGTGAAATACTTAATCCACATATTTTTAGTGAGTTCTCAGCCAAGCTGAAGAGATTTTCAAAATTCCAAAAAGGAGATGACATAGAAGCCTTTCTGACTTCTGTTGAACGGACGTGTGTGGAACTAGAGATTTCTGAGGAGAGTAAGAATTCGTATATTAAACCATTGATCTCTGGAGAGTTAAACCAAGTATATGCTGATATGAGAGATGAAGAGATAACAGATTACCAATTACTGGAAGAAAGGGTGAAGGTAAGATTCAGCATAGCACGAGAATTTTAGGGAAATAAAGAGGAAAATGAGAGAAACATACACTCAATTAGGAGCAAGATTGGATAAGGCGTTGGATTAGTGGATAGAAAGAAGCCAGGTTACGACATTCAAACAATTTAAACAATTAATGGCCTTAGAACAATTTTATAAATTAGTGTCCATGCAAATGAGATGGTACATTAGAGATAAGAGAATTGACAATGTGTCTGGAGTTATGAATATAGCATATAAGAAGCATTACAGAGAAAAGATGGGAAACTTTATAACTAGAAATTCTGTGGGAAGGGAAGTGCCAACACAAGCCTATGGCAGAAATAGTAATGCTAATAGAAAAGAGATGATAGCTCAAATCTAGAAAGGAATAATAATTACTTCAGAAGCAAAATGCCAACAAGTTTTGAAAAGATTACTTGTTTTCATTGTCAAGAACCGGGGTATGCCAGATGCAAATGTCCAAAGTTAAATCCTGAAAAGAAAGTCAATTTACCTCAGAAAAATGGTAGCATGGTACAGAAGGCAGGAGATACAATAGAGATAGAGAATAAGCATAGTGATGATACAAAGAAACACAATAGAGGCCATATATGGTGAACAAGAGGCTAAAATAATTGTAAATGGACTGGAAGCTGACAAGATAAAGATACAAAAAGGTACTAGAGAAGGATGCCCACCTCTCACCGTTACTATTCATAATGGCCCTAGAAATCATATTGAACAGTATAAGGGAGGAAACAAATCTAAAAAGAGCTAACATAACAAGGACAAACATACAAGATGAGAGCTTTTGTTGATGATGTAATTTGCGAAATCGAGGACCCAATGGATAATTTAAAAAATTGGATGGAGCAGGTCTCAAGATAAATATGGATAAGACACAAGCATTGACAAAAAAAAGTCACAAAGAAGAGACAAGAGCTATTAAGTGAAATAACAGGACTAAAAATTATCACCGAAATATTTAGGCATGTTCATAAGGCAAAAAACTCTCAACTGCTAAAAAAATTATGAAAGAATTTGGAAGGAGATTAAGATGGAATTGAATAATTGGAGATATCTGAAATTGTCACTACTAGGAAGGATCTTTGCCATCAAAATGAATGTCTTCCCGAAGTTACTCTACCTATTTCAAAATTTGCCCATATTACAGAACAAGAAAGCTTTCACAGATTGGAAAAGAGAATTGACAAAATTCATTTGACTTGGGGGAAAAAACCAAGGATCAAATACAAAAACCTAACAGATGACAAAAGAAGAGGAGGAATGGCTTTACCAGACCCCCAATTATATTATGAAGCCTGTGCGCTTACTTGGACAAGAGATTGGCTCCTGTTAAACGGAGAAAAAACCTTAAATTTAGAAGGATTTAATCTCAGATTGGGTTGGCATTCGTATGTTTAGTACGACAAAAAGAAAATAGAAAAAAAATTCAGGAACCATTTTATTAGATCTTCATTGATTAAAATATGGGATAAGTACAAAATACGAATGTTTCCTAAAATTCCTCTCTGGGTCTCGCCCTTGGAAGCTTTGCAAAGGAGGACAACAAGTGGGACAAGATGGCTTACCTATGAAGACATCTTAAGAAAACAGAGAAAGGAATATGAGATAAAATCACAGGAAGAGATTGGCAAAACCTTTGAAAATATTCAATATAGACAAATAAAAGAGAAATATAATATTCATCGGCAAAGAGGTTTTATGGGGAAAAACTTTCTGTGACAAAGTCTTTCTGACAGAGAAAAAAACAATCTATATACTATATATAAGAAATTACTAGAGTGGAGCACAGAAACTGAACAAATAAAAGAATGTATGGAGACCAATAAAATATGAAGAATGGGAAAGTATATGGAATAGGAAAATGAAGTTCACATATGCCTATGATTTGAAGGAAAATTGTCTGAAGATGATCTATAGGTGGTACATCACACCACAAAAACTAGGCAAATACAACAAGAAATTACAAACGAGATGTTGGAAATGTGATCAAAGTGAGCACAGTCCTTCTACCACATGTGGTAGTCTTGTAAGAAAACTAAAAATTTCTGGAAGGAAATATATGAAGAATGTCAAAAAATAATAGGGGAAAGATACCAAATGAAACCAGAGCTTTATTTACTTGGTATGACAGACATAAAATTAGAAAAGAATGAAGAAGTATTATTAAACTATTTAGTGATTGTGGCAAGAATGGTCTTCACAAAAGTATGGAGGCTTAATATAATACCTTAAAAGGAACAATGGATTTCAAACCTCTGGGAGAAAAGAAATATGGACAGGCTGACATATTTAATGAAGAAACGCCAAGGGAAACCAATAAAGGAGATGGATTGGCCAAAAGTAAAAGATTACATGATGAGAAATAAGAAGAAAACAGCACTGCAATAGAAGAAGCATAACGTAAATTACTCCATCAGGTATTAAGGGAAGAGGAGAAGTACATTTTGTGAGGGAGAAGAGACAAGATCACTCTAAAGATAATCAGAAGTGAATATATTGTTGTTTGTTGTTGGTATGGGGTCGGTTTGGTGTTGTTTTTTATGGTTTGGTGTTTTTTATTATTACTATTGTTTTGTTTGTATGTAGGTATTTCACATTTTTATTATATTGGAAAATATGTGTTTATTAAAAATTATTTTTTAAAAATAAAATAAATATGGGAGATTCATCAAAGATAGGAATAGGGGCAGTATTGAATTAAGAAGATACAGGTGTTGAATTTACAACCCATATTCTACCTAAGTAGAAAGTTATTAAAGAGCAAGCAACATTGGACTTCTGGTGAGGCGTACATGGTGGCTGGCTGGGCGACGAGAGGGCTCTCTCGATGCCAGTCCCTATAGGCGATTTAGAAGAGCTATAGCTCTCACCTTTGGGTGGATCAATGCCCGAAGGACAGCCAAGCCCATAGGGCACCATCCCAGGGTCAAGTGTCTGGCTACCCCTCAAGGGTGGTGGGTCCGCGATCTGACGGGGGTGACCCCCAGGGCAGCGCTGGTCACCATAGGAGAACCGAGGCAAGAAACTCGGGATAACAGCCAACCTACGCTCATTTTAAACCCAAGAACTTGAAGGCTACAGAAAAGTAAGTGGAAAGAAACGTTCTTTTTTCTGAAGGGTGATTTCCTCCGCTATTCTATATGGATGGGATCCTTATCTATGAATAAGCATATAAGGACGGGAACAGTTAATAAATAACGAGGCCAGGCATCGCCAGGCCCTACAGATTATCCTAAAAATTTAATCAAATTCGAATAAGAAATAAGGAAAGTAATTGAACTGAATGAATTAGAAGAATCTCTGAAAATCAATTAAATAACGCAAAGGCAAAACCAAAAGCAAAATGGTGACGAGTCATCACTGACCTTGGAGAGGGAAAATTGTTGTGTCTACGAAGCCTTCTTCTATAAACAAAGAGGCTGGAAATGAGTACTCCTTAGGGGAACGCCCAGAGAGACTGGATATAGGAGAAGAGAGGTTCAGAGGATAAGTAACAAAAGAAGAAGCCCCTAGTGGGTAATTGGGCGGAAGAAGGGCGGGTGGAAGAAGGTGAAAAGGTCTGGAAAGTTTGGGCGGAAGGTGGAAGGACGAGAGGGCGGAAGTAGGAGAAGATTGGGTGGAAGACGACAGCAAGGGTGATCTGGGCAGAAGGGAAGAGAGAGGAAGACATTCTGTGCCGGACGAGGAGTTTAGAAAATTCGGCACGGATGGAAACAAAGGCTTAAAGTGAAAATCTCCTGATAAGAGAAAGGGAGCCCCGCGCAAAGCAAAGCAACAGGAATTGAGGACACTACAGGCGACTTGCCAAAGGGGCTGCCAGGTGAAATTTTAAAAAAGGGTTATAAAGACAAGGAGAAGAGAAGAAGAGGAGAGCGAACGGGAAGAAGGAGAAAAGTATACATACAGGTGGGCAAACTTAAAAGGAAGGAAAAAGATGAAGAGAAGGGTAAAAACCAGGTAAAGAAGAGGCAGAAATGAGGATTCTAAGTGGATTAAATGTTCAATATTTATATATAAGAGAATAATTAAATTAAATTCACTGATATATTTATAGGGAGAAGACAGAATAAACTGATAAAGGCAAATATTAAATATCAAAATCAAATATAAAGCTAGATAAAACCAAATCAAGTTATAGTAAATTATTTCATGAAATTTGAATATTTAAATATAATTAATTAATTGGATTAATCAAGTATAATTAATTGTTGCAAAGTAAAAATTAAATTGATCTCTGCCTGAGAAATATATAACAAAACTAAGAAAAGAAGAACAAAAGAAATAGGAGATGCCATTTTTAAAGCAAAAGGATGATAAGAAGGCAACAGGCCCAGGAATGGGAAGAAGAAATTCAATTTCGGATTATCTAACACTACGGGATCTGATGAGGGAGATGCAGAAAGTCTCCGAAAAACAGGACGCTTACCAAAAAATAGCCGAGGAACAAAGATTGGAAGCAAGAAAGGAGATGAGAGAAGAAATGAATACATTAAAAAATACATGAAAAAAATTTCAGTGGAATTGGGGGCAATGAAGAAAGATTTAGACTCTCTGAAACAAGAAATGAAACAAACAAAGATGGAAACAAAGAAAATAGAAAAAGCTCAGGACAAAATACATAATAAAATGCAAGGAATTGAAGAAAAAAAATATCAAATTAGAAAATAAGCACGAACAATGGGAGCAAAAGGAATTAGCATTCCAACTAAGACTTCGAAACATTCGAGAGGAGGCAAAAGAAAACATAAGAGCAACCATAATTAAAATGGTTGCAGATTTATTACAGACAACGGAAGAACAAGCAGATCAAGACATAGACCGGGTTTACAGAATAACCACAAACTACTCTAAGAGAAACAAGACAGATAGAGACATGATAGTCCAATTTGGACGAAAATGAATCAGAGATGAAATCTTGAAAGAAAATAGCCAAACCCCAACTACATTTAAAGGAAAAAGAGTGGCAATCCTTAAAGAATTCCCAACATCAATTTTGATAAAAAGAATAAAATATTTCTTCCTAACAGAAGAACTGAAAACATATGGAATAAGATTCAGATGGGAAAGAAACGAAGGTATTATGGTCACATATAAAGAGAACAAACACTGGTTGACCACTGAAGAGAAGGCCAGGGAATTTCACAAAAAAATTAAGAAAGATATAGAAGAAAGTCAATCTAAAGAATCCAAGGACCCAAGAGATAAGAAAAAAAGACCCAGGATCGACTCCCCGGAAGAAGAGAATACACAAACTGGAAAAGAAGAAAAGAACCCAAACAAGATAGAAGTAGTAGTAGTGGAAGAAGAAGAAGAAGAAGATCAGATTTTATTCAAATAATGTCAACGGGGTAAATTCACCACAGAAAAAAATATTCAGTACTATTAAGAAGGGTATATATGGGTTTCTTGCAGTGCAGATATGTCATATCTCCCAAAAACACATTTCTCATCTGACCCAAAAATCAATTGGACAAGAATACTATTCTTCATCCCCTGAAAAGAAACGCGGAGTGGTAATTTACGTAAATTCAAGACTCAATACACATTTAGCTTTTAAAGATGAAGATGGAAGGATAGTGGGAATTATATTACAACTCGACAATCAAAAGATTTTAATTTGTAACATATATGTGCCAAACGGCCCTAAAACAACATTTGTGACAAAACTTTCAGAATTAATTATGAATCAAGAGTATGACGAATTGATCATTATGGGAGACTTTAACGGAATAATGGATAAGAATTGGGACAAAAAAGACAATGAGAAGAAAAGCAAAAATAAAACATCGGGACAACTACCAAGTAATTTTATGAAACTCTATAAAGACTTGGATTTGAAGGACGTGTGGAGGGCTAAACATAAAGAAGAGAAGGATTACACCTATTTCTCCAATAGGCATCAAACATGGACAAGGATCGACTTGGTATGGACTTCTAACACATTAACCACCAAAATTAATTATATCAGAATTCTACCCAGAATCCATATAGACCACTGCCCATTGGAGATGACGCTAAATCAAGGAAAAAAGATTTGGAAATGGAGACTAATTTATTAAAGGAAGAAAGTGATATTAAAAAAAAATAAGGAAAATTTGAAAGAATTCTTCACCCTAAATGAAACACCAGAAATAACAATTCAAACTCTATGGGATACCTCTAAGGTAGTCATGAGGGGTATTTCATCCAACAAAACTCAATTAGGAATAAAAAGAGAGATATAGATCTGAAGAAAAATACAGAAGAAATCAGTGAAATGGAAAGGGACCTAAAAACAAACCCTAAAAGTAAGAAAATCCAACAAAGATTAGATTGTCTATATTAACAAAGAGAATATTTAGAATCAGAGGAATTGGCAAAAAATTTGAAATTTATCAGACAATATCACTTTGAAAACATCAACAAACCGGGGAAATGGTTGGCCTCAAAAATAAGAAAAAAGAAACAAAAACAACATATTTCTACAATACGAGTAGAGGATACTGAATATTCGGCGGATAAAGAAATAATGGACCAATTCTACAAATTTTATAAAACCCTTTACTCAAAAGATCAGATAGAAGATCAGAGGAGATTGCTAAGTATCTAAGTAATCAGAAATTAGCCAAAATCTCAGACAAACACAGAGAACATCTAAACAAAGAAATATCTAAAGAAGAATTACATAAAGCAATCAAGAAATTAGACTCTTCAAAGGCGCCTGAACCTGATGGATATACGGCCTGCTACTATAAAGTATTTGAACAAGAACTGTCTCCACTACTTTTAAGAATAATGAACCAAGCGTTGCAAAATCAGACAATACCAGATTCATGGAAGGGAGCTATAATAACCTTAATCCACAAAGAAAAATCAGGTCCACAGGATATTAAAAACTACAGACCGATCTCACTTCTTAATACAGACTATAAATTATTTACAAACATATTGGCGGAAAGACTAAAGACATTTTAATGGAATGGATAAAAGAAGACCAAGCTGGATTTCTCCCCAGAAGACAAATAAAGGATAACATCAGGATTATATTAAATGCAATTGAATACTATGAAAAGAATAACCAAAAAGAATGTGCCTTCCTCGCATTGGACGTGGAGAAGGCATTCGATAATATTAACTGGGACTTTTTCATTATGTTGTTAAAAGAATTAGATATGGGGCATCATTTTATCGCGGGAATAAAAACAATATACACTAAACAAGAAGCAAAGATCTTTATAAATGGCCAAGAAACAAAAAATTTCAATATAGAAAAGGGTACAAGACAAGGCTGCCCGGGGGGATGCTGCACATGCGTCAGATAAGATAGACGTGCCTAAGAGAGCTCCCTAACTGCAAAAGAAATAAAGCTTATTTTTAAAGCCCAGGAAGATCATAAATCTCTCTCTCCAACCTGGACCCGGTCGTGAAAAAAGAGGAAGCAAAGCAGATCGCAGTTTGAGCGTCTGAAACTTGAAACCTCAGAAAATAAACCAGAAGACCGGGTGAAGGAAAGAACTGAACGTGAGTGCCATAATGGCGGAGGGAGTGGAATGGGGGCGGAAGCTGGACCAAATATTACAAACATTGAATGAACTAAAGATAAGCTCTGATAGCTTAAAGAAGGGGAATGATGAATTAAAAGAACAAGTTGAAATGATTAACACTCGGCTGGGATCAATGGAGTCAAAGGTGCAACAGTATGAAGGTAAATTTATGGAGATGCAAGAGGAGACTAGAAAACAGAAAGAGGAAATAGCCAACTTAAAAAAACATTTAGAAAGTGCAAACCAAAAACTCCTAAACAAGATTGCTGACCAGGAAGATCGGTCACGAAGAGCAAATATACGCCTGAGAACAGCAGGGCAGGATTTTCAGATGAGTGACAATTTAAAACAAAATATTGTCAGTTGGCTACAGACTTTGATGGAAATCTCACCGGACGATATAGAACGATTGCATTGGGCTTATAGAGGTAGAAAAAAACCCAGAGACATTTTGATCCGTTTTTCAAGGGAGGCAACGAAGGAAAAGGTGTATAATCAGCTTCGGAAAATAAAAGACCTTACCTTGGCAGGTAAAAAGGTCTGGCCTCTCCTGGATCTTTCATCAGAGACACTGGATAAAAGAGCACAGATGAAAGAAATTACAAAAGTCCTGGAGGGGAAGAACCAGCGATATACTTGGGCTTTTCCTGCCACCCTGATCGTCTATAGAGATGGTAAATTATATAAAGCTACTGATTTGGCTAGTGGAAAGACCATGCTTAGACTTCTGAGATTTTGTACAGAAGGGGGAGTATCGGATGAGACGGAGGAGTCAGATAATGAAGAGGTCCATAGAAGCTTCAAAAGAAAGAAGGGGAGTAAGAAGGCCAAGGACACTCTTCAGGCAGCTGGACAGATAAGATCAACAGAGCTGGAAGCTGCAGACAGAGGCGGGCAAATAGAATCATGCTTGACTCAGAGTATATCTGTTATTGGAGACTTGATGAATAGGGAAGGAGAGCATGGTCAAGATTTACAAGAGACTATAGACTTAAGAAATTTGAAGCAAATGGACTTAGACCAAATACGAACTTTGGAAAAACAATTGAGAGAACTAAAAAAGCAAAAGCTGAAAGAGGAAACAAGGAGAATGGAAACAAGATCCAAGATGTAAGAGGGAAAAAACCACTTTGATAAACTGGGTTAAAATAATTTGCAGGTGTGGGAACTGGCAAAGGGCAACGCAGCCGCCAAGTGGAGTCTGGGAAGGGAAGAGAATAGAACTCTTTCGAGTCTTTCTCTGATGGGAGAAGGGAAAGGACTGGACTCTGAGGGGAAAGGGGCACAATGGGGATCCAGGGAGGGGGGCAAAAAGGGGGAGAGGAGAAGAAAGGAAACTGAAGAGACAAGGGGGAGAGATAAAAATGGAATTATACAAAACAAATGGGTGACTTAACTATATTGGCACTGAATATAAATGGAATGGCAGATCTTAAGATTTATAGGATGTTGAAAATGGCAAAGGAATGTAGGATAAATGTGATAATGTTATCGGAAACTCATAAAAAGAGGGGGAGGGATAAATTGATTAAAGATAAAACATGGAATAGAATTTATGAATCTCGAGGGACAGGGAACTCACGAGGGGTAGCAATTCTAATCAATGAAAATGTTCCATTTCAGGAGCTTGATGTTCAAAGAGATAGGGAAGGAAGAACAGTTTTTGTGAAAGGCAAGATAAATCAGGTTAAAATAACATTAGCTGTGATATATGCACCGAACAGAAACACAAAACAGTATATATTGAATACTAAAAAGAAGCTGGATAATTATGCGGAAGGGACATTGATTTGGGCAGGCGATTTCAATTTGGACTTAACTAAAAAAAATAAAAAAGCAATAAATGTAAATAAGCTTAATATGGTGGATGCACACGCAAATCAAAGTATTAGGGATACTTTTTATTCAGCAAGACACAATAAATTTAGCTGTATAGATTATATCTTACTAAATAAAGCAAGCAAAGCCCAAATAAAGAAGGTAGAAAGGAAACCAATATTTTTCTCAGACCACAGTCCTCTGATTGCAACCTTGGGATTGAGTAATGAGATTAGTCAAAGAATTTGGAGATATAATTCGGTGGTAACAGAAAAAGATGAATATAAATTGAAGCTTCAGGAGGAGATAAAAGAATATTATAGAATAAATGATAATGGAGAGTTATCTAAAACTGTGGTGTGGGACTCATTTAAAAGTGTATTAAGAGGTCAATGTTTTAGTATTGAGTCCTACATAAGGAAAAGTTGGAGAGAGAAAAGAGAAAAATGTATAAAAGAAATTGAATCAATACAAGAACAATTGAGAATAACGAGGAGAAGAAATATAAATAGTATATTAAGGCAGAAAAAGAAAGAATTGGAATTAATGGATGAGGTGCAATGGAACAAAATGAGAGAGAGTGTGAGGCAACGAATTAATGGATGGGGTACAAAATCAATGAAACAAATGGTGAGATATTTAAAGAGGAGAAAGGAAAAGTCATGTATAACAAAACTTAAAGATAAAAATGGATTGGTGAAAGATGGAAGAAAGGAACTCGAAGAAATAATGAGAGATTTTTACAGGGAGTTGTACCAAAAAGAACAGGTGAATAATGAAGAAATAAAAATTGGGAATAAAGTAAATGAGGAGGATAAAATTATGCTAAATGATGAAATAACACAGGAAGAAGTAATTCTGGTAATTAAAGGACTGAAACAATATAAGGCACCTGGTATAGATGGATATACAGCAGAATTTTATAAGACTTTTATGCATGAGTTGGTACCATATATGGCTGAAATGTTTAATGAGGTATATATGAGAGGTATTGTCCCGGAAACATGGAAACTTTCTGAAATTATTCCAGTTCTGAAGCCAGATAGACAACCGGAGCTCCCAGAATCATATCGTCCGATCAGTTTAGTAAACCAAGATTATAAGATATTCATGAAAATCATAGCAAATAGATTGGAAATTATTCTACCAAAGATTATAGGAGAAGACCAATATGGATTTGTTAAAGGGCGGAGTATCAGTGAACCAATAAGAAATGTTGTTAATGTGATTTGTCATGCGACAAAAACAAAAAGAAAATTGTCAATTCTAAAGTTAGATGTGTATAAAGCTTTCGACAAAGTAAACCATGAATATCTGTATAGATTATGTAAAGAACTAAATTTGGGGAATAATTTCTGTGAAATGATTAAAAATGTATATAGGGAGAATACGGCTTGTATTAGAGTGAATGGACAAAGAACGGAAAACATTCAAATTGAGAATGGGACCAAACAAGGTTGTCCATTATCCCCAATGTTATTTGCTCTGGTAATAGAACCCCTAGCATATAAAATAAGGATGGATGAAACATGGGAAGGGTATAAGATTGGGAGGAAGGAGGAGTTGAGATTGAACCTGTATGCGGACGATGCAATAATTTTAACACAGAGACCAAGGGAAATGATTAAATCAATGAAAATAATATTGAGGGAGTTTAAAAAAGTATCAGGGCTATCAGTAAATATGGAGAAATCAGAGATATTATTTATTAATACGCCACCGAAGGAACAATTAGAGATAAGGAAGGAATCAGGTTTAAAATTGGGTATTAAAAAGATGAAGTATTTGGGAATTTGGATATTTAAGACACTTGATAAAATAATAGATGGAAATTATAGAATGGCATGGAAGAGAATGTTAAAACAAATGAGTAGGTGGAAGAATAAAAATTTGAGACAGATGTCTAGGATAAGGGCATTGAAAATATTGATAATTCCAAAAATGATGTATTTATTTCAGGCTCTCCCAGGAATTCCTCCCATGGCAAAATTAAAGGAATGGGATAGGAAACTAAATTATTGGGTTGAAGGAGGGAAAAGACCAAGAGTAAGGAAAAAATTGATAATTGCAAAAGAAATGAAAGGGGGATGGGGCTGTCCATGCCTAGAGCTATATAGTGATGCCTTCCAAATTGAAAGAGCAATAGAATTACAAGTGACAAATAAAAAATGGGTGAGATTTGAAAAGGAAATGAATGGAGTTAATTGTGAAGAAATAATCTTTAGAAAATGGGATAAGAGAAATATAGATAAATTAATAGGACCAATGAAAGGAACAATGCAAGTGTGGAAGAAATGGCAAGGGAGAATAAGAAGCTTAAAATCTAAAATGTCAACAGTATGGATAATCAATAAGGATAAGGAATCAAATATGAATAGAAATATTCAAACATTGAAGGAAAAAGGAATAGAGAGACTAGAACAACTATATGACAGAGAGGGAACGGTAAGAGAAAATAAAATTAAACAATGGCTTGGAGAAGAAAATTGGTTACAGATAAGAGCAATCTGTGCATATTGCAAAATAAAAGAAAATATTAATATGGTTAAGAGAGAAGATAACGCCTTTGAAAAGATAATAAGAGAAAAGGGGGAAGGAAAGAAGGCACAGGCCAGCAAAATATATACAATGCTCATAGAGGCTGATGGATGTATAATACGGGATCTGAAAAGTATGTGGGAAACGGAGCTGCAAATCACAGAACAAGAGATGAGAAATGTGGTAGAGACAATAGGGATGAAAAGGAATACCAGAGTACGAGAAATGAGGAGGAAAATATTGCACAAATGGTATCGTACACCCTGCCAATTAGCATACTACTATAAAAAGGGGAGTAGTCACTGCTGGCATGGATGTCATCAGAAAGGGCGGTTTATGCACATGATGTGGGAATGTGAACATGTACAATATTTTTGGCAGACTATACAAAATGAGTCAAATCAAATACTAGGAAATGAGTGGGTCATAACAAAGGAAATAGCGGTATTAGGGAAAAGAGAGGAAATGGGAAATAAAAGGGAAATAAAAGAAGCAATAATTGAATGTGCACAAGCAGTAATAGTATTAGGGTGGAAAGATAAATCAAAATGGACAGTAAATAAATGGTACCAATATATGGTGGAGCAAATGGAATTTGAAATTATGAATGTGAAACTAAATGTTGTAAAAACTAATGAAAATAGAACAAGAGAAATGGAAGAAAGATGGACAATGGTAAAGAACTATATCATGAATCAATCTGGAGATCAAGCCATAAGAAATAAGATACAAATGTTATATAGTATATAGGTTGGAAATGGATTAAGATAAAGATATAAAAATTGTCTCATAAAGAAACGAATATGTAAAAAGAAAACAATCCTCGTGTTGGTGGTGGGAATTGTAAATGTTTTGTATGTCTACGGTATGTATTTTTTGTGTTTTGTGTTGGTAAAATCTCGGGTTTGAGAATCAACAAGAAAAAAAACAATGATAATGACTAAAAATATTTCAAAGAAAAGACAAGAAGAATTAGGAAAATTAACAGGAATTAAAGTTACAAACAAAATAAAATATTTAGGAGTAACTATCACACCTAAAAACTCACAACTATTAAAGAATAATTACAAAGAAAAATGGAGGGAAATAAAAAAAGATATGGAAACGTGGAAACATCTGAACCTGTCTCTCCTAGGAAGAATATCAGCGGTCAAAATGAATGTGATGCCAAAAATTCTATTTCTCTTCCAAACAATCCCTATCATAAGAAATTACCAAATATTCAAAAAATGGAATTCAGACATAATTAAATTTATCTGGGCAGGGAAAAAATTGAGAATAAAATTTCTTAATTTAATTGACAAAAAAAGAGAGGAGGGCTGGGATTGCCAGACTTGAGATCGTCTTATGAGGCATGCGGCCTAACTTGGATCAAAGACTGGTCAAATTTAAACAAAATTAAAAATCTAACCTTAGAAGGATTTGACCTAAGTTATGGCTGGCACGCCTACATGTGGTACGACAAGAAAAAAGTGGAAAAGAATTTTGGCAATCATTTCATTAGATCGGCCCTCATCAAAATATGGGAAAACTACAAAGTAAGATTCTATCAGAAAACACCCCTCTGGGTATCCCCAATCAAAGCGACCCAAAGGACAGAATTAAGATGGAAAGAATGGCCAACATATAAAGATGTTTTGAAGAAACAAAATGGGGAATACAGATTGAAAACACAAGAAATAAGAAGCCGATTTCAAAAGGTCTCATGGTTCCAATATAGACAGATCCAAGAATACTTTATTAGAGATAAAAAAAATGGGTTTTCAGAAAAAGACACTCTTTGGGACAGAATTAGACTTGCAGAGAGAAAAGCAATAACTAAAAATTATAGAATCCTGTTACAATGGGCCACAGAAACAGAGCAGGTTAAGGACTGTATGATAAAATGGGTGTCTTATGTGAGACATCCAATAAACATGGAGGAATGGGAGAAGATGTGGAACCACAAGCTGAAGTATACTTATTCATATGACCTCAAGGAGAATTGGTATAAAATGATGTATCAGTGGTATATGACTCCCCAAAAACTGGCAAAGTGTTACAAGAACGTAAAGGACCAATGTTGGAAATATGAAAAACACGTAGGCACATTTTTCCACATGTGATGGGGATGCAAAACAGCAAAGGATTATTGGAAAAAATACATGAATTGATACAAAAAATCATGAAAATAAATATTCAATTGAGACCGGAATACTTCTTATTAGGAATGACTGATATGAATTTCAACAAGAATCAAGAGATTCGTTTTAATTATTTCATAACAGCGGCCAGAATAGGATATGCAAAGAAATGGAAATCAACAGAACTACCAACTAAAGAAGAATGGATATTAAAAATTATGGACATAAAGAACATGGATATATTGACATATTATTTGAGGACCCATCAGGGTAAACCAAAAAAAGAAACAGACTGGTCATTATTGACTACTTATATAAAACAAGAAGAACTTTTTACAAAAACATAGTGTCGGAGTGGACTTATAACAATAATAAATACAAAATACTTCATTACCCAGAAGAAAAGACGGGAAGTACCAATTTTTTTTTCTTTTTTCATTACTTTTTTAAAATATGTTTTTACTTCTCTTCCTCCCAAGTCACCCTCCCTTTTCACTTTCTTTTCTATACTTATTATTGTTCTCACTCTTTTCAAGTTTAAAAATGCTTAATAAAAATGTTTTTTTTAAAAAAAAAAAGAGCAAGCAACATTTAGCATTAATAGCATTAATAGAGAGAGAATGATTGGCTATTATATGGGCCATCAGTAAGCTGAAACCATATTTATGGGGGACAGAATTCTCTATTTATACAGACCATTCGCCTCTAAGATGGTTAAATCAGGTGAAGAGTGTGTTGTTGTTTATTCTTTCAGTTACTTACAACTCTTGGCGACCTCATGGACCAGTCCATGCCAGAGCTTTCTGTCGGCCATCGCTGCCTCCGGTTCTCTCAAGGTCAAGCCAGTCACTTCAAGGATACTGTCCAGCCATCTTGCCCTTGGTTGGTCCCTCTTTCTTTTTCCTTCTATTTTCCCCAGCATCATTCTCTTCTCCAAGCTTTCCTGTCTTCTCATGATGTGGCCAAAGTACTTCATCTTTCTCTCCAGTGAGCAGCCAGGCATTGTTTCCTAGTGAAGAATACAAACAGTAAATTAGTGAGATGGAGTTTGCAAGATGTTGCAAGATTGACCACTGACACTGGGTGCCAGGCTGTAGCTGCATGCACACGCAGAGTAAACAATTAAATAAGGCTTGAACTGCTAACAAATGGGATTCTGCCCTATCCAACTCTCCTGACGCCAGAGGTCAACAGGAAACGTGTAATATTTAGGCAAGGCAAGAAATGAAATGCAGAGTTTATGCATTTTAAAAATCACTTTATAAGGGCCTCATTAATTAAAACATGGAATAAATACAGGGAGAGATTTTACACCAAAACCCCAATGTGGTTCTTGCCAAACGAGGCAAACCATAGGAGAGAAATGCCCAGAGAAAAGTGGCTAGCCTATAAACAATTATTTAAAATAAAAAATTAAAGAAGTTAAATTAAAATCACAGGAAGAGATCCAAGCAATAGAACCTAAGATCACATGATTTCAGTACTGGCAAATTAATGAAAATCACAAGGAAGATAAAAGAAAAGGATTTGAAATAAATGAAATGTTTTGGGATAAAATTCTAAAGATAGATACTAAACGTATAAAAATAATATATCAACAACTATGAATGTGAGCAACAGAGGAAGAACAGGCGAAGGAGGTAATGATAAAATGGGCAAAGGCAAATAGGTCATACAATTAGTATGGCAAAGTGGGAGGAAATTTGGATAAGGAAATTAAAGTATGCATATGCAACAGAAATCAAAGAAAATTGGTTTAACATGTTCTACATGTGGTATCTGACACCAGAAAAACTGGCTAAGTATAGTAAGGATTAGCGGAAAGTGTTGGAAATGTGGGAAAAACACATGTGGTGGGATTTGCAAAACTATAAAAAAAACTTCTGGCATAAAATATACAATAATTTGGGAGAAATCCTACAGATAAAATTTGAATTTAAACCCGAGTATTTCCTACTGGGAATAACAGATCAGAACGTTGGATAAGCGAGTATGTTGGATAATACGGAGGGATTAAGGAAAAGCCTATTAATCAAATTAGGCTATGATTTTACAAATTAAGCATCAAAACATTGTTATACAACAAATTTGATAGAAAAAGTAGAGAGCCAGTACAGATATTTGAGGATTGGAAGAGGTTTAAACCAGAAGGAAATTCCCCTGTGGGACCTTGGGCACCTCACCCCCTTTCAGCTTTACCAGAAGACCAGGGCAACAAATGTCTTGGGAGTAAATCTACCCAAGAAAAAGCACTGGATAAATATCTAACAACAGCAAGCACAACATTTCTCTGAGGACATAGACTCAGGATCCGTCTACACCAGGTGCCCTCAAACTGTGGCCTTCCAGCTGTTTGGGAACAAGCTGCCTATGGCTTCTGAGCATTGGAGGCCCAAACACCTGGAAGGCTGAAGTTTGGGGATGCCTGCTAAATAATGGATGCAATTTGGCACCATTTTAATCCCAATAGCTCAGCGCTTTAGCCTTCCACACGGAAGATTGCTGGTGCCTCACCAAACTACTGTTGGATAATTTTATAATAATAATAATACAGTAGAGTCTCACTTATCCAAGCTAAACGGGCCAGCAGAACCTTGCATAAGTGAATATCTTAGATAATAAGGAGGGATTAAGGAAAAGCCTATTAAACATCAAATTAGGTTATGATTTCACAAATTAAGCACCAAAACATCATGTTATACAACAAATTTGACAAAAAAGTAGTTCAATACGCAGTAATGTTATGTTGTAATTACTGTATTTACGAATTTAGCACCAAAATATCATGATATATTGAAAACATTGACTACAAAAATGCCTTGGATAATCCAGAACCTTGGATAAGCGAGGTGTGGATAAGTGAGACCCTACTGTAATAATAACTTTATTTTTGTATCCAACCTACATCTCCCCAAAGGGCAGCTCACATGGGGACAAGCCCAACAACACAGGTTAAAACACAGAACAATCAATTAAAAACATTATAACTATAAAAAATAATAAAATTTTTCTAGCTTTTAAGCACTTTAACAAACTTCAAGCTACACAGCAGAAGTGAGTGCTGATAATCTCAGTACCTTTGCATTAGAAGCAGTAAACATTCCAACCACAAAGGCTTTTTATCTCTGTACAGTTCCATAATCCAAAATATAGTTTGCACAGTATCTATCTATCTATCTATCTGGTAGTCTCTTACTTATCCAACATAAACAGGCTGGCAGAACGTTGGATAAGCAAAAATGTTGGATAATACGGAGGGATTAAGGAAAAGCCTATTAAACATCAAATTGCATTAAGATTTTACAAATTAAGCACCAAAACATCATGCTTTACAACAAACGGACAGAAAAAGCAGTTCAATATACGGTAACGTTATGTAGTAATTACTGTATTTACGAATCTAGCACCAAAACATTGTAATGTATTGAAAACATTGACTACAAAAACATTTACTAAATATTGACTAAAACAAAGATAGAATTGCATAAAATGAACTTACGGTAACAACCTTGTCAGAAGTTCAGTCCTTGCTGCCTGTGGTTCTGAGGGGGAGGCAGACTGCATTGGATAATCCAGAAGGTTGGATAAGTGAAAGTTGGATAAGCGAGACTCTACTGTACAACTTCAGGCTACACAGCAGTAGTGAGTGCTGGCAATCTCAGGATTAGAAGCATTAAACATTCCAACCACAAAGGCTTTTTATCTCTTTATAGTTATCTCTTTATAGTTCCATAATCCAAAATATACAGTTAGATAGATAGTGTACTATCTATCTATCTATCTATCTATCTATATCGTCTCTTTCATGGTACCTTCAGTTCTAAAGCAGTATTTGACACACCGGCTCACAGAATCAGACTAAACACCTTCACACACCAAAGTCTCTCTCATGGTTGCTTGCTTAATTTCCTTTAACCAAATCACCTGCTGCAGCCTATTCTTTATTGCTTACAGGTGCCATTCATTAGTTACCCTGTGACTGACTCAGACTTGACTGAACTTTCAAACTTGGGCCCTCCCTCCAGGTGTTTTGGACCTCTCAGCCACTTAAGTGTAAAGGAAAGGAAGGAAAGGACCTGAGGCTGCAAGGAATGGTGGGAGTTTAAGTCCAAGTTGGCCCATGCCTGGTCTAGGTAATGAACATAGTTGCTTCATTCTTCCACTGCCCCTTTTTCTCTCTATGCCTCCTAAAAAGCCTTAAAGGGTTAAAGTTATCCATTGAGGCCGGAGTGTCCATCTCATTCCCATTGATGCCACATCAGCCTTAACCAGCCAAGGGTTGCCTTCAAAGGGCTGTTGCTTCCATGGATAATTTGTGGATTTGAGGGCCAACTATAACACTAGGTAAGAAAATTTGGGAAAAAAAGTTCCTGGTTTGAAAGTGTTATTTCATGTTTCATTGCATGGTCCTGTCTTTAAAAGTGGTTGTTTTACTCCAGAAACTTTGTTTTCATTCCACAAACTATGTTGCATTGGTTGAGACACTATGAGGTCTTGCAACATGTGCTGCAGGATGTCCCTCCCGCAACGACAGTTTTTGCAACTTTCCCCATATTTTTATGATCGAACCAATTAGGAAATGACATTTATCACTCTGGAACAAAAATCATGTTGCATAATGTAATTTTTATTTACGTAGTTATTGGTGCTTTTTAGTTTTCACCCCGTTTGGGTCCCCAGATGTTATTGACCAAGAACTCCCATCCCTTTTGATTATCTGCCATGCAGACTGGGGATGATGGGAATTGTGACCCAGCAGCACTTGTGGCTCTGAGATTGGGGAAAGATCAAAGGATATTTTAAAGTCAGACATCATAGCCAAAGGCCTTGTATTTAAATTCAAATCCCACTCTCCTGGCCAAGCCGTATCCCAACCAACTCAAATCAGCTCTAGTCAGGATGTCTAATGATGACGAAGACAGGAGTTGTAGTCCAGAAAAGCTCCTTCTTTGAAGGCTTTTAAGCAGAGGCTGGATGGCCATCTGTCAGGGGTGCTTTGAATGCGATTTCCTGCTTCTTGGCAGGGGGTTGGACTGGATGGCCCATGAGGTCTCTTCCAACTCTACTATTCTATGATTCTATGATCTTGAAGGAGCATTTAAAATGGCACGGAGGGCCTGTGGGCTTTGAGTTTGGCACATGTGCGTTAAGAGAACAGGTTGGTTTATTTTTCAGACTTCAATACTGACCACGATGACACGAGCCTTAGACTGCAGGTCTGTTCCTTGGCCCAGGTGGCTAACCTTTACTTCCTTGTTGTCATCTTACAAAATTACTGATTTTGATTTTCGCTCACAAAAGAACACAGAACCTCAGAGACATGCTGATACATTTGGACATAGTAGATTACCATTCTCATACTATAGTAGAGTCTCACTTATCCAGCATTCACTTATCCAATGTTTTGGATTATCCAACGCATTTTTGTAGTCAATGTTTTCAATACATCGTGATATTTTGGTGCTAAATTCGTAAATACAGTAATTATTACATAGCATTACTGCGTATTGAACTACTTTTTCTGTCAAATTTGTTGTATAACATGATGTTTTGGTGCTTAATTTGTAAAATCCTAACCTATTTTGATGTTTAATAGGCTTTTTCTTAATCTCTCCTTATTATCCAACATATTCGCTTATCCAATGTTCTGCTGGCCCGTTTATGTTAGATAAGTGAGACTCTACTGTATTAAAGTCAAATCCTACTTGGTAGGAAATTTGGCACACCAACATTGCTCGATATGTCTGTCATTCATTCAAACAAAGGTACCAAACTATTACAACGCAAATGCTTTTGGATTTCTGCCCTTCAAACTATATACCCGAATGGTGTAAATGACACCAATTCATACCAATGTTTCTTGTAAGCCCTGATGCATAGCTTTTTAAATACTTCAGTACTTTTATCACCTGCTATACCTGTTTCAGGCAGCTTTTGTACAGCAACATTAACATCACCCCTTTAAATGCTCTACTTTATCTAGGAGCTTCTACCTGCTGGTCATGTGCTTGCTATGGAATCCAATGAATGAAGAGCATCATTTAGGAGAACTTGATGTGAGTATTTATGTTCTTTTACATTTTATGCCTTATATGTTTGCAATACATGGACATATTTACCTTTTTGGAACGTTTCCTAGCCACCTCTATGTATTCCCTTTAGGTCCAATTCATCATTGTAATTTCATACTGTTCCACCCAAGGAAGACTTTATATTTTGGGGAACTTGATGTCCACTTCATTTTGTAATTTTCATGTTTTTCCACCTGAGGAAGATTTAATATAGTCTGGAAATCCTCTATGTGGAAATTTTCCACAAGGAAGTGGAAGCTCCACACAATAGTATTATTAGAGAATTATCTTTTCATAGACATTTGGGTTTATAAACTTTGAATTATAAGAGAGTAAGGAATTTAATGCCCTTAAGGAGAAGTCTACTGTAAAGTATTCATGCTTGATTTTTAAATTTTTTAATTAATTTATCAATCAAAATATATAAGTACACATTCTTTCCCCATTTTACAATATCTTAGACATATCATATTGTATACAATCCGACAGCAAAAAAAAAATCAAGAACATCTTTAAGCATATTTCTTATCAGTTTTTAACTTTTCCATTACAACTTTACTACATATCCCTCTACTACACACCTTTTATCTACTTATGCAGTAGAGTCTCACTTATCCAAGCCTCGCTTATCCAAATTTCTGGATTATCCAAGCCATTTTTGTAGTCAACGTTTTCAATATATTGTGATATTTTGGTGCTACGTTCATAAATACAGTAATTACAACATAACATTACTGCGTACTGAACTATTTTTCTGTCAAATTTGTTGTATAACACGATGTTTTGGTGCTTAATTTGTAAAATCATAACCTAATTTGATGTTTCATAGGCTTTTCCTTAATCCCTCCTTATTATCCAAGATATTCGCTTATCCAAGCTTCTGCCGGCCTGTTTAGCTTGGATAAGTGAGAATCTACTGTACATGTTTTATTTTGTATTGTTATTATTGTTATTATTATTTAAATAATTGATTTATCAATCAAAATGTATACGTATACATTCTTTCCTCATTTTACAATATCTTAGACATATCATATTGTATATAATCCAACAGTAAAGAAAAATTAAAATCAAAAACATCTTTAAGCATATTTCTTATCAGTTTTTAACTTTTCCATTACAAGGTATAACAATAACAATAAAAAATAAAACTAAAAAATAAAACATGTATAAGTAGATAAAAAGTGTGTGGTAGAGAGAGATGTAGTAAAGTTGTATTCATGCTTGATAACTCTACCTTACAAGAAAAAATATCCAGCACAACGAATGTTGTAAATGTCCAACCCCATTCTGCCAAGAAGAAAGAAAATCTCATGCAAAGCACCCCTGACAGATGGCCATCCAGATTAAAAGCCTCCAAAGAAGGGGTCTCCACCACACTCTGGGGCAGAGAGAGTTCCACTGCTGAACAGCTCTCACAGTGAGGATGTTTTTCCTCAAGTTCAGGTGGAATCTCCTTTCCTGTAGTTTGAAGCCATTGTTTCCATGGCAGCAGCTAACAAGCTTGCTCCCTCCTCCCTCTGACTTCCCCTCGCATATTTATACATGGCCCTCATCATGTCTCCTCTCCGCCTTCTCTTCTGCAGGCTAAACATGCCCAGCTCTTTAAGCCGCTCCTCATAGGGCTTGTTCTCCAGACCCTTGATCATTTTAGTCGCCCTCTTCTGGATGCTTTCCAGCTTGTCAACATCTCCCTTCAACTGCAGTGCCCAAAATTGGACACAGTATTCCAGGTGTGGCCTGACCAAGGCAGAATAGAGGGGAAGCATAACTTCCCTGGATCTAGACACTGTACCCCTATTCATGCAGGCCAAAATCCCATTGGCTTTTTTTGCCACCTCATCACATTCCTGGCTCATGTTCCCCTTCCTCCCCATGATGACTCCAAGATCTTTTTCACACGTCCTGCTGTGGAGTCAGGCATCGTCCCCCATTCTGTATCTTTGCATTTCATTTTTTCTGCCTAAGTGGAGTATCTTGCATTTGTCCCTGTTATTCTAAGCAACGTGTGTATAACCCTTGGCTTTAGCGAGGAATACAAAGCTGTACAACTCAGCCAAAGCTGAACCTTGATGCAGACTGAGACTGGGAAGTTTGGCCAAAGATGGGGGTCTTCCTCATTGTTGTCCTGGGGGATCCCGACAACAGATTGAGGAAGAATGTACTTCGTTTGTATTTCTCTCGTATTTCTTCGTTTGTATTTGTCATACCACCTGCTTCTTTAATACATCTTTAATACTTTTCTTTCTGGAACCATAAGCACTTCCTTGCTCTCTTCTACACAATATTGACAAGGAGGTGCCCTTCTTTCAGAGCTTTTCCTCATGGGTCTGAATGGCACCAAAGCACAACGAAGCCTGAAGCTCTTTTTCTTATGTGCCCACAGCTTCTTTCAAGTGTGAGCGAGTTCTTCAGGCACTGTATTTAATAAGTAGATAACAAAGTGTCTGTCAGTCTCCTCAGCAATTTGGAGGTTGCTTCTATAAAGCAGTTTATATAGACTCATTTTCCATCAACGAGCAGCTCTGATGACATTAATTCCTCCCATTGAAACAAATGAGGCGGTGGCTGGATCTGAGTGCATGGCTTTCAAGGGAATTCGTTTTGTATCTTTCACATTAGCAATATCTGTGAAAAACAGGAAACTGTTTTCCTATCTCGTTCACATAATAGATAAGATGAGAAATTAGCTGCTGGATGAGCATCCTGGGGGCTGTTCATTTTGTCACAATAAATAAGGTTTGGCTGATGCCGATGATGCCTGATATGAGTATGCGTGTATACACACTGTGTTCACATACACAGACTCAGCCAACCATAATTTTATTATGAAAAGAGTTCAGCTTTCCTGCTTCCGAGTCAGGTTTTGTTTTGATTTTTTTGGTATATGTATGCAAAGCGAGGTTTTTACTCCATGAACCTGACAGTTTCAATCAAAATTCCTTGACGATCGTGAAACCACTATAGCTGGTCACAGTGGACGATTACACGCAAGTCATAACACAACGGATGTATATCAACTGGATGTAGAAAAACCCACAAAGATCTATTTGAATAATCACCAAAGATTGAAAATATTACTTTTTTTTTTTACTGAAGCTGCTGGAGGATATATCAGAGACAATGTCATTTAGCTAACATGTTACTACAGTGCAGTAGGCACAATACACCTCTTTTAAATCTATGTAACAGAAAAACCCTATTACGAGACAACTCAAAATGAAACAAGAGATAGTGCCAGAAGATGAAATTCCAAAGTCAGATGGCACTCAGCAAGCTACTGGGGTACAGCACAGGACCAGTAGGAGTAATACTTTGGCTAATAAAGCAACTGGACTGAAACTGAAAGGACGTTCAGCTGCTGACGTGCTCTGATGTGAAAGGACAGTCTGAAGCAGGACAACACATATGAGGCTTGAATGAACAGCAATGCCTCCACCTTCGGGCCCCACCTATCAGTTCGAACCCTACCTATCTTCGCGATCGTATCTTTGCGATCGCATCTCCCCCTATGTCCCAGTGCGGTCCCTTAGATCAGGGGTCCTCAAACTTTTTAAGTGGAGGGCCGGTTCATGGTCCCTCAGACTGTTGAGGGGCCAAATTATCATTTGGAAAAAAAACCGCACAAATTCCTATGCACACTGCACATGTCTTATTTGTAGTGCAAAAAAACCCCAACAACAATTATTTGTTTGTTTGTTTGTTTACAACATTTATACCCCACCCACTCTCATCCCGAAGGGGACTCAGAGCAGTTTACAAGTTGTATGTACATACAATATATTATATTATTAGCATAGCACAATATTAGCATTATATATTACTATATTGTACTATACCACTATACTGTAATATTAAGAATATTACATTTAATATATAATTAATATTATTATATTGTATTATTATTAGTATTATATTGTATCACATTATAATATTATTATCAATATTATATGTATATAGGTACACAATATATGATATTATTACCATAGCACAATATTAGTAAATGAAAAAACAATACAATATTTAAAAATAAAAACAATTTTAACCTACATAATCCTACCAGGATTTCAATGGGAAGTGTGGGCCTGCTTCTGGCCAATGAGATAGTCAAGTTAATTAGGACTGTTGTTGTTGTGTGCCTTCAAGTCATTTCTGACTTTGGTGAGCCTAAGTCTAAACTGAGGACGGGGGCCAGGTAAATGACCTTGGAGGGCCGCATCCGGCCCCCGGGCCTTAGTTTGGGGACCCCTGCCTTAGATCCTCCGGTGAGGCGCTTCTCTCAATCCCACTGCTGTCCCAAGTACGGCTGGTGGGGACAAGAGAGAGGGCCTTTTTGGTGGTGGCCTCCCACCTCTGGAACACCCTACCCAAAGAGATAAGGTTAGCTTCATCAATAACATCTTTTCGTAGGGACTTGAAAACTTGGTGGTTCCAACAAGTTTTTGGAAATGACTAATCTGAACCCTAGACACTATTCTTAGCCATTAGATAGAAACTTGGGGTCTAGATTAGTTTTGGAAGTGATCATCCTTTAACCCCTAGATGCCTCCCTGGCCACTACATGACTTCTGTCCTGCACCTTTCCTGCTCCTTGATCTTGTTATGGTATTTGTTTTTCAGTTCTATCTGATAACTATGTAGTATTCTGAAGTGGTGTAACCCTGGCCTAGGTTCCTTTGCTACCAGCCACACACTTCACCCCTGGCTTATGCCTATTTTTATTACGTTAGTTTTACCCTGGCCCATATTGCCATCTTGTTAACTTTATATATTATACCCATTGGCTCTAGTATCACCCTAAGGTACGATTGAAATTGTTTTTATTTATTGGTTTAATTGTTTTTAAATGTTTGGAATTTTTAAAATGGTTGTTAATTGTTATTATACTGGTTTTTGTATCTTGTATAATGTATATGTATTGAATGTTTCATAATGTGTACACCTCTTTGTGTCCCAGGCGGGAAATAGAGCGGTATATAAATAAAATTTTGTTGTTGTTGTTGAATACTTGGGCTTGGATGGGAATATTTTAATAAATCGAATGCAGAAATAATCCTTAGAATGTGCTCTTTAACTACCGCTATTCACTTTTCCACATAATCACCAGACAATTGGATACAATTCTGCCAATGATGAACAAGTTTTCTGAAGCCGTCACGGAAGAGATCGACACTCTGTTTTTGCATAAATCTTCTCGTGCACAAATCTTCTGATAGCCAAGCGAAGCAATAATGTGACCCACACATTCTTGTGAAATGCCAATTATGTTTGAAATTTCTCTCTGAGTGATATGACGATCGTCCCGAATCAATCTGTCAACCTTTTGCTTGTGAAACTCAGTGGTTACTGTCACAGGACGTCCAACTCTTTGTTTGTCACGCAAGTCAGATGTTCCTACCTCAACATCTTTAAACTTACTCGCCCAACAATGCACAGTACTCACATCAACACAATCACCACAAACAGCTTGCATTTAATGATGAATCTCCTTTGGGGTGACACATTCTGCTGTCAAGAATTCAATGACTGCACGTTGCTTAAGTCGCATTGACCAACCGTCTGCGCAGGGTTCCATACTTCGCACTTTAACAACACAACCATTCAATGCTAAGGCTTCCCGCCAAATGGAACTGTAGAGGAGAATCTACTGAATAAGTCAGTACCTGCCGCATACCAGTACTGCCATCTGTTGAGGAGTTACGAAGGTGGAGACATTACTTTTCATTCAGCCCTTGTACTATGGGAACCCGGAATATGCGAAGCATGAATTAGGAGAAAGTAGACATAGTAAACCAAAAAAATGGAATGTATAACATTGTGATACTTGGGGTGAGTAAGCTGAAGTGGACAGGAATTGAATATTTTAAGATAAAAGCAACCAGTCACAGACTGGGGATTCACAAAGAAAGCATATTGATACAAAGGTAGTGAAGATGAGTTGTATGAAGGCATGGCTAAAAATGGCCAATCACCTGACATGTAAGCCTGTATATAGGTGTAGTGGACACCCGACAAGATTTGAAGTTCTACAAGATTTCAAGTGAGATCTGGCGCATATTATGTGCCAGATCTCATGCTTAAATCTTCTGATAGCGATGCCATTGCAAGATTTAACCCCAGGTCTACATTGAGCATTTGTTAGCAAGACATGGGAGCGACAATGTTGGCCCCTGTGAGCTAGATGCAACATACCTCCTTGCAAAAGTATCAGAGGTAATCCTTCTTCTAAATCTATGAAAGGAAATGTGATGGGAATTGCTCAAGGAGACGTGTTCTTATTTTTGTGAAGCTTGCGTTAAATTTGGCTGCAAGTAGTGTTGCAAAGAGATTTCAATGCCCATCCTAAAAAGGCCTCACATCCTGTAACCTTCATCAGGGCCTTAGGAAGATGAGAGCATGAGAACTTGTCTGAAGAGGGGGGCATGTGGCTGGAAGAAAGGAATAGTCAAAGCAGGGTGGTGGATGGTTTTTTTGTTTGTTTAATGTTTAGAAAACTAAAGAAAAGGAAATCAATTATGAGTCTTACCTGAATTTTATTTCCTCACCCAAAACCAAATTACTCAGCAAACTTATCGCTTGCTATTGCAGGCCTTGGTATTAAAGAAAACAATCAGGCCAGCAGGATTAATCTCTGACAGCTGCCTTATCTTTAACTTGCACCTTTGTTATTTTCTGATGAGCTTCTCTTTTTTTGCTGCCACGTTGTACCATACCTCACTGGTTCCTTTCATTTTATCATCAGGCAGGAGCGAAGGACCTTTCAGTTTATTAAAAAACCTTTATTTGTGAAGAACAAAAAGGGAGAGAGAAAAGGCAAACAATGAGGTCAGACAATCTCCTTCCTACCAGGAGTCACTCACCTGTTATTTAGAGCCTTATCAGTTTTGGGGGGAGACTTGAATCATTGAAAAATGGGGCTCTGACAGGCGACTCTGTTAAAACGCACACAACCACACACCAAACAAAACCTACAAAACTCTGACAGATGCAGATCACCCTCCAGACAATGACCTCGTCAGTTGTCAAAGCGGTTATATTTTTGCTTCCTTCTTGAGGGATTTGTTTTACTGACTTTCTTTTAAGGGAGTAAGCAGCCATGGCACACACATAAAAGCCTTGACAGGTTCAGTGGCAAAGGTATATAAAATCACATGCGTGAAGTAGAAAACACTTGATCTGCCATTAATAAAGGTTTCCATTCTGAGTGTTTCTTACTTGGCCTTTTGTTGTGGTGGGGGGAGGAGGGATTGTTTTCATTGATATACATTGGATTCAATACAATTTATAATAATAATCATCATTTTTATTTATATTCCACCCTATCTCCCCAGAGGGACTCAGGGCAGATTCCAAAACATAAAAGACAAACATTCAATGCCCGAACATTTATGTATGCTTACTCATTTGGAAGACTACAGTAGAGTCTTGCTTATCCAACATAAATGGGCCGGCAGAACATTGGATAAGCAAAAATGTTGGATAATATGGATAATAAGGAGGGATTAAGGAAAAGCCTATTAAATATCAAATGACTTTATGATTTTACAAATTAAGCACCAAATCATCATGTTTTACAACAAATCAACAGAAAAACAGTTCAATAAAAGATCATGTTATGTAGTAATTATTGTATTTACAAATTTAGCACCAAAACATCACAATGTATTGAAAACCTTGACTACTAAAAAAATTGACTACAAATAAAGTTAGAATTGCATAAAATGAACTTATAGTAACAACATTGTCAGAAGTTAAATCCGTAAAAGGTTCAGTCCTGAAGATTTTAAAAATTTTGTGATCCTTTCCTGAGAAACAGCTGTGGATCCGGGCGGGAGGCAGACTGTGTTAGTTAATACAGAACTTTGGATGAGCAAAGGTTGGATAAGTGAGACTCTACTGTATTTCTGTTTAGTAGAGCTACTCTATCCTTCATGAAGTAATTGTTTATATGACTGTAGACAAAATCAGCTAAATAGGGATGTATTTGCATTAGGTTTTATTTTCGATTACTCTATATTTGTCTTTTTCCAAGATATGAGCATGAGAAATGTGTCCCCCCCCCTTTTTTTTTTTTTACAGAAATCCTTTAGAGAAGGTTTGGCTGAAGAGAGCTCTGCCATAGTTTCCAAAGGCTGCATCCCAGTCTAATATAGGTTGAGCATCCCTTATCTGGAATTCCAAAATCTGGAATACTCCAGAATTGATAATTGTCCATGTGGGTAGCTGAGATAGCAACATGATTCAATGGATGATTCAATTTAACCTCCACTTTTTTTTAAAAGTACTTAATGAGTGGAAAAGTTTTCTGCTTTACTCTTGATAATGGATAATTTATCAAAATTTGGACATATGTGCAGGGAGTTATATTAAAATGCAAAAGCTTAAGTAGATAATGTCCTTAACACCCCCTTGTTTGGGTCAAATACCTTGTACAATGTAAGATTAATGCATGCAGAACTCCAATGTATATTTAGAGACCTAAGGGAACTCTGCAAGCAGGTCTGTTCTGGCAAGAGAAGATGTATGGCTTGCAGTGGGAATTGCTAGTTCTACCCTGCAGGAGTGCACAAGGGGAACTTCTCTCCCCGTGTAAGGCAGCATGCCAATAAAAAAAATGAGCCAAAGCCCTTTCCAGACATAAAATATAAGTGGTCTTAAGACTGACATCTTAGACACTTTCAGGCCTAGCCATGAGTGCCAGGTCCCATTAGCAAAATGGTTTTTCTCTTTTTAGCAGTGATATAAAGCACCTATTCATAGCTCTGGAGGAAGTGATATAGAGTACTTTAAAGTTTGACATTTTTATTTAACTAAAGCTATTACTGACCCAGGACTGTTTCTTGCTCAGAGAGCAATTCCACATCTTGGGATAGATGGTTTCTTGACAGGTAGGATTTAATGGTGCCTATTAGAAGAGGCTACTGTTAGGATAGAATATGGAGAAATGGAATGGTTCCCAATTTTCAAGGAAGTCAGGCAAGGCTGCATTTTATCTCCATTTCTGTTTAGCTTGTATGCTGAATGTATAGTATGTAGAGTGGGATTCGACTCAGAGAAAGGAAGCATCAATACTGGAGGAAGGAACATAAACAATTTAAGAAATGTAAAGGCCTGTAAACTAACAGCAGAAAATATCAAAGATTAGGAACAATTATTGCAACATGTCAATGAAGACAGTGCTTACAGCTGAATGTAAATAACATGTAAAAAAAATGACCACAGATGATTGACACCACTTTAAAGTAGATTATGAAAACATTGAAATAGTTCAAGATTTTCAATAAATTGGTTTAGTCATTAACCAGAATAAAGATTACAGTCAGGAAATCAGAAGACTACAACTCAGAAGGACAATAATAATAGAACTACACAAGTTCCTGAAGTGTAAAGATAGGTAATTGAATAATAATGTTAGGATGGCCTATGTATGATTATGAAAGCTGCACTGTGAATAAAGTTGATGGGGAAGAAATCAACTCATTTGAAATGTGGTACTGGAGAAGCGTTCTACAGATAGAGTGGACTGTGAAAAAACCAAATAAATGGTCTCTGTCTAGAAGTCAAGATGACAAAACTGAGACTCTGGTACATATCACAAGAAGACATGATCCACTAGAAAAGACAATAATGATTGGGAACGTAGAAGGCAGTAGGAAAAGAAGATCACATTCCTAATTTATGGACACAATCAAGAAAGCCAAAGCCCTGAGATGGCAAGGTGGCAAACTGGAACATTCACACATGCCTCAAGCAGATAAGAGTTTTTTTCTCCCACCCTGGACATTCCACAGATATATAAACCTAACATACTTCATACTCCAACAGACCTCTCAACCTTTGATGGATGCCTGCCATTGATGTGATCGAAACATCAGGAGATAATGCTTCTGGAACATGGCCATACAGCCCAGAAAACTCACTGCAACCCACAGCCCTGAGTTTGCAAGAATTTACCAGGACTATTAATGACGTGGAGGTCTCTCATTCGTAAGGTTGCCATAAGTCAAAGATGACTTGACATCAGTTAACAACAACACAAATTAAATGCATACTGCAAAGGTAGTTTGTGTTCTAAGTACTGTATAAATGTTGTATTTTAAGCCCCTATGAGGAAAACTGTCTACACCCCCCCCCCAATCTTTATATCCACTTCTCTTTTTTACCTCCCTTTTGTGTTCCTTGAAGTCGTGTATGAAGGTCCAAGAGAGAGACAGAATGGTACTAAAGAAAGAGAATTTCTCTATCTTTCTCCCAGACTTAGAAAGATAAGAGCCAGAGATTATAGAGGTCATAAGGAAGAGAGGAATGTCTGTTAAGGTGAAACCACTGCTTCCTAAGGCAGTCTGTTTCCCTGGAAGACAGCTTTTATCATTAGCAATTTTATCCCAATATTTAATACAAATCTGCTTCTCTGCACTTTATACCAATTAATTGAAGCTCTAACCTGAGGAGCAACTAAAAGGTCTTCTCCACTTACCATATGATAGACTTTTAGTTTATTGTAATCTGCTATTGTATTACATCTGCTCTTAATTTTATTTCTTTTCTTATTTTTAAAAAACTAAACACATTTTTATTGTTTTACTGTGTATCTAAGAAATAATCAGAAAAGAAAAGAAGAGAAAATATACACAAAAGAATAAACAGATTTACAAAACAATATACAGCAATCACTCATCAAACATTTGAAATATTGATATTAGCTGTACAGTTATCATACCTTAACATACTCTTACCCCTCTAACCCCACACCTGTGAACCCAAAATTGTGTTTAATTTTTGCATCCTATATACAAATCTTTTGTACAATTCCTCTTAGGACCCGGTTTCCTAATCCCTCATTTTTGTAAACACCCTCCAGTTTGTCAATGATCATCTTAAAATGTGGCATCCAGAACTGAACACAGTATTTTAACTGCAGCCAGATTACCATCAGCACAGAACAGAACTATTATTTCTCATGACATTTCTTAATTCAGCCTAAGATATTAAAAAACAGCATTTTTGGCAGTCGTATTACACTTGCTGGCTCAGATTCAACTTATGATTTACAAGACTTACACAATGTTACCCAATGGGTTTTCATGAATGAGCAGAGATTAATACCCTGCTCTCCAGAATCACAGTCCAACACTCAGTCCACAACATTATACATGTCTTTTTAAGTACACTACAGCAAACCTTCACTGATCATAGAATATGATTTCAGTGTTGAATGAGACTCTGATGCAAGTTATTTCACTATCACAGAGCATGAACAGTTCAATTACCATTATTATGGTATCTCTAGTTGGAACTAGGAGAGAGAATTACATTGAACCAATATATAACTCTCGTTTTCCCCAGGTTCTTCACCCTAACAATTCTCAAAATTTTGCTTGTTTTCTGTTGTAACTTATTTTTGTTTCATACTATGCACATTTACGTTTTTGCATGAGTGCTTAGCAATTCTGACTGGATGGCCTTCTAAACAGAATATGAGATACTTCTGTGGACCAATGCACACAATGAAACTAAAGAATTCATTCATAAGAAGACTGTATATAATTAATTAAATGCACTATGTAGTTATCATATGTTTAGTCAAGATACCATCCGGTCAGAAGTCTCTAAGAATTAATGAACAAGCTTAAAGTCTATGTTTCAACTATTTTTTGTTGAAGCCCTAAATTTGCTTATTTATCTCAACAAGAATAAACCCATTGAATCAAGATTAACTTGGTATGTCAACATGTACATGTATTTCATTGATTTAATAGATTTAATAGGTCTTTTTTAGCTGGCACTAACAAAATTAGATTCAGATGATGATGATTTTGTCATGTTAAGTAAACTTGCATCAAGAGGGCAAGAGGTTGATGGATGTTCCAGATTTGTACCCATCTGCTGATCATCTTTTGGACATGCTAGGTTTACAGAACAACGATGCAGCACTGTGAAAATTTACACTGGCATTGAATTAATTAGTGTCAAAATATTGTAAACCAATGATACATATCTTTTGTAGATCTCTGATGATGGCTGAGACATTGGGAGACAGATGCATTCACACATGTGTGTATGTGTGTTCACTATTGGCAGCTGCATGGAAAGAGTTATCTGTATGTAACCAGGGGGTAATCTGCAAGGAGTAGTATTGTAGTACCCCACAAATGGCCTCTTCCATCCACTGGCCACAGGTTATACAGCTCTACTGTATGTTGAGAAATGTTTCAGAGGCTACTGTATTTGTTTACAGATGCAGACAACTATGTATAGACTTATGCATAAATAATAGGCAGTTTTTTCTTTTTTAAAAATGGGGCTCATTTTGTACTATTGGAGAGCCTGCATTTCCCCCGCTAATCTGTCTGCCTTCTTTCTAGGTGATTTCATTTCTTCTCCTCCTCAAGCATTATTCAGCCTGACGGCTGCCTTTAAATCCACGCTATAGTAACCTAGCTGAAAAGAACCTGGGAAAATAAGCTGAGACAGCCAGACAAAGGGAGGTGGAAGAAAAAAGAAACCAAGATGAGAAGGAAAAGAATGGTAAGATAATTCACTGGATAATTTCTTCCTTTTAGATCTAGCCATGTTGTAGTTTGCATCGTTTTCCACTGTGTTCCTAATATTTCCTAGACAACTTGTGCCCTGGCTGGTGTTTTCTTTTTTCCATTTGTCTGCTAGCTGCCACATGCTGCCGTGAGCTGTCAGTACCAACCTGAAAGACATGTCAAGGCTCATGGGTTCCCTTGTGAGAGCAAAAAGAAGAGAACTGCATTTTTTGATCTTGTGCTGCAGGTTAATCTAGAGTTAGTTCCCCCTTCTTTTGAGTAAAGGAGCTAGTCAGGGTTGTTGTTTGACTAACTCTCTTGTGGGGTAGTTGTTCTTATTTATTTTCAGTCATTTAAAAGAGTGATTCCTCTCCCATTAATTTTTAGAGTGATACATTGTAGATAGTTACTTTTAGAACTGAGTTTACCCCATATGCATTCAAGCCAAGAACTTCTCAAATCCTTGGCCAACATGGCTACTTGGTCATTCTGAGTCTTCAGAAAATTTCCAAACTGTCCTCAAGATTTCAGGGCTCTTCCTCAAGCTGGATTGTCTCTTATCATAAAATCAGAATATTTGATTTCAAGAACAAGAAATCTTAGAAGGTATTTGATGGGCATACACTTTTCTTGATGGAAGACTCATTTCACATTTAGGTATACAAAAAAGCAATGGTTATAGGCATGGGCAAACTTTTTTTGACTTGGGACTGCATTATGGGCCTGGCCAGAAGGGCTGGACCAGGAAGGAGGACAGCCAGGCACACGCTTGGTAGGCTAGGCCTGGGAGGGGGAGGGCCCAGTAGAGGGCAGGCCCAGGTCATCCTTAGGTTGTCCTTTCGGCATAAAGATGGGACTGCTCACCCTGTCCTAATGCCAGGAGGAAGGCAAGACATGCAACAACTGCTTCAATCCTCCTCCCCATCCTCTTTCCCCGATCTCGGGCTGTACTCTTGGCATCATGCTGGGAGGAGGGCGGGACAGGCAGCAGCTGAGAGCACTCCAGAAGACTCCCAGCTGCTGCGTGCCTTCCTCCCCCATCTTTGTGGCATAAGGACCAAGAGGACAGGAAAAATGAGGAGAGCCTGAGGTAAGTGCCCAGGGGGCCACATCTGGCCTCCGGGCAGGGGCGGCTGAACTGGTAAGGGAAGTACGCAAATGCAGAAGGCGCAAATCCCCTAGGGGCGCTATTGAGGCGCTCGGTACAGTACCCAGAGAGAAAGAGAGAGAGGCAGGCAAACAAAAGTTCTAGGAAACAGCAGCGCGCCCCGCGTTTCCCTAGGCCGGGCCTTGTCCAGAGGGAGGAAAATCCTCCGGCCAAGGCCCGGCACTTTGGGGAAATTTCCATGGCTTTCTTCTTCCACTCTCACTGCATTGGGGGGAGGGGCGCCAAAATACAGTTTGCTTACACTTGAAAATTGCCTAGATTCATAGAATCATAGAATCATAGAATCATAGAATAGTAGAGTTGGAAGAGACCTCATGGGCCATCCAGTCCAACCCCCTGCAAAGAAGCAGGAAATCACATTCAAAGCACCCCCGACAGATGGCCATCCAGCCTCTGCTTAAAAGCCTCCAAAGAAGGAGCCTCCACCACGGCCCGGGGGAGAGAGTTCCACTGTCGAACAGCTCTTACAGTGAGGAAGTTCTTCCTGATGTTCAAGTGGAATCTCCTTTCCTGTAGTTTGAAGCCATTGTTCCGTGTCCTAGTCTGCAGGGCAGCAGAAAACAAGCTTGCTCCCTCCTCCCTATGATTTCCCCTCACATATTTGTACATGGCTATCATGTCTCCTCTCAGCCTTCTCTTTTGCCGGCCCTGCCTCCGGGCCTTAGTTTGCCCATGCCTGGGTTATACTAACTCAAGTTTTATGTAAGAGCATGCTCCTAAATACTCATCTCTAGGGAATGGTAGTAGAAGGGAGCTGTTGCCTTCATGACATACTAACAGGTTTTTCAGCAGCAATTGATTGGCATAGTCACAGTGGAACACAGGACACTAGTCTAGATAGCCTTTGGTCTGATCCAGCAAGTCTCTTCTTATGTTCCTCGTCATAATGCACCAGTCAAAACCTGTTTTACTGTCTTAGTTTGATAAAGGCGAAAATAATTATACTGTTTTTTATTTTAATACAAATAGAAATTTAGGAATAGCAAAGCAGAGTAATAAATACATACTGAAAAAGCATAGTTTTGTGGTACAGCACATACTTCTTATGCACAAGATGTTTCTCAGAAGGTCATTGTGAGTTTGATGAAAAGGCACAGTTTCTAATATATGGCAACAACTTTTTCATGAACGTGCATAAGTGATATATGTGAGTGTTCCCTTTACTATAACTATTTTTTGCAAGAGAACCCCTCAGACAGAGTTGTTATGTTGGTACACTGAATTTTCTAATTATTTGAATTTTGTTCATGTCCCTTTTTTGTGTTTTGCTTATGGTAACATGACTTTCTTTTTGACACATTGGGAAGAAGATATTTCTCTGTGTGTTGATATCTGGATAATGAGTTATTCATTATAGCTCTGTCTTGACAAATCCAGGAATTATCTGGTAAGGATTAGGTTTATTTCTTGGAATGTCATGCTCCTTGAGGTAAGGAGAAATGCATGGGTTTCTGATGTCTGACCCAATCTTTTCCTTTGAACCTTCCTTCTAAATCTGAACACCGGTCGAGTATGCCTAGCTTCTCTCCCCCGCCTCCCACCTTGTCAATGGTGGTGAAAGTGAATTAAAGTGGATTCAAATGCCGTGTCAGGAGTGTGAGCATGCCCAGGGGTGCTCTCCCCTCTCTTCCTACATGGGGAAGATGACGTGGAACAGAAGCAAACTATCTATCCAAAGTGACTGTCAAGCTAGTGACAGCTGTGTCTTATGATATCATGTGGCCAGCAGGGAGACTGGTGAAGTTTTGATTCATTACCACAAACTCATTCCTCAATCTTTAGATTATTTAAAAGGCATAGAGACATGTCTGGGAGTCCAATAGGACTCAGTCAGGCTTCCTTGAGAGTAGATGTGTGCATTTCATTTAAATCAAGAAAGTTTATGAAATCATTTAATAATCCGATTAATTTGTACTATAAATAGAAGCTGGGGGGAAAGACAGAAGGCACCTTCTAATTTATTTATTTATTTATTTATTTACAGTATTTATATTCCGCCCTTCTCACCCCGAAGGGGACTCAGGGCGGATTACAATGAACACATATATGGCAAACATTCAATGCCAACAGACAAACAACATTCAGTTTTAGACAGACACAGAGGCATTTTTTAACATCTTTCCAGCTTCACGATTTCCGGCCACAGGGGGAGCTGTTGCTTCACCGTCCATTGGTGGCTGTTTCTAACCTTCTAACAAGCCCCAACTGATCTCCAAGTTTATATTTTCCAAGCTGGATCTAGTTTTTGTGCTGACTAAAAATAATGGTACTTCCTTCTATCCTTATAAACACAGTGAAGCCAACAAAATCCTTGGGAGACTCTGTTAGATTACATTCTGGTCTGTATGGTCTGGTCTCTATGGTATTATTAATTAGCATGGAATCACAGAGCCATTATTGTAGAAAAGAAACGGCCCAGAAAGAACTCAGTGTCTTTTTCGCATCTCATGCTTCAATTGGCAAGCTAGGACTTGTGAGAAGTATTTTCTAACAAAGCATGTTCAAACTGAAAACACTGAAGTACAATAGAAAATCTTATAACATTTTTATGTCCACATTCTGGAATTATACCTCGTGTTCATTTTATTTTATTTGGTACTTGTTATTTCATTTTCTGAAAATGTACATGCTTAGAATAAACTCATTGATGCAACAGACAGATGAGTCATAAGTTACTTGTTTCATTGATTTCAATGGGTCTAGTCTAAGCATGACTAATTCTAGATTGACTCTGTGGGGACCATCCAACTGCACTCTTAGTGGAATTTGTTGGGTTTTGACTGTGCTTATAATTATGTTCTTCTTTAGGTGAATCTGTGCACAGAAACTTTGTGTTCCTGGTTTGTTTGAAGGAAACCCTTGAATTAGCATCTTGAAAGCATTGATATAACTCCTGACAATATCAAGGAATGGCCTCAAAATATAGAAAATGTTTATAGGACATTGAAAGCACAGTAAATAATTCCTTAATTTGTTATTTGGGCTTTCTGTGTTTTTGATCTCCCAAATTTGTTGTCCTTAACATCACCAAGACAGCTCTCTCACTTGTCCCCACTAGACATATGTGAGAAAAAGCTGTCTTTGAAAGATCTTGATACACAAGCAACTCATGTCTGGACCCAAGCTATATATTGCACCTAGAAACAGCAAACAAGCATTATTCACTGGGCAGCATCGTTGCTACTTTCCATAGGCACAGGAAAAACAATTTTGAGAAGTTCTAGATTTCATACTCAGTCAAATGTACTCCATTTAGATGGCACTCCATTTTGATTCTTTAGTTACTTTTCTCCAATGCATGTATTTTGAGCATCAAGAGCAAGCTTACGAGACAAACATAAACTGGACAAAGAAGGACAAGGGTTTACCCAATAGTACCTACAGTATAGCATACTTTGGATCTCATTGGATGGGTGAAATTGCCCGTCCTATGACACTTGGACCTCTCTTCAGGCATGGAGCCTGCTTGATCCCATCACATGATGTCGATTTACTTCCAGCAGGGCTCCGGCGGGGCAAGTGTTGCAGGAAGCAGTGCTGGCAAAAACAGAGGCTTTCTTTGTTGCACTGACAACAACAGGGGGAAGCCGGATGGCGATGCTTGTCCCCATGGGCTGAGATGAGGGGTGATGCGGGGTGTGGGGTGATGGGTTCCCCCTGCTGGATTCACCACCTGGAAAGGTGACCTCAATGTGATGGGTCCCTAATCACTTGAACTTTTCCACTGCGGTCCTTTAGTAGGACTGTAGCATGGCCCTATGATCATATTTTCTCACACCCTCATCACACTTACTTCTTATGCTACTGTGGTTTCTTAATGTTTTATATTTATTTTAGCACACTTGTGAAATTTCAACATTAAAATTTTTAAAAGGCAAATATATGTGTGAAATAAATGGAAAATCTATAGTTTGGGAATAGCATGGGGGAGAAGCGGGAATAAAAGACAAGGAGAATCCTGCCCCCTGTGCTGGCATGCTGATACTGAAGCAGAAGGGACCTGTTGTGCCAGATAGGTGACAAGAATGTTGCAGGATTTGGGGCTCTTGGTAGGTTTTACCCAGTAATAGCTAGGGTGAAAATGACGGGGTGGGTAGAGGGGCAAACTAGAAGTGGGATGCACATGGCACCTTGTGATGGGAACCACCATCAAAGATGATGGTACAGCTGTACCTCCAGTATGCCTACCTTGTGTGATAAAGACCCGAGAAGAGGCTTGTGTTGCATTTCCTGCATTGCCTTGGAGTTCCTTTTCTTTTTTGTATCAAATGATTCATCTATAGTGCCAAGTGTTTTCATTCAGCCTTCCCCTTTCTCTTTAGGGAAGTGTCACAGAGGCTAAAGGCCTAATCTCACTGCCAATTCCATATTTCTGTATCCATCACTCTTTCTGCCCACTGGCTGTTGTTGCTGTTGCCCTGCCAAGGCTCCTGAACCTCTTCTTAAGCAGATTATCAGGATGAGGAAGATAATAAAATATACAGCTACCCAGGATATCTACATTTGCTACATTTGCATTATATTCAGCTCTGTGCTATGAAAGAGAAGATGAGGATATTTTCTTTTTGCCTTTGTTTTATTGTTTTTCTATTGCACAGTCATTGTGATAGTATTTCAGCTGTCAGGTCCATATGGTTATGTCAAGTTTATGACTCCTAGTTTGAGGTGACTCTCAGCAAAGTGGTATCTGCCACTCCTCCCTCTGGTGTAAGCTTACCAGGTGGCAGGTGCTGGGAGATGGGAGGTGCCATTTACATTCTAGCAATGCTCCAGATGAATGCTATTTTGTGGACATTATAGGAAATCATAATGGTGCCAGTGAGCTCTGCCAAGATACAGAGTCCTGGCAGCTGCCTGGCAGGTGCTGACAGCCTGCATGATCAGAGGTGGTAGACCTATGCTCTTCCAGATATTGTGGAATTCTGCTTCCATCAGCCCAGCTAGCACGGGCAAGGGTCAGGGATGGTGGAAGTTCATTGTAATATAATGTACACCAAATATCAAGAAAGGTGACTTACCGACTTTGTAGGGAAGATCAATAAACAGGAAGGGTGGCATTAGAGGAACATTTGCTCTTGAAGGTTGCTCCAAATCTAAAAACCTTATTCAGGGTAGTTAGTTATGGAATATGTTAAGAACTTCCTATGAGAAAATGGCAAGGGCAAGGTGGGTGGATGGCATCCTTGAAGTGACTGGCTTGACCTTGAAGGAGCTGGGGGTGGCGATGGCCGACAGGGAGCTCTGGCGTTGGCTGGTCCATGAGGTCACAAAGAGTCGGAAGTGACTGAACGAATAAACAACAAAATGAGAAAATGGAGCGAAGCTGATGGCATGGTAAGCACTTGACTAGAATTAACTGGCTGTCTGTGCTGACAGAACTTTTATGTGGAAATGTTTTTAAAAAAACAAACCACCATACTAGACTGGAACAGGATTGGAGAATGATCATATACATAACTCATTGTCAATTGATTTTCAGGGATTTCTAATATGTGTGAACAAAGGACATGAACATTGGTATTGCCAGGTTTTCAAAATAATAATGAGGGCCAGTCAAAATTCATGACATGCAGAGTTGACAATCAAGAAGTAGCTATTAGGCTTGCTCAAATAATTCGTTTTCCCCGTTTACCGTTATTGATTCGTTATTTTCGGATTTTTTGAAGCAATATTGAATCTTGGCTGTCCACACGCCTGGATATCGCGGTTTCGAACCGCGATTGGCCGTTTTCCGTAATGGCGCCTTTTTTTTCGTTTTTAAAAAATGCTTTGGCAAATCATCCAAACTTTTTTAAGTCCACTGGGGCAATCTAGTGTGTTGTTTGCACCTTGTAGCCAATCAGAGAGCACGTTTAACCAGGGGGAGGGGCTGGTAGGACGTGCTTAATGAAAACAGCGTGCACACGCCTCGTGGCTCAGTCGCACTGGGACTTTTGGAGAGGGTGGAAGGGTAGATTGGTGCAGGCAGGCAGGAAACATTGCTGCGTCACAGCATGGCTGTGTGAAGACCAGGAGAGGAGAAAAGGTGGGGTGGTCTGTGGCTGAGTTTGGTGGTGTGGGTCTTAGGTCTTTCTATTTCTTTTGTTGTTGCAAACTTGCAAAGGGCTGTCCTGTGGGTGTTTTTCCTGTTCAAAATACAACTCCTTCGGGGAAAATAAAAGCTTGCCTTTGTGCCTTGCCTTCCCCTGGGCTACGGGTGTGTGTGTGTCTGCCAGGAACGCTTTGGGAAAGAGTTGCATATCCCATCCTGTTCAAAATACAACTCCTTTTGGGGAAAGAAAAGGTTCCCTTTGTGCCTTGCCTTGTGTGTGTGTCTGCCAGGAACGCTTTGGGAAAGAGTTGCATATCCCATCCTGTTCAAAATACAACTCCTTTCGGGGAAAGAAAAGCTTGCCTTTGTGCCTTGCCTGGTGTGTGTGTCTGCCAGGAACGCTTTGGGAAAGAGTTGCATATCCCATCCTGTTCAAAATACAACTCCTTTTGGGGAAAGAAAAGGTTCCCTTTGTGCCTTGCCTTGTGTGTGTGTCTGCCAGGAACGCTTTGGGAAAGAGTTGCATATCCCATCCTGTTCAAAATACAACTCCTTTCGGGGAAAATAAAAGTTTGCCTTTGTGCCTTGCCTGGTGTGTGTGTCTGCCAGGAACGCTTTGGGAAAGAGTTGCATATCCCATCCTGTTCAAAATACAACTCCTTCGGGGAAAATAAAAGCTTGCCTTTGTGCCTTTCCTGGTGTGTGTGTCTGCCAGGAACGCTTTGGGAAAGAGTTGCATATCCCATCCTGTTCAAAATACAACTCCTTTGGGGAAAATAAAAGCTTGCCTTTGTGCCTTGCCTTCCCCTGGGCTACGGGTGTGTGTGTGTCTGCCAGGAACGCTTTGGGAAAGAGTTGCATATCCCATCCTGTTCAAAATACAACTCCTTTTGGGGAAAGAAAAGGTTCCCTTTGTGCCTTGCCTTGTGTGTGTGTCTGCCAGGAACGCTTTGGGAAAGAGTTGCATATCCCATCCTGTTCAAAATACAACTCCTTTCGGGGAAAATAAAAGCTTGCCTTTGTGCCTTGCCTGGTGTGTGTGTCTGCCAGGAACGCTTTGGGAAAGAGTTGCATATCCCATCCTGTTCAAAATACAACTCCTTCGGGGAAAATAAAAGCTTGCCTTTGTGCCTTGCCTTCCCCTGGGCTACGGGTGTGTGTGTGTCTGCCAGGAACGCTTTGGGAAAGAGTTGCATATCCCATCCTGTTCAAAATACAACTCCTTTCGGGGAAAGAAAAGCTTGCCTTTGTGCCTTGCCTGGTGTGTGTGTCTGCCAGGAACGCTTTGGGAAAGAGTTGCATATCCCATCCTGTTCAAAATACAACTCCTTCGGGGAAAATAAAAGCTTGCCTTTGTGCCTTGCCTGGTGTGTGTGTCTGCCAGGAACGCTTTGGGAAAGAGTTGCATATCCCATCCTGTTCAAAATACAACTCCTTCGGGGAAAATAAAAGCTTGCCTTTGTGCCTTGCCTTCCCCTGGGCTACGGGTGTGTGTGTGTCTGCCAGGAACGCTTTGGGAAAGAGTTGCATATCCCATCCTGTTCAAAATACAACTCCTTTCGGGGAAAGAAAAGCTTGCCTTTGTGCCTTGCCTGGTGTGTGTGTCTGCCAGGAACGCTTTGGGAAAGAGTTGCATATCCCATCCTGTTCAAAATACAACTCCTTCGGGGAAAATAAAAGCTTGCCTTTGTGCCTTGCCTTCCCCTGGGCTACGGGTGTGTGTGTGTCTGCCAGGAACGCTTTGGGAAAGAGTTGCATATCCCATCCTGTTCAAAATACAACTCCTTTTGGGGAAAGAAAAGGTTCCCTTTGTGCCTTGCCTTGTGTGTGTGTCTGCAAGGAACGCTTTGGGAAAGAGTTGCATATCCCATCCTGTTCAAAATACAACTCCTTTTGGGGAAAGAAAAGGTTCCCTTTGTGCCTTGCCTTGTGTGTGTGTCTGCCAGGAACGCTTTGGGAAAGAGTTGCATATCCCATCCTGTTCAAAATACAACTCCTTTCGGGGAAAATAAAAGCTTGCCTTTGTGCCTTGCCTGGTGTGTGTGTCTGCCAGGAACGCTTTGGGAAAGAGTTGCATATCCCATCCTGTTCAAAATACAACTCCTTCGGGGAAAATAAAAGCTTGCCTTTGTGCCTTGCCTTTCCCAGTCTCAAACACCTCCAGGGCTGCGTGGGTGTGTGTCTGCCAGGGACGCTTCCTGATTTTCCCAAGCCAACTTTGGGAAAGAGTTGCATATCCCATACTTTCCTGTAGAACTGGAAAGTACAGGTATCCCCTTGTAAATAAATAAAACTAACTAAATGTTATAGACTACGCTTTTGCAACAGTAAATTGGCCAGAATATAACACGTTGCCAATCAAGATTCAACAAATATTTCCCACCAGTAACACAACACCTTACCATCATCCCTTCTGTTACCTGAAAACACTCCCCTTGTCATGAAGCGCTCAGCTGTACGCGGGTCTGGGGGAGCAAGTCCTGGTAGTGGTCAAGCCACGGCCAGGACACTGTGGGGGGCCAAAAAAGTTAAGGTGGGTCCCATACGTCTGGAACGCCGAACTATGGGAGTGGGTGGACTTGATGAAGAACCAGGCTGTTCTAATGCAGACAGTTCACAGGCATCCACCCGGAGCCGGCTGTCGCATGGAGCTGAGACAACTGGACGATCATTGGAACATACAGGTGTTGCCGTCCTGGAACTACAGGTGGTGGATAGTGAGGATATAGATAACCCCACCCCTCCCCCAGCTACTGACAGTGAGGAGGAGGTAGAGGAGGTACTACCATCAAAACGTAGACTTTCTCATGCTGCTGAAAGGGTGCCCACGACTCCCATCTCTGAGGGCGTCGCCACAGTGGCTGTGGGGAGGCCAAGGTCATTTATTTGGGACCATTTCCATGTCCACTCTCAGAGTTCTACTTTGGCAGTTTGTAGACACTGTGGGGCAAATATCAGCAGAGGCAGAGACACGAGACATCTTGCGACCTCGGGGTTGAGCTCTCACATGAAGCGACACCATCCCTCCATTTCGCTGGGAGGGGGAACTGCAAGCCCTTCCAGTGGCAGCCTTAGCACGCAAAGTTCACCAGGTGAAGATAGTGGAAGGCGGACACAGTCCACCTTGGAGGATTGGGCCATTCCATTACACAGAAAGAAAACAGGGGAAACATTGCTCACACCCCAGCAGATAACCCAAACTGTGGGAGAGATGATTGCCCTAGATCACCATCCCTTCCGCCTGGTAGAACAAGAAGGCTTTGTACGCCTTATGAAACGACTGTGCCCCCGCTACAAAATCCCCTCCCGTCACACCTTTTCCAGAAAAGTAATCCCCGGCTTGTACGAGGGCTGTAAGGAACGCATTATCCAGATGTTGCGTACCGCCATGGGAGGACACATCCATTTTACCTCTGATATTTGGTCAAGCTTGGGAGGAGGCCACTCCTACCTCTCTCTCACGGCACATTGGTGGGAGAAGGAAGGCACTATGGATACATCCCATCGTTGGGCACTCCTCGCATTGGAGGTAGTTGATCGTGATCACAAGGCAGAGACCATCTGCAACTATCTGGAAAACATGATGGGGGAATGGATGCAGTGTAGGCCGGAAGAAATGAGGAGGGGCTTTATGGTGACGGACGCAGGGAAAAATATGATCAAAGCGGTTGAAAGTGCCGGGTTTCAGAATGTGTCCTGCATGGCCCACTTGCTTCACAATACCGTCAAGGAAGGTTTAAAGAGCCAGGAAGAGCAGTCGGGCAGCAACACAAACATCTCCCTGCTGATCGAGCGCTGTAGAAAGATCGCGGGCTACTTCCACCGGAGCATCAAGGCAGCCCGGCAGCTGAGAGACAGGCAGAGCCTTGAAGGCCTCCCGCAGCACAAGCTGCTCCAGGACGTCTCGACTCGGTGGAATTCAACCTTAAAAATGCTCGAACGCATGGTCGAGCAGCAGAAGGCGGTACACGGCATCTCCCTCACTTTGGTTGCGCCTGTTAGCAAGCTTGTTCCAACTAAGCAAGAGTGGGACACCATCTCCCAGCTAGTAGACGTACTAAAGCCATTCAAACATGCCACTGAGACACTTTCGGAATCAAAAGCTCTTCTGAGCCAGGCAGTGCCCATGGTCTTGAGGCTAAGGAGGCACCTAGAAAGGCTTGGGGCCGGTCGAACAATGGACTCCCTGGCTGGACCGCTGACACCGCCGGTCCAGGAGGTGGTGAGGAGGTTGTCCTTTGCTGTACGGAAACGGCTAGAGCCACTTCTTTCCAGCAAGGTCCATATGCTGGCGGCCTTGTGTGATCCACGGCTAAAGTACAACGTCTGCCCAAAAGACTTTACCATGTGGAAGGCCCAACTTGTTGACCTTGTGAGGGAGGTCTTTGCTGCCAGGGTGGAGGAAACGGGCACAGCGGCCCCTCTTCCAGAACTGCCTGTCACCCCAAGCACTAGCGCTAGTGGCGAGACGGAAAGTCCCGCGGAGCCGGTAGGGGGTTGCCGTAGGGATACGGATCTCCAGCCGCGAACAGGAAACGTTTTCTTTGCAGAGACGGTGGCCATACTTGCCTGCTCTGAAGAATCCTCTTTGCTGGCTTCTGCTCAAAAGGTAGACTCGGCCGAATGCTCGGTCAACAGGTACTTTGAGGAGCCTCCTGAGATAATTTCTTGTGATCCATTGTCCTATTGGGCTTCACGCGAACACATGTGGCCGGATCTGTCGCACGTAGCCCGCCAGTTCCTCAGCTGTCCTCCCACCAGCGTCCAGAGCGAAAGGGTCTTCAGCATAGCGGGAGATGTAGTCACGCCCCACCGCAGCTTGCTGGACCCTCAAACAGTTGAGAAACTTGTTTTCCTGAAGGCCAACCTTCCTGTGTTGAATTTCCCAGATTTGGATTTTGAGACCGACTGCTCCTAGAGCAACAGTTCTCCTCCTTTAACCAACTCTGCTTCAGAGTAACTTTGGCCAATTTTTTGGGCGTCCGGGCGGGGGGGTGGCCCCTTTGGACTCTGTCCAACAACTCTCTCCTCTATCCTACAATGCTTTCCTCTCTCTTTTCCCTTCCTTTCTCCTCTTTTTCATCACTCAACGTTGCCCCACTGACGTTTTTGGGTTCATCCATCTCAAGGGGCCGTTTCACGAATCATGTAATCATGGAATCATAGAAAAGTAGAGTTGGAATAGAACTCATGGGCCATCGAGTTCTCCCCCAAGAAAGACGCAGGAAGTATCATTCAAAGCATCCCCGACAGATGGCCATCGAGCCTATGCTTAAAAGCTTCAAAAGAAGGGGCCTCCAACACAGTCCGGGGGAGACAGTTCCACTCCCGAACAACCATCGCGGAGAGAAGTACTATCTTTCATTTGTCCCTGTTGAACTTAATATACTTTTGGCCCATCTCTGTATTCGGAAGTTACAAAACGTTTTCTCTCATGTAATACTGGCTCTGTAGAGGTTGAAGGATATTCTGTGGAAAATTAGACCATAAAAGCCAAGGTAGATAATGCTTCCTCTTTGTGTTCTGTTCGGATTTCATTCAATTCCCTTTTTATTTGGGGGGGGGGGGGGGAAATATTACCATCACGAGCCAGGACTGTTTGGTCTTCTACAGATCCTCGCAGCTCCAGTACAGAAAGAGCACTGTTATATTTGATGTGGATACTTCAGATAATCATTTCAGGTGTAGGAAATGGAATACGCCAGACTCTCACTTTACAGAGGTATACTATCTGAACCTTTGAGGATGTCTTTATCCACTGGAATTACTACACCTCGACTTGGGACAGAACTTCTCTAATTTGTCATCTTTCAGTGTCCCATTGTCTAGAGCGGGTGTGGTTGCCGCAGTGGTCATGGGACGGCCGCCTTTGGGTCCCCTAGCCCTCTGCCCGCTTACGCGGAGGGTGCCTTTATAACTCGGAGGGGGGAATCATCAAAGACAGTGGTACTCCTCCGCCTTTGCCAGCATTTCTCCAAATGGTTGTCTAGTGTCCCTTCTCCTTTATATGCCGTGGTCTACGCTGTGGTCGTTAAACGGCCGCTTTTGGGTCCCCTCCCCCTTTGACCTGGCACGCAGAGGGTGCCGTTCCCCCTTCAGGACGTGTGCCTTGCGGCTGCTTTAGATGTTTGGGCGCAGGTTACGCCGAGTGGGAATTGCCTTTTGCTGGCTTGTTGGGAAAACGATAGAAGAGGTACACGGCCTTCCCCTTGGGTGGTGGGGTGTTGCTGTGGGTTGAGGCTTAAGTCGCAAAAACAAAAAACTTTGTGGGAGGGCCGTGCCGAATTCTCCGGGATGCATGCCGGCCAACTGTGGCCGGCTGGCTCAGGGTGGGGTCTTTGCTGCCCTTTGTTTTTTTCCCTTACTTTTCTTTTCTTTTTGCTGCCTCTCGGACTACGTGACGCCAGACTCTAGAGGTATATGCCCTTCCCCCTTCAGGGCGTGTTCCTTTGCGGCTGCTTGCAATGTGTGGGCGCAGGTTACCCAGAGTGGGAACTGCCTTTTGCTGGCTTGTTGGCAGGACGATAGAAGAGGTACACGGCCTTCCCCTGGGGTGGTGGAGTGTTGCTGTGGGTAGAGGCTTAAGTCGCAAAAACAAAAAACTTTGTGGGAGGGCCGTGCCGAATTCTCCGGGATGCATGCCGGCCAACTGTGGCCGGCTGGCTCAGGGTGGGGTCTTTGTATATGCCCTTCCCCCTTCAGGGCGTGTTCCTTTGCGGCTGCTTGCAATGTGTGGGCGCAGGTTACCCAGAGTGGGAACTGCCTTTTGCTGGCCTTTGGGTAAAACGATAGAAGAGGGTGGAACGATCAAAGACAGTGGTACAGTCTCCCATCACCCTGAGAGGTTGTGATTGACGATGTTGCTGCGGAACGGCCGCCTTTGGTTCCCCTTGCCCACTGTCCGCGCACACGGACGTTGCCGATTGCCCGTCAGGGCGTGTGCCTTTGCGGCTGCTTTCAAGGAGTGGGCGCAAGTTCCGTCTCGTGGAAAATGTTTCTTGCTGGTCTGTTGGTAATAACGAGGGTGGAGTGATCACAGACTGTGGGACAGTGTCCCATTCACCTTAAAAGGAAGTGTACTCAACGATGTGGCGGCAGAACGGCCGCCTTTGGTTCCCCTCGCCCTCTGGCCGCGCACGCGGAATCACTGAAAGAAGTGGGACACCTTGGCCTTTACCACTTCTCAAAATTGTCTTCTTTCACTGTACCATTGCCTTGTGCGGGTGTAGTCGAGAGCATGTGATGATAATCTTACGCAGAGTAAGAAGTAGAGAATCAATCCACTCAGAATCTCTTTTGCTATTAAAAACAATTACTTAATAATGGCTTCATGTTTCCTTTGGAATCAACATTTCTGCTTTGTTTCTACTTTGAATTACTTTCTACTACATTACACACTATATCTTTCATAATTGTACTTCCTCAAGTTTACTTAAACTTTATGTATACCAACTGAAGTCATTTCCCTCTATCCAGGTCATCTGCAGGAGAACTTTAATAACCCCTGAAGAACACACTAGTCTTACCTGCAGTGGAACTGCATGGAAACATGTGCCTAACATCAGAGCCTTTAAACCTTCCTCCTCCAAAAAGCATTATAGGTCTGTGTGGTCGTTTGTAGCCTATTTAAGAATAGCTTGACAGCCCAATAGTATTTCGCACTGTATAGTTTTTTAACTGTCAAACTACCTCCTCTTCAGTCCTCGGACTAGAGCCGTGTTTTTACACCACTGTTTTTTAAGCTGGTAATGCTGTATGCTGACTGTGACTTCAGTTATATCTTATGTCTTATTGACCCAACATGAACACAGAAGAGTCTCACTGATCAAAGCCGAACGGGCCAACCAGTGCTGAAATAAGCAAATTTCTTGGATTGGACTTGTTGAAGAAAAGCATATAACACATCATATCAGGTTATTATTTTCCAAATAAAGCACCATAAATGCATGTTATACAACCAAGGAGACATAAGAAGTCGTTCTATATGCTGAAATGATATGTTGCTATTGCTTACTTTATGAATTTAGCTGCAAAATATCACAATATAATGGAATCATTGACTACAGAAATGGCTAGATTTTTCCAGAGGCTAGACGGTTTGCTGTTATGGAGTGTATCTTTGTGTCATGGGTTGTGGTGTGTGGGCGTGGGGCCGGCCAACGGTGGCCGGCCCCCCGGGTCTGATGGGCTTGGGCCCACATTTTGAAAGCAGACGTGAAGAAAGCATGCCCTTCCCCCTCTGGGTTCAGCGGTGTGGGCGTGGGGCCGGCCAACGGTGGCCGGCCCCCCGGGTCTGAGGGGCTTGGGCCCACATTTTGAAAGCAGACGTGAAGAAAGCATGCCCTTCCCCCTCTGGGTTCAGCAGTGTGGTCGTGGGGCCGGCCAACGGTGGCCGGCCCCCCGGGTCTGAGGGGCTTGGGCCCACATTTTGCAAGCAGACGTGAAGAAAGCATGCCCTTCCCCCTGTGGGTTCAGCGGTGTGGGCGTGGGGCCGGCCAACGGTGGCCGGCCCCCCGGGTCTGAGGGGCTTGGGCCCACATTTTGCAAGCAGACGTGAAGAAAGCCTGCCCTTCCCCGTGGGTTGCGGCGTGTGGGCGTGGGGCCGGCCAACGGTGGCCGGCCCCCCGGGTCTGAGGGGCTTGGGCCCACATTTTGCAAGCAGACGTGAAGAAAGCCTGCCCTTCCCCGTGGGTTGCGGCTTGTGGGCGTGGGGCCGGCCAACGGTGGCCGGCCCCCCGGGTCTGAGGGGCTTGGGCCCACATTTCCTTTTTTTTGTTCTTCTCTCTCTTTCTCTGGGAAGGGTGCCGGCCAACGGTGGCCGGCCTAGTATTTTAAAGTGTGGGCCTTTTTGGCGGTGGCTTTTTCTGTCTTTTCTTTGGTCTTTGCTGCCTCTCGGCCTACGTGGCCGAGTTTCCCCCGATGCACCGCCTCTCTCTTCTCTCTCGGCTGTCGTTCTTTACCCCTTTATGCGAGTTTGCACCGAAGCCTCCTTTGGGGCGGCGGCCCCTCTTTCTTCCTGTCTGGGAATCGTGCCGGCCAACGGTGGCCGGCCTAGTATTTTATAGTGTGGGCCTTTTTGGCGGTGGCTTTTTCTGTCTTTTCTTTGGTCTTTGCTGCCTCTCGGCCTACGTGGCCGAGTTTCCCCGATGTACCGCCTCTCTCTTCTCTCGCCGGCTGTCGTTCTTTAGCCCTTTATGCTATTTTGCACAGAAGCCTCCTTTGGGGCGGTGTCCTCTGGTTTTTTTTCTCTCTCTCTCTCTCAGGGATGCGTGCCGGCAAACAGTGGCCGGCCCGGCTTAATGTATGGGCCTTGTCGCCTGTGGCTTTTTTCTTTCTTTTCTTTTCTTTCCTTTTCTTTTTGCTGCCTCTCGGCCTACGTGGCCGAGTTTCCCCCGATGCACCGCCTCTCTCTTCTCTCTCGGCTGTCGTTCTTTACCCCTTTATGCGAGTTTGCACCGAAGCCTCCTTTGGGGCGGCGGCCCCTCTTTCTTCCTGTCTGGGAATCGTGCCGGCCAACGGTGGCCGGCCTAGTATTTTATAGTGTGGGCATTTTTGGCGGTGGCTTTTTCTGTCTTTTCTTTGGTCTTTGCTGCCTCTCGGCCTACGTGGCCGAGTTTCCCCGATGTACCGCCTCTCTCTTCTCTCACCGGCTGTCGTTCTTTAGCCCTTTATGCTATTTTGCACAGAAGCCTCCTTTGGGGCGGTGTCCTCTGGTTTTTTTTCTCTCTCTCTCTCTCTCTCAGGGATGCGTGCCGGCAAACAGTGTCCGGCCCGGCTTAATGTATGGGCCTTGTTGCCTGTGGCTTTTTTCTTTCTTTTCTTTTCTTTTCTTTTCTTTTTGCTGCCTCTCGGCCTACGTGGTCGGGTTTCCCACGATGCACCGCCTCTCTCTTCTCTCGCCGGCTGTCGTTCTTTACCCCTTTATGCGATTTTGCACAGAAGCCTCCTTTGGGGCGGCGGCCCCTCTTTCTTCCTCACAGGGAAGCGTGCCGGCCAACGGTGGCACGCCTAGTATTTCAACGTGTGGGCCTTGTCGGCCTACGTGGTCGACGTGTTTCCCGCGATGCACCGCCTCTGTCTTCTCTCGCGGCTGTCGTTCTTTACCCCTTGGTGCAATCTTGCACAGAACCCTTCTTTGGGGCGGCGGCCTCTATTTCTTCCAGTCAGGGAAGCTTGCCGGCCAACGATGGCCGGCCTAGTATTTCAGTGTGTGGGCCTTGCCGGATGTGGCTTATTCTTTCTTTTCTTTTATTTTCATGAAATCAGCGGTGGAGGATGGGCGGGTTGTGTTTCCACAGAACACCACTCAAAGAAACAGTTAGCGGTATCCTATACTGTTCTAAATTGCTCGACAACAAAATGATAGAATCATAGAAACATGGCACCAAACATCATATAATCATAAAGCTAGAAGAGACCATCCAGTCCAACGCCATTCTGCCATGCAAAAACAATATACAGTAGAGTCTCACTTATCCAACACTCGCTTATCCAATGTTCTGGATTATCCAACTTATTTTTGTAGTCAATGTTTTCAATATATTGTGATATTTTGTTGCTAAATTCGTAATTACTACGTAATATTACTGCGTATTGAACTACCTTTTCTGTCTAATTTGCTGTTAAACAAGATTTTTTGGGGCTTAATTTGTAAAATAACCTAATTTGCTGTTCAAAAGGCTTTTCCTTAATGTCTCCTTATCATCCAACATATTTGCTTATCCAACGTTCTGCTGGCCCGTTAATGTTGGATAAGCGAGACTCTACTGTATCCAGAAATATCTGATGCTGTAACCGATATATCATTTACCGTCCCGGAATACTAGCCAGATGGCCCATGAATGGTCACAAAAGTCATAGAAATATGGTCACAGAAGTCATTGAATAATAGAAACATGGTCCCTAAAGTCATAGACTCAAAGAACCAAGTAACAGAATCATCCCAAAAGTCCTAGAATCCTAAAATGATAGAATCATAGAGTCATGGCGCCAAACATCATAGAATCATAAAGGTAGAAGAGACCATCCAGTCCAATGCTATTCTGCCATGCAAAAGCAATATAACACTCTTGCAGGCTTCATCATTACTGGATCCGTCCTTCAGGACTTTGGCAAACGTTGGATGTGCAATGTTGCTATTTCATCCAAGGCAGAAATTCAACTCATTCTTGGATGGACAAACAGAACCACAACTGCTAACGTTCCCTTAAGGCAGTGTTTCTCAACCTGTGGATCTCCAGGTGTTTTTACCTACAAGTCCCAGAAATCCCAGCCATTTTACCAGCTGTTAGGATTTCTGGGAGTTGAAGGCCAAAACATCTGGGGACCCACAAGTCGAGAACCACTGCCTCAAGGGAGAAACTGTGGCATTACCTCCGAAGTGAAAAAATTGGAAAAACCAAACTCTTCCTTGAAAAGCTGTGATTGTCTAGACATGTGGGGGTTAAATCTAGGGCAAAGGAGGGTAAAAATAGATGGGAGGGTCCAATGTGAAAGGTTTGGAACCCCTCCCCTTATATATAAAACAAAGACTCCGCCTCCAATATGTGGCATTCAGTGTGTGTCCACACCAGGGTAGAATTGGCACCATGCTCTCCAGATCAGCCATGCACGTGCCACATTATGCCCCTTCCATGTTCAGGGAGTTTGACAGATGGAAGGGCTATCTGAGCCTTGCGAAAGTGGTTACGGAGATCATCGCGGAACGCAAGAAGGTCCCATTTCCATCTCAGAGTTGGGACACAATGGAGTACGACATGCAGCTAGTCCTCAACGAGGACAACTTTGAAACAGCATCACAATGGGTTAATGGAAGCAGTTCCAGCAGCAAGAGCTCCAAAGGTAGTGCCAATGGCCAGGCTTCCCAAAACAAGGAGATTTGCAATTTCTGCAAACACAACGGGGAATCCAAGCAGGTCTATTCGTCCCACCGGCTGAAGGGGATGGACGGCACCGTGGAGTGCCCCATCTTGCACAAATACACCTGTCCGCTCTGCGGTGCCACGGGCGAAAAGGCCCATACTTTAAAATACTGCCCACTGAGCCAAGGGAAGAGGTCGCTGTATCGCAAGTGCGGACGTAACTCGGCTGGACGCAAGGTGAGGAGATAAGAAGATCAGGAGAAGACCGAAGCATTTATTCTTAGTTTTAGTTTGAGTTTGTAAAAGAACAACATTTGATTTCGAGCATCATTAACACTCTTTACATTTCCTCCCACTTTGTTTCAGGTTTGGAGAATGGAAGCCCAATTCTCTTAGACTACATTTGTGAGTCCAGAAATGTTTTTTTATGTATATTGTTGCCTTCTTTCACATTTGTTGTACCTAGGTTAATTATATTGTGTTTCTTTTAGATGTGTCAGTTGCCTAGTGTGATGACTCATGGGCCCTGCAGTCCTATTCCTGACAGTATTGTGGCAGATGAGGAGGAAAATATGGAGTTTTCCCCAGATTTCCGGTCGGAGTCAGAGCCTTGGCAGCTGCCTGAAGTTCTAGTCCAAGAACCAATTAAACCTGACCTTGGTGGGAACTCTCCCCCTTATGGGAGAAAACAGGCTTACACGACTGATAGAGGATCGAGAGAAAAATTTAGAAGTAGTGCTCGCCTTGCTGCCAAATATGCCACTGATTAGAAGTATTTCCCCTGAGAAAATACGGGGAGTCTTGCACCTGCAAGCTGGTTTCCTTCGCTCCCTGTTCTCTAGGGAAAGTGATTGTTGTTTGGGGAAACGAGACCCAATATAGGGAAATTGCGCGAAGGATTCCTTGCGGAGTCAATTCGTCAGCTCCTGGAGAGAGGTCATGTGTGTGTGGACTTCGAATCCTGTTCCTTGCCTCCTGAATCTAGTTCCAAGCCTTGTCCTCGTCTCACGGATTTACCACAGATCTTGTTCCATGCTTCAAGTTGCTTTGCCTTTAGCCACAGCTCCAGCCACGTTCCAAGTAACTTTCAGCCTTGTGTCAAGCTTCATTGGATTCAAGACTTTTTCTGTTTTCCCAACGCTTTGCTTGGCAAAGCGTGTGTTGCGGTTATTGGATTATAATCTTTGGACTCTAATATTTCATATTGGACAATAATCTGCTGGACTATATTTGGCCTCATTTGAAAGGTCTGCTTCTGAACTTTATTCTACACTTGTTTTTATTGACTTTATATATTCCTTTAATAAAGATATTAGATAGAATCTGGCCTCAGTGTATGGTTATTGGTGCCCAGCAGCCTAGATCCTGACACCTTGTATCATGCTTTTTTATACATATAATCATGTTTTTTACATATGTAATATCACGTTCCTTTGACATCTGTAATTGCCTTATATCATATTTTATATTGTGTTTTATATATGCAGTTACTTTACATGTTTCTTTTATGTATGGATGTATAATTTTTACATGTTTAATTATATTATTTGCAACTATAATTGCCTAATATCATGCTTCTTTTATATATGCAATGACATCATGTTTATTTAACGTATAAAAGTGCCTTATATCATGTCCGGGTTATCATGTGTGTCTCCAGAGGGATGCAGCCCTATCCTTTGCAGGGAAAATATAGAAATATCTTCTAAATGGCTACTGTCTAGAATTTTGTTTTGTAAACAAAGGAAAAGTTTATATGCTATTGGAAAGAAAGATACTATTTTATGTTTAAATTTTGGAAAGGAATAGAATTGGTTATTATTACTGTGGTCTAACCTTCAATTGTTTGCAAGTTGTTCTAAAGTTTGGATCGTAGAGTTTAATAAACAGAGTTTATGGTTTTGGCATCAAAACTGTTCATGTTGTGCTTAAATGGGATTGAATTTTCTTTAATTTGTGGCCCATAATAGGCTGGTTATAAGCCTGATCTGGAAGGCAGCCAAGGCAAAGACCATTGAGCTGCTGAACTTGCAGACTGAAAGGTCCCAGGTTCAAATCCCGGGAGCAGAGTGAGCGCCCGCTGTTAGCTCCAGCTTCTGCCAACCTAGCAGCTTGAAAACATGCCAATGTGAGTAGATGAATAGGTACCGCTGTGGCGGGAAGGTAATGGCACTCCATGTAGTCATGCCGACCACATGACCTTGGAGGTGTCTATGGACAACACTGGCTCTTGGGCTTAGAAATGGAGGTGAGCACAACCCCCAGAGTCAGACATGACTGAACTTAACGTCAAGGGATACCTTTACACACACACATATGCAGGGACTACACCAATTTAACAAAGTTTCAGCCACAAAAACAAAGTTTCTAAAGTAGAGCAATGACTTTCACAGTAAAGACAACCCAATTTAACAGGAAATAAGACTTTCAAACCAGGAACAGATTTCTGCAATTATTAAAAAATGGTTTATTATAAAAGCTATGAAAATTTGCCAAAAATCAGAGGATAAGGGAAACGTTCCACATTTTGGTGAGCTATCAGTGTTAAATGTGTTCTACCACTGTACCAAGTTTGAAGAAGATCACTCAAAAAATGAGGGCGGGAGAGCCCCCTAAGTCCCCCCCCCTTCGGGCTGTTTTTGGGCCACCGCGCATGCGCGTCCGCCATTAACGAATTAATTTCGAAAATAACGAATTTTCGTTAATTTCGAAAAATTTTGGGGGCCAAATTCGTTATTAGCAACAAAAACGAAAAACTGCCCCCTCTAGTTTTGAAACGAGTTTAGAATCAAATTTTTCATGGATCGATCAAGCCTAGTAGCTATTAACATGTTTGTGTTCTAGTTATATACTAAATGGAAGTATTGATTCCAGTTAAATTAACTGTGTATTTCTCTTGAAATAAACATATTGCTCATGCTCATAAATTATGTTAGATAGATTTCTGTCTTTATGAAGGTCCAGATGCCCAAATATGGGATTTTTTGGGCATTTTGTCTAGACTAAGGAAAAGTTTTCCAATTTTCAAATAGGGATATTCCTTATTAAGGACACCCGGCATTCTTAACTGATACTGATACATTATGCTGCAAACTTATACTGATACATTATGCTGCAAAAATGGCAAAGCTATAGAACTTTCAATTGAAAATTATTGTGCGGGACACAAGAGCTAGTATGGTGTACGACTTTTGGAGACCAGGTTCTAATCCCTGTTCAGCTATGAAAGCTGATTGGCTTACCTTGGGCATGTCACATTCTCTCAGTCTCAGAGGAAGACAATGGCAAACCCCCTCTGACCAAATGTTGCTTAGAAAACATTTGTGATAGGGCTGCCATAAATTGGATATGGCTTGAAGACACACAACAAATAGAGAAAAGCAGCCGAGCCAAATGAAATGTTGAAGCTACTGCAGTTTTCTGCAGTTATAGAAGATCACACATAACACTTGCAATAATGCTCTGCCAGTACAGTTTTTTTGCAGCTATCCTTTTCATCTCCCATGGAAGATACCTTTCTAGCACCAGAATATACCCTTAGAGTCGAGGAAGCTTGGGAATCATGGGTGTCAAGGGGGAGTATGGTTTCATTTCTAGAATTGGAAGAAAGGAGTAGCTGTTTCCTCACCTTCAACCAAATGCTGCCCAGGAAAACCAAATGGCTGTGGCATGTATTACAATGCTTGAAAACCACCTTCTGCAGAGGATGCATTGCATAAGGAGATATTGAATACCTCCTCCCACAGTATTTTAAAAATGGGAATACTCTAGATCAGGACTTCTTGAACTATGGATTCCGACCCCTTAGCTCAATGTTGGTGTCCTGAACATTTTTTGAACATCACCTTGTGGCTCCATTAGGCATGGAAGATAGGCAGAAAATTGCCTTGGGTTCACTCTGAGAGAGAGAAGCAAAACAAGTCCCTTTCCTAAACTTAAGGTGTGCTGTATCCTTGGACAGCTAGGTAATTTTTGCAATTGAGGCAGACTCTTCTCCCTATTCCAGATAGAATAAACCCAATAATAATAATAAAATAACGTGTTGTCTTTTCAATAAAATATATTGCTTGAAGTGACAGTGCTGCCTAATGGCAGGAGCAGCGCTGAAGATTAGAGCAAAAAAATCAAGCAATGCTGACTGTTTCCTTCTATGAACTGGAACAATTCTCTCATGCTATTCCCATGAATAAATTGCTCATGTGAGAAGATATTTGTGAAATCAGTGGCTGATTTGATAGTTGGAACCCACTCAGATGTTAAAGAGCCAATTCTTTTATAGAATAAAGAGTTCAGAATACCATTGAGAACTATAAATTTTGCAATCTGCAGCAAGGAGAAACGAAAAAATAAAAACCAAAGTGTGTTGATGAGCAGGGGAAAACAAAAAGAGACTTTCTCTGCTATTCCCATCAGGTCACTTGAGTACTGATATACAAGGGGCATTTTGGAATAAAGACATTTCTTTTGACAGCACACAAGAATGAAACAAAAAATGGCCTAAGGCTGCGATGCCAGAATCTAAACAGAGAGCTGGGACTTGGCAAAGATACTAGCATAATACACCAGAGAAATAGAGCTAGAATAATTTGCAGTGTGGGTGATGAAAAGATGAAAGGGGAAGGTATAACAAACCCTGGGAACTAAAAAAAGGCTACATGGGCTGCAAAACATGTGCAATAAATATAGCGAGTGAACCAAAGGAGGCCAACTACCAGTACCACTGAGAAGCATTTGTATAGCCATACATTAACATTCTCCTTTAACAAAATATTCAGAATATTTTTCATTTGATAGGTAAGCAAGATCCTTTGCAGAATCCTAAGGCACATGTTAGAGTTCAGTGGGAAAGTCACATTTTTAGGATGCTTCCACGCTGGTTGGGAGCAGGGCCTCCACTGGAAGTTGAGAGACGTCATGTGATGGGTTGCGTGCCCATCTGTCCCTCAACTAGCTGACTGGTAAGCATCCTAGGATGTTTAAATTAATAAGTGTGATGAGGTCCATAGATGGCAAGGGTGAGTCTTGATTAGAAAGAGCCACTAAGTTACAGTGATATATGCAAAGAGTAATGGCACAATTTAATTTTGGAAAAGTTAGTATATGCCACCTGGAATCCCCTAGTCAGTATGGCCAAGGTCTGTGACATTATCAAAAGTCCAAAATACTGGTTTCTCAGTTTCCTGTCAAATGCATGAAATATACCGTATATACTCGAGTATAAGCCATCCCGAATATAAGCTGAGGCACCTAATTTTACTACAAAAAAACTGGGAAAACATTGACTCCAGTATAAGCCGAGAGTGGTAAATTTCAGAAATAAAAATAGATACAGTAGAGTCTCACTTATCCAAGCTAAACGGGCCGGCAGAAGCTTGGTTAAGCGAATATCTTGGCTAATAAGGAGGGATTAAGGAAAAGCCTATTAAACATCAAATTAGGTTATGATTTTACAAATTATTCACCAAAACATCATATTATACAACAAATTTGACAGAAAAAGTAGTTCAATATGCAGTAGTGTTATGTTGTAATTACTGTATTTATGAATTTAGCACCAAAATATCATGATAGATTGAAAACATTGACTACAATAATGGCTTGGATAATCCAGAAGCTTGGATAAGCGAGGCTTGGATAAGTGAAACGTCCCCTCGGGGAGAAGGGCGGGGTAGAAATACTGGAAATAAAATAAATAAATACTGTACCAATAAAATTACATTAATTGAGACATTAGTAGGTTAAATGTTTTTGAATATTTACATAAAGCTCAAATTTAAGATAAGACTGTCCAACTCTGATCAAATCATTATTCTCATCTTCTTCAATGTAAATGTGCTTATGTATCCTTTTAATAATAATAGAGTAAAATAATACATGTAATAATAATAATAAATACAAGAAAATAATACAAGTAATAATAGAGTAAAATAATAAATGCAATTATAATAATATAATAATAATAAGATCAGAGTGAAATAATAAATGTATTAATAATAAAAATAAAGTAAAATAAATGTAATAGTAGCAACAATAATAGAAAAAATAATAATAAATGTAATAATACCAATAATAATAGAGAAAAATAATAAATGTACCATATATTCTCGAGTATAAGCTTACCCAAATATAAGCCAACCAGGACCCTCACCCGAGTATAAGCCGAGGGGGGCTTTTTCAGTCTTAAAAAAAGGGCTGAAAAACTAGGTTTATACTTGAGTATGTACAGTAATTCCATTTTCTGGCCCCTGGCACCAATAGAAGGACATGATTTTGGAAGGCAATTTGTTTAAGTGAGACCTGAACAACATACGGTCTGCTGGCCACTTCCGGCTTTGCAAAGGATTCTCTGCTTAAGATACTTTTGCTTGTCCTTTTCCATTCATAATTGTTGTCCTCATGTTGCCTGACCACACTCTTATGCTGCTTAGCCATCCATGTCCAGTTTTTCATCTGTGAAATGTTGGAGGGTATGTGATATATAAATATTTTAACACAGGCAGGCAGACCAACAGACACTGCTTCCTGTGTGCTGTAATTTTAATTCAGGTAGGGGACCACTATAGCGGCTATTTAACAAAACATATGCAGTTTCTGGGGCTCATGTAAAGGTTGTACATTCATGGTTATTTAATTCAGTATGATCGTATTTTTGATGCCCAGAGAAGGGAGCAGCAATTGTGTTTCAAGACCCTACACAAAATAACCCTCGAAAGGAGTTTTGTGCCTTGACATGGGGTGCAGGGAGCCATGTGTTGCTCTTCTCAGCCAGAAAAATTTATCATGATCTCTCTGCTCCTAGCAGCCACATTATTTTTGACTTATATGGTTTGTTGCTAGTAAAGAATGTCAGAATGTTATTTCTTAGTACGGAGGTCTTTGCTACAAGATGATGTTGCTGATGACTTCAGATGTTCCAAAATTGAGCCGTCACTTTTACAACAGATTCCAGTTAGAATATGTGCATGTGTGTGCATTTGCATGTACATATAGCATTTATTTTGCAGTGCCATAGTGCTTTGTGCTCTAATTCTAGTGCATCTTCTTAAATTTCATTCACATCTACTACTTGGTGTGATTGATGTACTCCTTGAGCAGAAGGAAAGAGCAATTGAGTGGTAAACATTTATGGAATTAGTCCTCCCAATATGCTTTCTATATTCAGTATTGGTCTCTTTCAATGCTAGTTCACCATGTGGTTGACATTATATGAAGGTGTGGGAGAGTGAAATCTGGGCTTTGCCTGTCCCCCATTTACTTACTGCATTACCTCTGTCATTAGACAGAGTGGGGTTGCAAACTCTTAGGTGCTATGAAAAGACACCAAACTGCTAATATTTAAAAGTTTTTATTATAATGCCTATATTGTAAAGCTAGAGATGGAGAGAGATATCAGCGGATGTCCTGTCTCATTTGCCAAAATGATTGGCTACTATGCATCTTGACTTAAATTGATGGGGAGGTGCAATTTACTATTCTGTCTCATATGTTGGATTGACTTTATTATCTCTGCTCCCCATTACCTTAAATGTGGTGGGAGTATGTCTTTCCTGGGGACATCTTCTGTTTCTGTAAACCTTGATTGTGTAGCTCTCCATGGCAGAGTCTGTATTCAGCATAATCTATCCAGCTGGAGCATAATATTGGAATGGTATTGGCAAAAATGGATAATGGAGATGGGACCAATACCATGAGTCCAGCACCTTCCTCTCCTCCTCTTCATATGATCTTATGCATTTGGAGACTGGGCTGATGGGGCTTGTGGAATCCTTTCATATAGAAACTGGTTCAACGCTGAATCAAGTATGAATGGAGCCAACATACCGACGTTAGGTCCCTGCAGATTACAAGAGTTTTGTTTGCTTTGATCTCTGAAATATTGAAGACAGATAATTGTTTCCGTGGAAACAATGTCTAGTCTTTGTGAGATGAACATGAGATGCTTTCTTACACCAGAGAAGTTTTTCTAGGTCTTAATTAGAGATTTTCCCCATTATTTGTTACCCAATTTCTTTAAAATGGCAATGCCAAGGACTGAAGCTTCAACCTAAATGCACGCAGACAGTAATTAATTCTCTTCCCATCATTTCTTTTGTCTTACTTTTGGTCAAACATGAAATTTTTCTCAGACATCACTTGCAAAACCTGCTTACAAAAAGCATGAGTATATATACCATAAAGAATAACATTACATTAAAACTACTTTCACCACAACTGGGAAAAATATTAATATTATTATTTTATTTACTTTCTATATGCCCCATCTTTCCCCCTATGGAGACTCAAGGTGGCTCACAACCATACACTTTGACCCCCCATTTAAAACAGAACTAAAGTGAAAATTAATAAATAATTAAATAGTACTATATAGATCAGGTATATATATATTGTGTCAAAAGCATTGCATAAATAAGTATAAAACTGATAAAATAGAGAGGGCACAAGCAGCTAAATAATTTTTGACCAAAAAGGGGCAACAACTACCGCATTGTCTGTGGCTTTAAACAATTCTTCCTCTGTGCATGAGGCAGGGCATTGTGGGCAAGCACATAGGTGCAGAGTTGTTTGACTGCTCCATAGTCACACAAGGTGGAGGATTCATCTATTGTAGTACTATTTTGCCAGGTTGTCTTTTGATCTGACAACTCCACTTCTGAGTCTGTTCAGGGACTTCTAAGTTACCCATTCTTGGTTTGCCCCTGGAGAAAGACCCTCGTGGGGGGCATCCAGTTGGGATTTCCTGGTTTAGCTGCTCAGAGGGTTGCTGTTGTTGGGGGAACATCAAGAGGAGTGGTGGTCCTCATAAAACTTTTCCTTGATTTGAGTCTACTGGGAGGAGGCTGATAGCCATGCAGTGAATGGCTTTCACAGTGTTCGACCTTATTGCTCTCCCAGTTAGCAGCAACTTCCCTTTGTGAAATTTATTACATTTTAAATGTGGATTAGGTTTAAATATAATCAAAATATAATAAATACAATTGAAAGTGCATTTTAAAACACACAATCCCCCTAACCCCACCCCCCAATATTATTTGTCTTTAGCTTTATTCTACAATTAGCCACTACATTAGTTAGTTGTCTACGCACACATAGTTATTTTTAGCCTTCATCCAGGCAGATGGGAGGCTTTGGTGGCTCTGCAGGTCTGCTGAACTTGCTGACCGAAAGGTCGGAGGTTTGAATCCAGGGAGCGAGGTGAGCTTCCGCTGTTAGCCCCAGCTTCTGCCAACCTAGTAGTTCGAAAACATGCAAATGTGAGTAGAGCAGTAGGTACCACTCCAGGAGGAAGGTAACTGCGCTCCATGCAGTCATGCCGGCCACATGACCTTGGAGGTGTCTATGGACAACACCGGCTCTTTGGCTTAGAAATTGAGATGAGCACCAATTCCCAGAGTCAGACACGACTAGACAATGTCAGGGGAAAACCTTTACCATCAACCTACCAGGCAGATGTGACATTTTAGTTCCTTAGAGTTACATTCTGTTGTAGAATTCATCCAGAACTTAAACTATAAGGTAGGCACTTTACAACATTGTCACCTGCAGAGTTGTAAACTGTCACCATGTTTCAGCCACCATGTACAAGTTTTCCACTCAGTAATTGACCCAATACTTGAAACAATAATTTGCCCAGTAATTGACAGAGAAATTGTGTTAGTTAGAACTCTTTCTTTCTTCACAGAAAACAAAGACTGACAGATACTTTAAATGTGCTGATTGGGTTCTGGTGTTCAGGTATTCTGAAATAATTGTGATTCTATGCATGCAAACACTTTGTGGACATCAGGCATTTAAAATCCCCCAATACATTGAAATTCTCACTAGGGTGAATATATACCCTGTTTTAAGGCACTCGGAGGAAATTATTTTTATCTGTCAGGATTATGGTTGAATCTTACTCCTATACTGTGCCTTTTACTGCCATCTTCTATTTCTACACTTCTAAACTCAAAGCACTGGAACAGATACACTCTTCTATTCAAAGAGGTAACGCGGAGCTATATAGCTCACTGATACAGCAATAAGCTCTGCAGTTTTAAAATTATATCGCTTTTGGAATTGGTCGTCTTCATTTAAAAAAATTAAAATCTAGTTAGTTTCTCCCATAGGAAAGAACAGAGACAACAATCTTCCTTATCTCTTTTCCTTTAATGAAACAAACAAACAAATAGAAACCCTAAAAATGTGGTGGCTTTAGAATATTTGTGCACTCATACATAATACATGTGGTACAAAAATATATTCCACTCATATATATTTCTTGATAATGTACAATTTATAAACAAAAGAGATGGTGCAGGCTATTGTTCTAAAAAGAAATGATATCCAGAGCTCCAGTTAACATGATTTCAAGAGTCTGCACATCATTGGAACAGGAAACAACCTCAATAATAGTTTTTTAAAATGTCATCCAGCTCTGTGGGCAGATTTTATTTCCATTATAATAAGAGCGAGTTTTCAACACTTTGCTCTTGCAGGCTGCCACAAACGCTTCCCGAGCAAGACGTCGAAAATGGTGATATAATCCCCGAAAAGCAGTCAGCTCAAGTCTAGATCTGACCCTGGCAGCGTCTGAGGACCGTTCTGCCACTTAATGTGAAAAACAACCAGCTCCGCGGTTTAAAAGGCATCCTTGAGATGGGCTGCCTTTCCTCCTCCCCGCCCCTTGATGTGCATGTAACAACTGTAGTTTGTCATTTTGCCCTTCCTTTTCTGAAGAAAAAAATGCGAGTGATTTCTTTTGACTTCAACTGGGCATTCAGAAAGCTGTTTTTATTAATGAACCATATTAAGCCACCAGTGAAAAGCTCCCTGACTCTGTTTAAATAACAGGCTATGATTCCTCCCACCCCCTCCCTTTGGCTCCACTGCTATTAATTGAGGAGTTTCTTTGTTTCTTTCCTAATGAAGCTAACAGAACACATCTGTCAGGTGCTCGTATTCTTCACCCGTCTATAGTATGTAATAGCCCAGCTGGAGGCTATAATGCTACACAATACCCCTGGCCGTTGCAGCAACTATTTATTCCTGGGCTTTTCCTCAGATAGGGATTTGGAAGGGGGAGGAAAAAAAAGTCTGAAATTTGGGCCTAATTGCTGTTTACACAGCGATAGACACCTGTTCTAGCCGAGACCCTGGCTCATGAATCCCACACCTCAGACCTTAGGGAAAGTGGGAGGAAATTTCAATCAGCTGCCAGTTTAGACACTGAGACATTTCCTGTGTGCTTTATATAGTATGATCTATGTCCAATAATTGCTGCGATGCCATGCTGCTTTTTGGCTGCGTTCAGTTTTGATGGCTGAAATGGGCATGGTGGGAAGTGCATGCATTTGCACACAATTGTGGCGGGCTGTTAAAAATTGCTCACTGCTCTTCCTACTTTTAAACATAATTGTAGGTAGCTAAGAGCCAGTTTGCATATGATGTCAAGGCTTCTCTGAGTAGCTATGCTCTTCTTAAACATAATTCTGCATCTCCTCTTGTTTTGGGTTTCTTTGGTGTTTTGTCTATAGCACATGAGATAATAATAATAATAATAATAATAATAATAATAATAATAGACATCACGGTTGTGGAAAAGAAAAAGGTTTGGATCACTGATGTTGCCATCCCAGGTGAAAGTCGCATTGACGAAAAACAACAGGAAAAACTCAGCCGCTATCAGGACCTCAAGATTGAACTTCAAAGACTCCGGCAGAAACCAGTGCAAGTGGTCCCGGTGGTGATTGGCACACTGGTGCTGTGCCAAAAGATCTCAGCCGGTATTTGGAAACAATAGACATTGACAAAATTACGATCTGCCAGCTGCAAAAGGCCACCCTACTGGGATCTGCACGCATCATCCGAAAATACATCACACAGTCCTAGACACTTGGGAAGTGTTCGACTTGTGATTTTGTGATATGAAATCCAGCATATCTATCTTGTTTGCTGTGTCATAATATAATAATAATAAGCTTTATTTATACCCTGCTCCATCTCCCGAAGGACCCAGGGCAGCTTACACTGGGACAACCCCAAAACAGTATTATAGTGTTCTCTCACTTATTGTGGGGGTTACATTTCAGGACCACCCGCAATAAGTGAAAATCTGTGAAGTAGGGACACTATATTTATTCTATGTGTGGAGGAGAGCAATCCACAGACCATTTACTACAATGTAGTCTGTACTTTATTTTAACAGTTACAACAACAACAACAACAACAACAACAACAACAATAAAGAAAAAGGTTTGGATCATTGATGTTGCCATCCCAGGTGACAGTTGCATTGGCGAAAAACAACAGGAAAAACTCAGCCGCTATCAGGACCTCAAGATTGAACTTCAAAGACTCTGGCAGAAACCAGTGCAGGCGGTCCCGGTGGTGATCGGCGCATTGGGTGCCTTGCCAAAAGATCTCAGCCGGCATTTGGAAACAATAGACATTGACAAAATCACAATCTGCCAACTACAAAAGGCCACCCTACTGGGATCTGCGCGCATCATCCGAAAATACATCACACAGTCCTAGACACTTGGGAAGTGTTCGACTTGTGATTTTGTGATACAAAATCCAGCATATCTATCTTGTTTGCTGTGTCATAATAAAATAATAATTTTATTTGTATCCCACCTCCATCTCCCCCGAAGGGGACTCGGGGCGGCTCACAGAAATATCAGATACAAGAGCAATTACAATATACAATAACATGCACCAGTAATAGCATTTACACATTAACCAGAAAATTGAAAACACTTATTAAAAACATAGAATTAAAACCAGTGAGGCCGTAATAGTAGATCAGCAAAGTGCACTGTATAAATTGTGAATTAAAACTTAGATAAAGTGCTACAAGTTCGTTTGGGATCAATTTGGGAAGAGAGGAGCCCTGAGACCAATGTCAAGTCACCAGGAGAAGTGCGACCAATATAAAGGTCGAGGATATAATTATGATTATAATGAGGTTGGGCGATCTTAACCAAAGGCCTGCGTGAAGAGCCAGGTTTTCAGGCTCTTCCAAAATGCCATCATCGTGGGGGCTTGCCTGATCTCCCTAGGGAGCGAGTTCCAGAGCTGGGGGGCCACCACGGAGAAGGCCCTCTCTCTCGTCTCCACCAACCGCGCTTGTGACGGACAGTACACCGGCAGAGAAGAAGAATGGAAGCTAAATAAGCTTTTTAAATTTCCAATAATAATATGGGATCAGATCCTGGGAGATAGGGCAGTGTAGAAAGGGCCAAAGTGCATTCAACAAAACCAGAGTAATTCAACTCCATGAGTAACTCAACTCCAGTGAAGGATTGCCAGGTGAAGAAGGACTCATGCTCCACCACCACCTGCAGATATTCCCTCTTGGGTACATTCATTAAATGTATAGGAACCTTGTCCTGTTTTTCACTTGGCTCACTCAGGGGAGAAAAACTACATTTTATGTTAACAAATAATAACTTACTTTAAACATTACTTTATCTTGGAAATCGTCCTGAACAAGTTACAATTGTTTCATGCTTCCCCCCCCCCCCATTTGTGGTATGGGAACCATAATTATGATTTAGCATATACTATTGTTGTTGTAAAGAAGATTGAGGCAAACATATGTGCTGATTGCTATGTTAAGTCTTGCATCTAGTAGCCCTTTGAATCCAGCAATGGTCATTGATGTATTTTATAAGATTCATTTTTGTCCAATAGAGTAGGGGAAAATTAGTAACACTGGACTGTGGTGGAGGCTCCTTCTTTGGAGGCTTTTAAACAGAGGCTGGATGGCCATCTGTTGGGGTTGCTTTGAATATGATTTTCCTGCTTCTTGGCAAGGGTTGGACTGCATGGCCCACGAGGTCTTTTCCAACTCTGATTCTATGATTAGGCCTTCCTGGAGTCTCCATCTACTCCAGTGGTTCTCAACTTATGGACCCCCAGATGTTTTGGCCTTCAACTCCCAGGAATCCTAACAGCTGGTAAACTGGCTGGGATTTCTGGGAGTTATAGGCCAAAACACCTGGGGACCCACAGGTTGAGAACCACTGATCTACTCTCTGGTGTTCCCCAGATGGGCACATCACATCCCTCACACTTGCATCATCTTCTGGATTCCCAGTCCCAATTCTCAAATGATAAAATACTTCTGCATCTTAGGGTGCATCCATGCTGCCAAATATTGCAGTGGAGAGCCACATTAGCATGTATGCATCCACACAATGTACACAGGCTGATGTGATTTAACTCAGGGTAAACCACTTAATGTGGCTGCACCCTGTGTTAAAAAACATATGGAAGGACTAAAATCCTGCTCCAGAATGACTTCAGCATGGCTGGGATGTCAGGCTGGGGTGTCCTGAGACAGCTCAGGACACCCCTGTGTGGCTGTAATGCAGTCTGGAATCAGCCAGGTTCAAGCTACATTATATGCCTCTCCTAAACCACCCTTAGTTGTTGTTATTATTATTATTATTATTATTATTATTATTATTATTATTATTATTATTATTTGAAATATAACACGAGGAGTCCACAGCAGACACTCTGCTGGCTGTTGAATTGGATCACACGTCTGACACTTAATAATAATAATAATAATAATAATAATAATAATAATAATAATAATAAAAAAAACTTTATTTATATACCGCCCTATCTCCCGGATGGGACTCAGGGCGGTTTACAGTCATAAAAGCAACACAAACGTTACATAACAACATAATACACATTATTAAACAAAGTAAAATAATAGAGATTAAAATAAAATAAAATATTTTATAAAAATAAAATAAAATAAAATAAAAGAGATTAAGGAAAAGTCTATTAAACATCAAATTACATTATGATTTTACAAAATAAGCACCAAAACATCATGTTAAACAACAAATTTAACAGAAAAAGTAGTTCAATACATAGTAATGCTACATAGTAATTACTATATTTACTAATTTAGTACCAAAATATCATGATGTATTGAAAACATTGACTACAAAAATGCGTTGGATAATCCAGAACGTTGGATAAGTGAGACTCTACTGTACTGTAAACTCTTTGCACATGATCACTTGTCTTTATGCATGGGCCAGTGGTAAGCTCTGCCACTTCAGCCACTGATTTTGTGATAAGCCTAACCTGATTTAACCAAGTGAACTTGACTTAAACTAAGCCCTGCTTGTTAATTTTCTCAAAGCATGATATCTTGCAACAAGCTTGACCATCTGGGAGCTTTAGTTTCCTGGCTCACCCTTACCTGTTATCACTTGAATGGAATGAATGGCTAGCAGATGTGATGGCTGGAGAATTCTTGAAATTGTAATCTAAAGAAATAGCTTCTCCATATTCTGCCTGATCTTCAATTTCACCCTCCTGGGCAGTTGCCTCTAGAGCAAAAGACCATGCTGATGGTAACCCTGGGTGGCATTGTTATAGTCATCCTATTAATTGAAGGAACTTGGTGCAATAAAACAATACATGATTCTAATATAAGTTAGCAGCTTCTCCAATGTAGTTCAGAGCTCAAATTGATTAAAATGCAATTAGGCCATAAAACTCCCTGTTTATTACCTCCACTGTTTGTCAAAGCCACAGAGCTAAAGGAAGGGGTTGCGTTTTTTTCCCAGCACACCATTTTTCTCTCTTCTCCTTTTTTCTTCTGATTTTATTTCTGATCAGTGCCAAGCACTCTCATTAGTCAGGTACAGGGCAGGGATAAAATGTTATTGCCCTGCCATTTAAACCGTTGTCCAATCGGAGGAAAGTATTTTCTACTGCTGACAAGGGAGAGTTGCAGGCTGTTCTTGAAACTTTATTTTCGACTCCGATGTGCCTTGCAGCTTTGTACAGCTGATTGTTGTCTTGTAATATTTGATTATTCCGAAACTGTATGAAATAAAGACAATAATGAAGATAGCAAGTGTTAACTATTAACTGGAAGACAAACTGCTTGTTAAGATAGTTATGCTGCTGGTATGTAGGGCATTGTCACACTTGGTATGTAGGGCATTGTCACACTGGCTTAAAGGCAGTGTGACAAAATACATTTTAATTTATCTTCTGAATTTGCTTCAGTTTCATACATGATCTGAATGAGCAAAGGAACCTCACGAACACTTTAAAAAATATCCACAATCCTTTGTACAATAGATCATTATTTCTCGAACATGCATAGATAATTATTTCTTGAACTTTCCAGTGCTGAAATTCCATAATAATAAGGGGGTGGGGAGAAAGCAAGCACCGATACAGATGCTATTATAAAACCAATACTATTATGTGTCTACATGTATGCATGCATGCATCTATACACACATGGACAAAAACCTTGGCAAGAAAGATCATTGAATCCAGTGTGTAGCTAGCTAGCAGAGGTGAGATGTCGAAGTAAACAATGAAAAAACGGAACAGGGCAAACTCCCTTTCTCAGCCTCAGGGCTTGCAAAGATGGATGGTTAAAGTCAGAGACAGAAATTAATTTCCTTTGGGAGTAAACAAAAACACAGGGGGATATCTGTGTCATTTATGGACAGGTAATAATAAAATTAGAGTTAATGAAGGTTAGAGGACGCGACTCCCAGCTGGGCTGATGATCGAATTCATAAGAGGCCACTAGCTTTAAAAACATACTGTCCAAAATGGTGGTTAGCAGATCACAACCTGTTCGAAAGGTGGAAAGAGCCCCCTTCCCCACATTGGAAGGTTTAGACGTAGCTTTCAGTATTTTGGAAAAGGATACAGCTTTTTTTTCCACAGGAGATCCATATAAAATATTGTTCTGTGCAATAATGTATTCTAAGCATGTCCCCCTGACTACCCCTATCTTACAAGGCACTAGAAAATTCCCCTTATCTAAAAAGCAAACATCTGCTTACGATAATTTAGAGTGCTGTAGAGTAAAATCTTTTCTTCTTGTATTGCAGTGGCAAAAATCTCACTGACTTCAATGAGGTCAGGATTTATTTATTTTTCTCTTTTTATTCCAAACATCATGTAGAGAGAGAGAAAAAAACCCAGTATGTATGTTTTGTTAAATTTAATATTGCATACATAAAATCTTCTAAGAATAAATTTGATTAAGTATTATTTGTTCATAATCAATGCATATTTAAATAAGGGCATTAGGTAAATACATTACAACACCAACAAGAAATGCGTAGACCTTTGAGCCACAATCTTTAAGTAATAAAGCAATACTTTAGTACCTCTCAAAACATTTTCAGTGCACTGTGCCAACTCTGTCAGCAACGTTTTTGTTTTGATGTTGTCATACAGTGTTATGGGTATATTCTGCAAGTCAGAGGTGATGCTTGAAACAGCAGGAATGAATTTTGAGTCTATTATCTTGTAGTCATTGGCCATTTGGACATCGGTTCCACATTAATGCTCCAGAGAGAATATGGATAACCTCAGGGTGCTTTCATAACGAACATACTGAGAGATATGTAAAAAAAAAATTCCAACCCTAGATACAGGTACAGAGGATATTACTGAGCTATGTTATGTGTAAAAGTTGTATCTATTTTTAAGAGTTGGTGTCTTCTTGGTAACCATGGGGTGTTTGTTCCAATATTGCCTTCACATACCAAAATCAGATATGCTCATGTCCCCTATATTCAGCCAGAGGAAATTATTTGCTTTTACATTTTTACTTGAACGGTATAGTCTCCTTGCCTCAACTCAGCATGGTGAGATTTCGCCATCCCCTGGAAATTATTCCAAGCTGAGTCATTATACTCATTGAGGGATTCCCTTTGTGGCAGGTCAGAAAACCCAAATAGAAAAGGGATGGAAGAGTGAATCATTTACCCAGTTTAGTGACAGCCACTTTGTCTACTTCCCCTTCACTCATTTGCATGCCTCATTTTGCCCAGGAAAGTAAACAACAGAGGAGATATCACCTAGTATCATGGACAGAATCATAGAATTGGAAGAGACCACAAGGACCATCCAGTCTAACCCTCTGTTAACCAAATACAATTAAAACACTCCCAACAAATGGCTATCCAGCCTCTGTTTAAAAACCTCTATAGAAGGAGACTCCATCACACTCCAAGGTATTATATTCCACTGCCCAGCAGCTCTTACTACCAGGAAGTTCCTGCTAATTTTTAGGTGGAATCTCTTTTCCTGCAATTTGAATCCATTGTTCTGTGTTCTATTCTCCAGAGCACCAGAAAACAAGCTTGCCTCCTCCTCAAATGTGACATCCTTTCAAATATTTAGACATCATTATCATGTTCCCTCTATGTTTTCTTTTTTTCCAAGCTAAACCTATCCAGCTTCCTCAGCCACTTCTTATAGCGCTTGCCTTGCCACGTTTGATCATTTTGGTCACCCTTCTTTGGACATGTTCCTCTGGAAAGTCCAAGGAAGAAAGCCTCACTGCCTCACAGATGGCCAAGGGAGGGATGTGGGGAGGGATGGGATGGGAGGTGGAGAGGGTACATCTACATGGGAGAAATAATGCAGTTTGACATCACTTTAACTGCCATGGCTCAATGCTATGGAATTATGGAAGTTATTTAGCCGTCTCTACCAAGGAGTGTTGGTTCTTCATCAAACTACAGCCCCCATAATACACAGCGTTGAGCTATGGCAGTTAAAGTGGTGTCAAACCACATCAATTCTACAGTGTAGATGCACCCAGGAAAATACAAAAAAAATCAGGCTGAATAATGGTTTGCAGGGACACCCCCCCCCCCAAATACTTTCAATTTGTAGTAGGTTTCAATCTGTAGATGAGAAACCCTTGGATATGAAGGGTCTACTGTGACAATTTATGTTATAAGGAAGAAATGAAATGGATTCAGAGATAAACATTTATTTAGTTTTTTCTTGTGAATTGAAATATAAAACATTTTTAATTCTGAGTATTTAGCTGGATGTTATCCTGAGGCACGTCCATGTCAAGGAAAAGAGGTAGTATTTACTGTAGTAACTGTTCTGCAAACACAGCCTTTTGTTTCATGAAAATTTCAATTAGCACCAAAATCATTTTGAAAATAGTAGAACCATTCCAAAAATGCAGCCATTTCTCAGCTGCCATTCAAGCAATAGATGTAAATATAAAACAGAGTGGTAAAGGCTGGCTAAACATCTGGTAATATAATTTTGCAGACATTGTCTCTGCTTCTTTGTTTAGCTTCCATGAATTTGTTTCTCCCTCTTTGTAATGAAACGAATTCCTCCAAAACAAAAAACTATGCGTTTTCATTTCAGTAGGTCTCGGTATATCACATTGCAATGAGACTAAGCAACTGTAGCCTTTAATTGTTCCAAACACAGAAGAAATTCCACAATTGCGGCTTCACCCAACACAATGATGCTGTGTCAGATGAAGCTCTGCCTGCCAAAAACCCTTCCTTCTACGCTATTACTAAATATGGAGGGATCCTCTTCAGGACTGAAAACAGGGATGGCCGTTTTTGGTTATATTGTTCTTGCCAATACATTTCAAATCTTTTCTCGCTGCCAGCTGAGTTTACAAGTGTTTTTGCACATTTTTGATGGCAAAATATGAGGAATCATTTCCTTCAGATGTTCCTTCTAGTAGCACACCTTACCATCTAAAAGGGCAGGACTCAATAAAGACATTGTCTATATCAACTCCCATTGAGCTTTACTCACGGGTAGTTTCAGATCACATCTGAAGGAAGTGAATGTGGGTCTCAACAGAAAAGATGGTCTGTCTGAAATATTGAAAGCACACACAGCACAGCACTTCCATTCTTCCTCAATAAAACTAATCATCATTGAGGTTGCGTACCTGTCTTTGGGTGAGGCACTTCAGGTGGGACCTCATAGAACTACTGGTAGATGTTTTGAGATACACTTTCCTACAGATATCCATCTAGTACAGTGGTTCTCAACCTGTGGGTCCCCAGGTGTTTTGGCCTAAAAGGTAAAGGTTTCCCCTGACGTTAAGTCCAGTCATGTCTGACTCTGGGGGTTGGTGCTCATCTCCATTTCTAAGCCGAAGAGTCGGCGTTGTCTGTAGACACCTCCAAGGTCATGTTTTGGCCTACAACTCCCAGAAATCCCAGCCAGTTTACCAGCTGCTAGGATATCTGGGAGTTGAAGGCCAAAACATCTGGGGACACACAGGTTGAGAACCACTGATCCAGTATGTCAGAAAGATTTAGGCAATTTATTTTTTCCCTGCCACCTCAATATCTAGAGGTCTAACTTAAACAAAAAGTGAAAATGATACATTTGAGGATGTCCTGTAGTTGAACTTTCCTCACAGGGAAGTTGCTCTTGGACTGTATGCATACAGTAGAATGATAGCAGTTTGAAACCACGTTAACTGCCATGGCCCAATGCTATGGGTTTCCATGACCTTTACTCTTCTTTGTCGGAGAGCTCTGGTGTCAAAACAAACTACAAAGCCACTTAACATGGCCTTGACCCACAGTACTTCCCCAAGCCCTGGATCATCCAGTGACTTTAGGTCTGTCTAATCAACTATACCACTTCGCCTTTGGGGCAGTTGATTAGAAGCCATCCCACTTTCCCCAGGTTCAGGCACCTGGAATGATGCTTTTCAGAATACCATGTGCTTAAAATTCATAGTTATAATTGACTGGATAGGCCTGCTGGAAGAGATACTGTAGGTCTTCAGTTGTTTTTTAAATTCTGACAGCCGATTTAGCTGTCAGAGTTCTTCTGGTAGGTCATTCCACAGTCCTGGGGTGGCCGATGAAAAGGTCCTCTGGTGATGGTTACCAGTTAGGTTCTATATTGCTGGTATTATGAGTATGCCCTTCAATGCCCCTGAAGATAATAGGTTAGTAGATTGTATGGCACATAGTCATTGCTTATGATACCTTGCTACCATCTCCAAGCGTCTATTGCCTCTCTTTTTCTGAAAGCAGGACCAATCCTGATGATCAACAAACAAAAGGGTTGTTGTATGTTTTCCGGGCTCTATGGCAATGTTCTAGAAGTATTATCTCCTGATGTTTCGCCCACATCCATGGCAGGCATCCTCAGAGGTTGTGAGGTAACCAACAAAAGACTTGTAGCCATGACCTTGCCTTCTGCTTTTCCCTTCTTAGTTTTCCCATTTCCTATAGCTACATATTAATGAAGAGTACTTTTTGCTTCTGTCCTTTTAAATGATTATTTAGTATTTTAAATAAATACTTGAAGGTTCCTTTACCAGTCTGCCAATACATCATCAGGAAAAGCTCTCATTGTCTCTTGAACACATGGAAATGGATGATAAATAGCCTCTGTCGACATGGTGCTCTATGGCAATTGCAGTTGTTGAAATCATAATTTTTCACCCTTTTGTTAAACTAATAGGATTGTTTTTGCAATATGAAAATTTTATTAAGCAAATAATAACATTTCAGAACTTACTTATGGTGCAGATGAGATCATTCAAAATGAATTTTCTCTCGGGCTCCTTGCAGGCCAGTTTCTGACATATGAACTGCTGATAATCTTCAAGAACTCGCTTAAAAATAAATGAACTCATAAAAATGATTTGAATTGTGTGACCTCCTTCTGTAAGCTAATGCTTACAGAGGATCCACCATTTAAAAGATTGTGATTATAAAAAATCTACTTTGAATGTCTATCAAAGGCTGCACACAGCTATTATGCCTATAGTGTTGCATAGATTAGCTAAAATTCAATGGCAGGGAATGTGATTTATGGAAATGGTCAAGAATGGTCAGTGGCCCTTTGGCCACTAACCCTGACTCTAGGTTGGATCTGTGAAGTGATCACAATTTTCATTTTGGATACAATTGCGCAGTATTCCAATGATAATGAGAATTGTGCTGGAATCTGCAGCTGATCCTGGCAGATTACAATGCTGCTACTGTCATCTGAATGCAACTCCATTGGCGAGGGTGCCGATGTAGGAAGAGGGTGAAGGACAAAACAAGTTTCTGATGAGCTGTGATAATGATCTGCTGTTTTCTATGCTGCTGTTATATGACATGCACGTGTTTTCCTTTTTCTTAGAGTTTCGCCAGAAGTGACTACAAAAATGAACTCCCTTTAGTTAAAGGCATGCACTTCCTTATTATGACTTTGATTCAACCTAAGCGTAGTTCCTATTGAAAATCATGGCAATCATGTTAGTCAAGTATTTTGGATAGAGAAGCTATCATAGAATCATAGCGTTCGAAGAGACCAGAAAAGCCATCCAATCCAAACTTTCTGCCACTTAGGAATATCCAGTCAAAGCAACCCTGAGGCTAAAAACAATAGAACAATTGGTTTCACACAACCAGCCTTAACAAGCTCACGAAAACAAATATAATAGAACAATAGAACACTAACAAGCACACAATCAAGCAAGACTCTCTCACCTCACACAAACAAACATCTTTACCTCAACAAGCATAACAGCCTTAACCTAATAACATCTCCCAAAGGACTCTCCAGGGCTGGGGATGTTTATTCTAACAACTGTTTCTTCCATTGCACCCATGCAAAATACCCCTGTTGTGTTGTCAAAGGCTTTCATGGCCGAAATCACAGGGTTGGTGCGTGTTTGCCAGGCTGTATGGCCATGTTCCAGAAGTATTCTCTCCTGACGTTTCGCCCACATCCATGGCAAGCATCTTCAGAGGTTATGAGATGCTTGCCATAGATGTGGGCGAAACGTCAGGAAAGAATACTTCTGAAACATGGCCATACAGTCCGGAAACACATAACATACCCCTGTTGACCTTCCCTGTTAGCCAAGGCCCTGTTCATAATATCGGAAATGTTGATGCTCCGCTGCTTGGGTGTCTTATTTTTAAGGGCATGAGCTAAATTTTCTCAAAATCCATTAATTTCATTCATTGTTTTAAAAATCTGCTCAATGACATATCTTCTGGCTTCTAAAGAAGTTCTCAAAATGTCCTAATGAGTTTCTCAATATGTTTGGAATGTGGCCGAGCCTCTCAGATTCCATCCCTCGTGCTTACTTTTTGTTTCCCCTTTTCTTTTCCTGAATTCATCACGAATGTTCCATCCTAATGTGTTGTGTTTCTTAATGGTGCCCACGGGTAGCCCACTCCTGCCTTCTGCGGAGAGGTGGATACTGCTCAGTGATGGAATAAAAGATTTGCAAGTGCAAACTTGTGCCACTCTTGGGGGTTCCTCCCTAGATGAAAGGCGTCATTATAGCAATACGATCATTATCATTATCGTGAAAAATCTTTTCGAGGAAGCGATTCCACCTTCTGTTTCTGACACCTCATTTCTCTGTGGTCTCCAGAGCCTCTTTTGTATCTCCTAGGAGCGTCAGTTCACATCTTAATCTCTTTGTGTGTAATCTTATTACAGATAATCCCATTTGCTGGAGATGTCAGGAGTACCTTTTCTCTATGTGAGGAAGGATTTCCTCTCATCTTGTTTTTTTGTAACTGATCCCAGATACATTTATTGTACAAACAGGCTAGCCAGAGTGAGATCTCCCCCAGGTTGGGGTTGTCTATATATACTCCACTGACATAGAAATGTGGGGAGGGAGGAAGGTTTGGCAGGGGCGAACATTCACTTTTCTTTTTCCAATTACTCTCGGCAAAATGACTCACTATTTACATTTGTTGGAGAGGGACTTTGTGATATTTTCCCAGCTAAAAGAACAAGATTTATAAAGTAATTAAAAAACAAAAAAAAAGCTCTGAATGACTTTTAGAGACTCATTTATCTTGGGCCCAGTCAGGTCTTGAGGAAGAAGACACAGTGTGAGCCGTCCTTGTGTTGATTTGGTGTTTCGTTTCGTTTTAAGTAAATTGCTTGTTTAAGGCTTGTCAGTTTGGGGAAGATACAGATGACTCTCTGTTTATAAAAATGGGCCACAGTAGGTAACCAATGATGATCTGAAGGATGTAAAAGCTGGGGGCTGGGGTAGGGGGTCGAGGAAGACAAAACAAACATGGAGGATAAATGATATGCACAATTTAGGGGGAAAAGCTGGTCTTAATTCAGTTTAATCTAACATTTTAATTCCTAATACTCTTCAGTAGTCTACTATTACTAATGGTCCCCTCACCCTTTGAGATTAAAATATCTAAAATCTAATACTTGTCTTAATAGGAAGGGGTAGAATATAAAAAGTCACTTTCCTTTGATGGTTTGTGAGGGTGTGTGGGTGGGGGGGGGGGGGAGATGTTTGTACCACTCACTGACTGGCTAATGAATAATCAGATTTCACAGCTTGAGTGCTGGGGTGGTAATTTGGTTGCACGCCATGCTCCAAATCCATGGAATAGTGCTTCATTAATGTGAAGACCTGTATAATCAAACAATTAGCAGTCTCGTTCCTGCTAAAACAGCTTTTCATCAGCATATATAGTTTGGTATAAGATGAGGCTCAAGCTGCCCAGTATGATAGCTGAACTAGTCTTCTAATAAATCATGGTGGCTATAAACCAGTGTGGACACAAGAACCGTTAAAAATTCACTGGTCAGGTTATTCCAGAAACGTTAGAAGACACATGAAGGCATATTTGGGGTGGTCAGAGTGAGGTTTTCCAGTTGGGCATTCAATATGGATAAGGGTTTTCCTTTCTATCTCAAATCATTTCCAAAAATCTGAGTTGCTTTCTACAGGAAATGAAACAGGAGGGACAATAGCTAGTAGAACACTGTTGATGAGTAAATCTGGTTGTACAAGAGTTATGAAAATCTATGTGGTAGCAGTAAAACTTACAGTATGAAGAAAGCTTGTTTTTCTGCCACCATTGCATTCCACAGAATGGACCTCCTATGCTTTTTGCAAACTATGTAGAACTATTGACTGCTGGGACAGTCAATTGCTCACTGTGATCCGTTTGCTTCATTCTTTACTGATAAATTGTTGAGATTCACTTTGGACCCTTCCACACAGACATATAACCCAGAATATCAAGGCAGATAATCCATAATATCTGTTTTGAACTGGGTTATCTGAGTACATACTGCCATATAATGCAGTTAAATGAGGATTTTATGTGGAGGGGCCTTTGACTTAGATTCCAGTAAAAGTGCAAGCCCAATTAAAGCAACTTTGGCACCCACTTGCCATTTTATGTGATTCTTTCTATCTTAACGATGAGGATGGGATATATGGAAAAATTGGGGCTTCACTTGATTTATTCTTGCCTTCCTCGGCTGGTCTGATCTGTCCAGATGGGACAGACACTATTGTTGAAGGAGGTCATGAATGTTTTTTTTTTTTAATGTAAGGAAACTGTTGTCTCTTCCTCTTTAAAGCAGGCAGTAAGGAGATATTTGTTGAAAAAACCCTCACATGAACTAGGAATTTTGATGAATAGAATAGTGTTGAATACATCAGACTTGGTGAAGGCAGCTGAGAAGGTGAGGGCATTGAGAACTTTCTTTGTTTCCTTGGCTACCAAAACAATACTTTAACTCCTTGATGGGTATGTATACTATTAGCTGTTACAATCAATCTACTCCACAAAATTTATTAGATTTGGCCTTTCTTGACAATCTTTCTTTAAAGTCCATCAGCAACGCGGTGGAAGGAGCACCGTCTGTTTCTAGTTGCATTCCATTTCCAGATAACACATTTAGACTACTCACATCTTCTGACAATAGAAGTTATTGCTGTTGGGAATTATCCAATAGCGAGGAATGAGTCTCACAAGGTAAAAATGGCAATTAAGGCATTCCTTTTTTGCTATGGGTTTAACAAACCTGCCACACTGTGATGGGTACTTTCATCTGATTCCTATCTCCTCTGGCTTCCGAGGCAAAAGCAAATGCCTTGGCAAGCTATCAGAAGCAGAAACTGGTTTTCACAAAACAAAACAAACCACCTCAATTTCTTCCTTGCCTAGAAGAATGCCACCACCAGACCAAGATATCTCAGAACCAGTGATAATCTGCAGGTGGTGAGTTCTCCCCTGGGAGCTTATCAGAGGAGGACTCTATAGTTTGCCATCATGACCTGGTCTGTCTCACTGTCCACACCTCACAGAATCACAGAATCCTAGAATCATAGAGTTGAAGAGACCTTGTAGGCCATCCAGTCCAAGCCCCTGCCAAGAAGCAGAAAAATCACATTCAAAGCACCCTACAGATGGCCATCCAGCTTCTGCTTAAAAGCCTCCAAAGAAGGAGCTTCCAATGGACTCACCACAGTGTTGATGACTATAAACAGCTACCTGCCAGAGACTTGCTGGCAATGACATTTCTGATGAAGTCATTCCAGGTCACCCAGCCATGTGACCAGGGAATGGGATGTTGTCAGCTAGCCTCTGTGAGGGAGCTGATTGTAGCCAGCAGTCCCAACGTACCCTTGGCCTGGTCGGCCATCTGGATAACCAAAGGGTTTTGGAGATGCTCCTAGGCTCCAACTCCATAGTGTTCATCCTGGATTAATCAGATAAGTGTAAACACTGCCTTAGTGTACTAATTGCCAGCTTTTCTGAGTGTTTGACTTGAGAACAGTTAACCATACCTGAGATGCATCCCTTCTAGACTACTGCAATGCATTCTGTAATCTTGCTATCCTTGAAGACTTCATTTAGTATAAAATGAAGGAGCTAGATTGTTAACTGCTGCGGGGCCTTGAGAATATATTATTCTATTACAGTAGAGTCTCACTTATCCAACATAAACAGGCCGGCAGAACGTTGGATAAGCGAATATGTTGGATAATAAGGAGGGATCAAGGAAAAGTCTATTAAACATCAAATTAGGTTATGCTTTTACAAATTAAGCACCAAAACATCATGTTATACCACAAATTTGACAGAAAAAGTAGCTGAATACACAGTAATGCTATGTAGAAATTACTGTATTTACGAACTTGGCACCAAAATATCACGATGTATTGAAAACATTGACTACAAACAAGCGTTGGATAATCCAGAACTTTGGATAAGCGAGTGTTGGATAAGTGAGACTCTACTGTACTTGATTGTACTGTTCTACACTGATTGCCAGTTTTTTTCCTGATAATGATAATGTCGAAGAGATAAGCAAACACTATAAAGATTCAAAACATAAAAAGAAGTATGTATATTAGAGCATCACGCAAAGGCCACAGAAATAGTCAGGCCTCTCTGAGTACAGAGCTATCTTCTTTCTATGTCAAAAAGATAAACAAATACTATAAAGGTTCAAAACATAAAATGCAATATGTAATTTAGAGCATCATGTACATACAATATTCATCTGAGAGTTAACAACAATAATGAAAATAATAATAAGTACAGTCAACTGTTGTAATACACAATAATATCTTCCAGACTGTAATGTTTAAAGGAAACTGTAATCATCAAGGCTTAAATGTGGACTAGAGTCAAAACATATCAAGTAGTCTCCACTATTTAAACAGTTTCTGAAGACTCCAATTGGATTTGGCAACCAACATAGTATAAATACATTCAACACATTCAATTTTTTTCCTGACCCAGTTCAAAGGATTGGTTTCAACTTTTAAAGCTTGAAATGACTTGTGACCTGGCTATATAAAGGACTACCTGATTTATTAGGAACCAACTTGTTGCTAAAATTTCAGTAGATGCTTTTGGGAATACCATCAAGAAAGAGAGGCCCACTGGGCACACATGAGGAGAAGTGTTTTCTCTTGTATTGCTTCCAGATTGTGGAATATCCTCCCCTTGAAGTTGCAATCAATCCACATTCTCACTGCCTTTGGGAAGGTTAGAAGATACATCTTTTCAATTTGCTCTTCTAAACTGTTTTGTTTATTACAATGGCTTTAATGGTTCAACTGTTTTAATGTTTTAATAGTGTTTTAAGCTGCCTTGGGTGCTACTTATATTGTAAAAGCAGGAGAAAATGCAATAAATAAATGAGAGCAAGACTTAGGACTGATTGTCACAACTATTCTTCTTCTGCCTGCTTCCTTCTTTTTTATTTTTCAGCTAAGTTAGTTTAGATATATCTGGTTCTTCAAATGGCCCAGTTTGTAAGCCAATGTTAATTTGGAAAGTGGGAATAGCCAGAACTTGGGAAAGCATATTTTATGGAGTAGAAGTTGATATATTTTTAGCCTTTATGGCTAAAGTAGTCCAAAGAAATAACACACGTTTGGTGTTTGAATTGACTGAAAGTGAAAAAATCAGCCTTGGGGAATGCCAGAGCACATTGAGTATATCTAATAATGCTGGTAGAGTCACCAGTGTTTTCACTCTGAATAAGGGTACTATCAAGGAGCACATCAAAGGAAAGTGACAACATTTCATAAAGTAAGCAAAATAAATAGTACACTGACAATGGAGCACTATATGCATGCCTATTTCACTTTGTGTTCATGTAATGGGAAGCTATCAACAAATTTTCAAGGGCCTCCCAGTCATTCCCATCAGCAATATCCAAACGTACAGAAAAGTAAAATATATTTCACTGGACAATAAGATAGCAAGATGAGCCATAAAGGTTGGCCTGGGCTAATGCTCTGTTTGGTTACATGGGGGGGCTATTTAGCTGCATGCACTCAAGCAAGCAGCTAATAACACCCCCCACATATCCAAAATGTGGTGAAGTATATGGGTCATGCTGACTGGCCTTCTCAGTCAATGAATTCAAACTGAGGAGTTAACCGCCAGGTGTCTATGTAGTTCCCATCTTAAAAGGGAGCTAGACAGTTGCCTTCTCTTGCCCTAAAACAGTAGTTCTCAACCTGTGGGTCCCCAGGTGTTTTGGCCTCCAACTCCCAGAAATCCCAGCCAATTTACCAGCTGTTAAGATTTCTGGGAGTTGAAGGTCAAAACACCTGGGGATCCACAGGTTGAGAACCACTGCCCTAAAAGAAATCTCAAGACTTGACAGCAAGTCCATATACAGACCTTTCAGTCTTGAGAAATGTCCCCCGCCATTTCCACACCTTTGTATGAAGTGGATCAAGAGGGAGGGCAGACGGGGGACATCCGGTGGAAGTCTTAAAAAAAAAATCTCAGAGATGTGTTGAAGCTCATATGCACTCATGCGGAGATCCTAAAGTACACACAAGGAGATTTCTCATTTTCTTCACTGAACTCTAAATACAAGCTCCGTTTAATGTTGTAAATGTCTAAAGAAAGTAATGGTTGCAGAGAGTTCTAATTGCTTTCCAATTGTGTTTGCCTTGAGCCACATGTGTGTCTGTGGCTCCATTTTTTGAAAGCCCGATCAGCAGTTTCGGGCTTTTAGTATGTGCATGTGTGCTGGAGCAGTCCACTCGGAATGGGAAGGAAGTCACGTTTTTTCCATGATTGCAGGGATATACAGTCATGCGAAGATGCATATTTTTTGGGCGGAATCAGTTTTTAAGTGCATCTTTTAAACATGTGCTTTTCAGCTGTTAACTTTTATTATTCCACCCACACTTTCCCCAAATGTCGTTTAGCCTCCACCCCTTTTGACTTAATGAATCACTTAGTTTTAGCTGTTTCCTTTAAACTATCAAGTACTCTTTAAAAACCTTTGAATGAACCTCCAGAATCACTCGCAATTGAAATCACCACAAGCAGAGTCACTCAGTGAAAGCAATTAGGCACTATGTAAGTATAATACTGTTATATGGGTTACCTTTACTTCTGTTAACACTGCTGGTAAAATACTTGTTACTCTATGTTTTGTTTTAGATAGAAATTCATTGTTGCTGAGTTTAACAACTCCTGAAGAAGGGGATTTTCTCCCTGAAACAGGGTCAAAAATACCCGGGACCCCTGTAGACTTGGGACTTTATTTGGACTTTACTTTCAAAGACTTTTTTGAGAGCGGTGCTCCATCATTATTTTCTTCATTCCAGTATACAGCAACATGACCAACCATCTGTTTGGAAGATATTTTCATTGACTATGTATCCCTGAAGCCTATATACATTGGAACCAATACCAGACTTGAATAACTTTTGTGTTAGAGCTGTTGCTCCTTTTCATTTTGTCGGATACGGCCAAATTGAGCTTTGTACGGGGAACTGTAACAATATATGTCATTTGGACACATTTTCTTTGTACATAGACTATCGTATGTTTGTATAGTCCACCCCTTTTATCCCAGTTACTTCCATGTTTTATTGCATGTGTAGAAGATTTTCATAATGTTTTCTTCTGCAAGGAATACTCAGAGATGGTTTTTCCAGTTACTTCCTCCAAAATATAGCCTATAGAAGTTGGTATTCATTGGTTATAGCCCATTCAAATACTTACCAGAGCTGACCCTGGTTAGCTTCTAAGATCAGAGAGAACCTGTTGCTTCTATGGCATTCCTCCAACATTTCACAGATCAAAACCTTCAGGTCAGCAACCCAACCTTCAGGTCAGCAGACCTGCTGGCACAAAGGTTTAACTCATTGCAGCACCAGGGGTTTAATCCATTGTACCACCTTCGTAGTGTAGATAACTGTTTCTTAGGATCTTATCCTATGTGTTGGGGGGTGGGGGGTAGTGTCATGACATTGCGGTGTTAAGTTCATTAGCATTAGAAATTGAAACGTTTTGTTATTTATTACTTATCACATGTCTTCAGAATTTGCTGATTTTTCATCCTTATCCCAGGAGCAAGATATCAACTTAAAACAAGAAAACACTCACCTATAAAACCTATTAGCAGTGGTAATGATTAATATTGGAATAAATACTAACATTTGAAAAAGAGGGAAAAACCAGAAAAAAATCAAAAATTTGAAAGTTTGCATTAAAGGAACAGAAATTGCAATAACAAAGTTGCGATATATCTTTTTTCTTTTTTCTTTTAATAATCAAATTGGTTGAGCAGCTGCATTATGGCACAATACCGGGGACTCTTTTCTAGTTAGGAGACCGGCCAAAGGACATCATCATTTGCCAACATCATCATATTCAAATCAATGTGGGCGATTCTGACGGCTCCCATCCCTTGTGTTATTTGCAGTTTAGAAATGGAATATAATGCATCCTAGGCTCCTGAGATGATTTCTTATCTTCTTCTTCCACTCCCTATTTTGACACTGTTTCAACATTTACATGACAAATCCTGACGGACTCAGACAGAAAGTTCCCCTGCGTCATGGGATGGGCTGCATCACTTTCCATTCAATAAATTGATTAAAACTGTTTAAAAACTGGGAGGGGTGTATTGTGGGATAAAGCTCTTAAACTGTAGATCCCAACCCCAAATGGGGTCCCTTTAGCTCAATGTTGGGTCATGGAAAATTTGGCAACAGTAAAAGGTTTCTTAATACTACCCATTTACATAAACCCATTAAGACAACGTGTAGTGTTTACAGTGGACTCTGCAAAAATGCTTCAGCTGTAATTCACAAATGCCTGTTTTTTTTTTATTCCTATTCCTATTTGATATACCTGGGGTCATGTAAAACATTCTCAGGCAGAAAAGGTTCACTACATGATCAGAACAATATAAATACAGGAAACTACCTTTATATTAAGCCCAAATTGAGCCTTGTGCGCCAACTGCGACCGTACCTCGCGAAGGCTGATCTGGCCGGGGTGGTCCATGCCTTGGTCACCTCCAGACTGGACTACTGTAATGCGCTCTACGTGGGGCTGCCCTTGAAAACGGCTCGGAAGTTCCAACTGGTCCAACGAGCGGCAGCCAGGATGTTAACTGGGGCCCCTTACAGAGAGAGGTCAACCCTCCTGTTCAAGGAGCTCCACTGGCTGCCATTTATTTTCCGAGCCCAATTTAAGGTGCAGGTGCTTACCTACAAAGCCCTGAACGGTTTGGGACCATTCTACCTCCGTGACCGCATCTCCGTCTACGAACCCATGCGTTCACTTCGGTCATCTGGAGAGGCCCTGCTCGTGATCCCGCCTGCGTCGCAAGCGCGGTTGGTGGGGACACGAGACAGGGCCTTCTCTGTGGTGGCCCCCCGACTCTGGAACACCCTCCCCAAGGATCTCAGACAGGCCCCTACACTGGCAGTCTTCAGAAAGAACTTGAAGACCTGGCTGTTCCAATGTGCCTTCCCAGATTAATAGGAAATCTCCAATACCAAGTCCCATAAGCACTTTATTAGAACTAAGATCGTATATCGCACTCTGCACTTGCCCTAGAAGCCTTATATATCACCTGTCACATCAGCACTTTTAATCTTATACCCATTACTCTGGCCCGGCCCAGTTTTATTGTGTTTTAGCGTATTGTTTATTGCTTGCTGTTTATACTGTTTTAATTGTTTTTAATTTGCCTTTTGTTTTGTATTGTTATATTGTGTGTTGAGGCCTTGGCCTTTGTAAGCCGCATCGAGTCCTTCGGGAGATGCTAGCGGGGTACAAATAAAGTTTAATAATAATAATAATAATAATAATAATAATAATAATAATAATAACAACCTTGGTCTATCTACAGTATCTCAGCAATGGGAATTCTGTGGTTCTCCAAATGTTGTTGGACTGCAGCTTTCAGCATTCCTCACTATATGTCATGCTGGCTATCTCTACATGGACATGCAACAACAGGAAAAGGGCCAGCCATATCTGGAGAAAACAAAAATCTAGCCTGGGATTTGTTTTACATGCAAAACATCACACTACCATTGAGTAATAAAGTATTTTGTCCATACCAGTGAAGGGATGGATTCATGGGAAGTTCCCACATGAACTGGAAAAGTCATATGAAGCTATAAAACATCTGCATATAATATTGAAAATGCACTATGTTGTTATAGATGCTCTAATCCAGAGCATCTATAACCAGTTTAAATTTTCATACCTGTCTGAAAATGGGAAAAATTAGTCATAACCAACTCAAATGCCATAAAAATGAATAAATAATAATAGATATATTTCAGAGCAGCAGACAGAGCTAATTTATTGTGGAGCAGAGCTGTAAAGTTTAGCCCACAGCAAAATGTAACTGCATCATTTTCATTGTTATTATAATTGTTAGTTAATAATATACACACATATATTCTTGCTTTGCACAACTGTATATATATGCTATAGATTCCCCACAGAGTTACTAATTAGAAATTTATCCATTCTTCCACTTATGAATGTGACTATTACCAGGAAATAAATGAGGTTTGCAATACAACAGGTTTATAGATATGAGACCAAAGTCTGACTAAACCAAAATAATAATAAAAATATAACCTGACCATTCTAGCTGGGGAAAGATTTGAATGAAAATGTTCAATTTTGCTTTAGCAAATGAAAAATAATTCAGGTTTATTTGTGCACCATTCTGCAGAGGAAACTACTTTAACAAATTTGCTGGTATAAGCTAACCTACATCTAAAGCCAGAAACGACTCTCAAAATCATCCTTCTGTGTTCACATATATTTGATGTAAATTACATCAAATTGTATTTGAAATACCAAACTGGCATTAATGGAAGCTTCCCCCTCCCTCCACTTTGCTTCAGGCACCATTTTAAAATAGATGAGCATAAAAATGCAGCCTGCATCATTAAGTTTATATGAAACTAGTGAGAATAAAAATCACCATGTAAGTTTTTAATAAGATGTGTTTTTCATTCCGGTTTAATAACCCAAGTCTATATTCATCTTCCAGTATAATAAATACACTGAAAGGAATGCATTCTTTTGTGGGCTTTAACATGCTGAAGATTTCAGAAATGGAGCTTTCCGGGAAGCTGGGAGAAGAAAATTCTTTAATATGGCAGCATGGAGTATTATTATCATAAATAATTAATGTGCACAGTGGAAGAAAGCCGAGCTTCATTAATAATTCTTATTTTTAGTTGGCATAAGCGAGAGGTGCTATATCTTTTTTCATCCGATCTGCGTCAATTTTCTTGATTTTAATTTAATAGATGTTAAAATTTAAAGCTATTGTACATTGCTATTGACATGGCACTACACGCCTCTCTCTTTATGTGTGTGTGTTTATGCATTTGTTTGCGCCCTTGTATTAATAACTGAGCACAAATTCTTATCCACAAAGATATTTTTAGAAACACACACACTCACAAGGAGGGAAGAAAACGTAGCAATGTAAAGGCAAGGTAGAATGGGCATCAATGTCAGCTCCTTTCATCTTACATTTCCTCGTGGGACTAGTTAAGATTCTTCTTTGATTAGGACCTCAGGAAATATTAAAAAGCTTTGCTGTGAATTTAGGCTCATCAAAATTGACTCTGTTTTTCCTTTCATTTCTTTATACAAAGGCATTTGGATAATTCACCTCTTGCTTTTTGCTAGCAATGACAGGCTCCCTTCAAAGGTAGCTTCTAATTTATGATGAACTGAGGACTGTTTTTTTCTGATGAAGCTGCTGCAGCCCAGTCACCTGTGTAACACCTTTTCACCCAAAATGATGAGCTAATTAGCTCAAATATAGCGCAGCCAAAAGGTAGTCAAACCAGTGATTAAAAGTTTATTAAAGAAATGAATGTTCTATAGAAATAGCTATTTCAAAAATACATTTCAAGGTAAAAGATACAAAAGTAATTCCAAGGTATACGTACTAGGTCAAAATGAAAGTACAGTACATTCAAAGTACAAAATTCAAAAGTCATTCTAAAATATATCCCACAGTCATAGTATTCTTTGATGCAGCAATAAACAAAGTCCAGCACTGAGAATAAAGCCAGAATCCCCCGAAGCCTCCGGTGGCCTAGGGGATAAAAGCCTAGTGACTTAAAGGTTGGGTTGCTGACCTGAAAGCTGCCAGGTTCAAATCCCACCCGAGGAGAGTGCGGATGAGCTCCCTCTATTAGCTCCAGCTCCATGCGGGGACATGAGAGAAGCCTCCCACAAGGATGGTAAAAACATCAAAACATCTGGGTGTCCCCTGGGCAACGTCCTTGCAGACGGCCAATTCTCTCACTCCAGAAGCAACTCCGGTTGCTCCTGACATGAAAAAACAAAAACCCAGAAGGTAAACAAAGAATTGTATTCAAACAAGATTACCCAATCACAAACAGAAAAACATGACATGAAACCAAGGCAAAAATCTCCTATCATGGAGCTTAAGGAAAATGTGACTTTCTCCTGAAATTACAAAATTGTGCTCACATAGAGCAACCAAAGAAGATAGCTTAAGAAATCTAGTTTTTCCCATGGAGATACTATCTGCCTGACACCCGGAATCCATCTGTTTATTTTTCAAACACTGAGAAAACCATAATTGTCTTTACTTGGCACTATCTTGTTGCTGTTATAGGCAACAACCTGGTGTCTTTCACCTCCCCACTTTCCTTTCAGGGTCAGGTAAAGTCTCTGGCATAGTCTCATGTGAAACATTCTCGCTAATAGCAGAACTGTCTATAAGGCAATTTCCATTATCCAGGGAAAAATTACTTTCTTCCCAAGACACTACACAAGGGTCCACCAAAGGGCCCTCCTCCTCCAGGCCTTAACACAGGCTATGTGATAACTCATGGCATTTGCCCCCCTCCCAAGCAGCAGCCATAATTGAATTGCTCTCTCATAAGAAGCAGTTATGATGGACAGGCTATAATCGTCAGCTTCTTTCTCATTGTTGTTTAGCAAACTGATGTAGAACAAGTAATATCTGATACTGACTCCTTGATCATGGTTTCTCATGTTCAAGAAACAAATTTAGGGTTGGAGCAGGCTGGGTTGGAGCAGGTGAAAAAGGAATATAAACTCATTATTTATTTATTTATTTACAGTATTTGTATTCCACCCTTCTCACCCCGAAAGGGACTCAGGGCAGATCACATTATATACATATAGGGCAAACATTCAATGCCCGTATACACATAAAACCGAGACAGAGACAGACGCAGAGGCAATTTAACCTTCTCCTGAGTGGATGTTCGATTCTGGCCACGGGGGGAGCAGCTGCTTCATCATCCATTGTGATGGCACTTCCTCATTCCAACGTCGTAAATTAGTTAAATTTGCCTCCCCACTTTATAAGTGGTACCTTATTTCTTACTTGATAGATTCTATCTTTCGGGTTGCTAGGTCAGCAAAGAGCAGGGGCTATTTTTTTTAATTGACGGGTGCTCACCCCGCCACGGACTGGCCTCGAACTCATGACCTCATGGTCAGAGTGATTTATTGCAGCAGGCTGCTCACCAGCCTGCGCCACAGCCCGCCCCCCCTAGGCACACCCAGATTGCTGGTAACAGAATATCTATACCTTCACAGCAACTTTGTTATATTCTTCATCCATCACCAGATTTCTGGGAAATCCATTCACTTCTATTTTTAGGATAATTTAAATGACAATCAGGGATATCATGAATAGGATTTGTGAAATTCATTTAGGGGGCTCTCTTACAATTTGTGCAGTACAGCTCGTTAATCAAAATTGATAATGCTGGAATATTTGCCATGGAAATGCTGATAGAAAAAGTAAATCTAGTGCTGGAGAAGACAACAGCTGGTTATGATTTATTTTCTATATAGCCCAATATTGGTAGAACAGTCTGGAAGCTAGTTGAACAGCAGGGAACATGTTTCATCTGTCCTTATACCTAGAACAAGTGTGGTGTCACTAATACATGCTGAGACTCTTTTCCCTAAAATAGAATCTAACCGGAAAATAAGCTTGTGGGGTGCCTCGTGTAACCCAACACGTCCTCTCTCCTTCTCCCATCATATGGTGGAGAAGGGACAGGGCACATTGGCACCCCTTTCCCATAATATGGGGAAAATGTGCACCCTTTTCCCCATCATATGAGAGAAAAGGGAAAAGGGAAGGAAAGTGTGGGTAGCTTTACTTCCACTTTGGGAGGAATGCCATGCATCATTTGATGGTGCTCAACTGGCCACATCCAAGCCGCAGATAAAAACGACAAAACTGGGATATTTTGCCCCATGTGAAGAGGTCCCCAGAGAGCACCTGAGCACAAACTCCCAAGGCTCAGCAATAAGACATCCCCTGAAAATAAGCCCTAATGCATCTTTTGGAACAAAAATTAATATTAGACCCGGTCTTATTTTTGTGGAAACATGATATGTAACCAAAGGGGATTCAGAGAAGGGAATTTGTGTGATTTTTTTATATAATAAAGAGAATTGCTTTTTGTCTCGGGCTAATCAGAATTATGGCAAATTTTAAGCATATCACTAGAGTTTACTATAAATTTTCCATGGTTAGTCCTTTAAAAACAGAATTTTATTATACAGCATTTGCCGTGTAATTGCCAAATTGCACATCTGACATTTGCAAACCTCAGTAAGAGATGCTTGCCATGAATTCACAGAACAAAGTTGCCTTTTGCTGTGCAATTTGCTATTACTTTTCAACCGAATCCATAAGATAGAATTGCCTCTTATACATCTGTGACTGACATATGTGTGTGTGATTTGTCTTATGCTTTCATCTCATGTCTGGATTGCAAGGCAGCTTCTGACATAGTTAAAAATATCTACCAGGAAAAAAACCAGGATACATAATGTATGTTAAAATGCAAATTCAACATCAAACTACAGGTTAAAACAGTATAAGAATCAACAGTAATACGTGAAATTATAATATTGAACACTCCCCCCATTTGTTACCTTGACCATTTGAGATAAGTCAGTTTCTAAAGGCCTGCTGGAACACAAAAATCTTTGCCTGTTGTTGGAAGGAGAACATAGAAGATGCTAATCTAGTTTTGGAAGGTTTATTTGGGAACCAGAGGATTGGAGAGAGAAAAGTATTATTTGTAGTTCATGACAGATGGCGTAGTGGACTAAGTGACTTGAAGGTTGGGTTGCTGACCTGAAAGCTGCCAGGTTCGAATCCCACCCGGGGAGAGCGTGGATGAGCTCCCTCTATCGGCTCCAGCTCCATACGGGGACATGAGAGAAGCCTCCCACAAGGATGGTAAAAACATCAAAAACATCCGGGCGTCCCCTGGGCAACGTCCTTGCAGACGGCCAATTCTCTCACTCCAGAAGCAACTCAAGTTGCTCCTGACACGGAAAAAAAAAAACATATTTGTATAGTGATAAGAAGCATCATTTGGTATAACTGGGAACCACATGATCAGGTAGAACTTGTGCTATGATGATTTTGACTTCCAGGGTCATAACAATCCTTTCTTAAATCTATAGTCGCCATGTTGAAACTAAAAACAAAACAATATACCAGTAAGCAGGACTCAATTTGACTTTTGGAGCCTCTTCCCCTTAGTATTGTGATTGTGTTAAGTTGTCTATTGCATCAATGTTCTCCTTCAAGTATATTCCTGGGAATGTTACACACTATAACAGGAGGAGCATTAAAATTATGTTCTTAACAACTTTATTTGAGATACGGTTTTAAGGGCTGATTGGCAGTTGGCAGAAATTAATGACAATGAACTCATTTTGATAGGAAATGAACCAGATACCATGCCGGCTGTTAAAACTTTTAAAATCTGGATTCTTTCTGCCCATCTGCTGACCACAAAAAAACTTTTGGTGTGCTTTGCGTTTTTTGTGTGAATGTGTGTGTGAGAGAGAATGAGGATCTCATTGCGAAAATGCTGCTTTTATAATGACAAATTACTGATTACATGATTACTTTCTTGTTCTCAGCAAGGAAACTGGATGATGATAAACTCAGGTCAGAAGAGCAGCAGGTAGCCTGAATAAACTAAAGTGGGAAAATACAATCAGTTCTGTTTCAGATGGAGCTTTGAACGTGAATTCACTCACATAATTTCATGTGGATTGCAGGACTTTACTAAAAAGCACAAGGAGAAGTTGCTTCAACTGTTCAACAAAAACAAAACAAAAATACATGTGATTATGTTCACACCTTGGCAACTTCGATATGAGTGTCTTGAGGGCGGTTATGTAAGACAACCAGCTATTTACGGGGTTGCTGCCAATGTTGCTGGTTTCTCATGTAGATGAGATTTAATCCTACAGAGACAATGCTTAGACAATCATTGTTGTCTCAAGACAACATCTCAAGGTTGTCTTGAGATGTTGCTTGCAGGTCAGTCTTCTTTGCCTTCTGATATGTGACATACTAGGATCATTCTTTCCAGAACTTGAAAAAAGTAGCTTTTCTAAACTCTAGCTTTTATCTACACACCTTGGTAAAGGGTGGCTTCCATACCACTTGAGAGGAACATCTATTCTGGGCTTTTGCCTACCACAAGGAAAAAGCTGAAGTGTTGAATCCTATCTCCATGTAGGTTTGTCACCATAGATAGATCCTTCAAAGTTTGAACTAAAACTCAGAGGAGATTCACAATCACTCAGAAAGGGAAGCCTCCAGCTGCTAGGGCTACAAGGCAGCTCTGGGCTTGTTGTTCACTTCCTTGCAAGAAAATCCCCAGATGTATATGTAGTATATGAAGCAACTATTGGTGCACTCAAGTCAGTATTTGTTCCATTGAAATTACCATATGCCTAGAGTCTATGGTGGCGCAATGAGTAAAACCCTTTTGCCGGCAGGACTGCTGACCGACAGGTTGGCGGTTCGAATCTGGGGAAAGATGATGAACTCCCTCTATCAGCTCTAGCTCCATGTGGGGACATTAGAGAAGCCTCCCACAAGGGTGGTAAAACATCAAAACATTGGGCGTCCCTGGGGCAACGTCCTTGTAGACGGCCAATTCTCTCATGCCAGAAGTAACTTGCAGTTCCTCAAGTCACTCCTAGCAAGAAAAAAAAAACCATATGCCTATTACGATTGTCAGTATGTAAACAGCTGGGTTTCCCATATTTCTCCACTGTACAGGAGTTGAACTGCAGCTCAGTAATAAGAGTGTGTATGTGTACTTAGCAGAGGGTTTCTGGTTCAAGCCCTGGCAGCTCTAGTTAGTGGGTTAGGGAGCAGGTGATGGGAAAGTCCTTGATTTGAAACCCTGGATACTTTATTCTTTATTAACATCCAACTCATCCTGGAACAAGCTGCTTGCCTAATGTGTAAAATAATGAGCATCTGTCAAATAGAAATACAACTTTATATGAATTAGTCTACATTTAATCCCTGTCAATTCAATTGTAAGTGTATTCCATCCAGTTTTTGAATTAGTCCTTATTTTCAAAAGTATGAACATTTGCATTAATTTTCAGATGCCACTTTTCATTAGCATATACACTTTTGTGTATATTTAATACACGTTTCTTCGTGCACATCTTTCCCAAATACATACTTTCTGACAATTTGTATGCAAAGGACTGCATAACAAAAGTAATGTGAAAATTAAGTTTATTTTCATGTACAGCTATCCCTAAAATACACATTTTGTGCATAATTTTCCCCAATACAACACATTTCTGCATAAATCTTTCCCTAATATTTGCCATCATTGAACTAGGAACTGCATCTCCAAATTTAGAGATTTGGAACATTCAAGCAATAACTATATTTTGATCCACTTTATTAGTCAGAGAAGTGCAAATTAGGTCAGTTTGCTAGTACTTACAAATGTAATACAAATGGGATTTTCTAGCATGTCTTAAGAGCTGCCACATATCTGGGAGTGATAAGAAGTGACAAGGTTCATGGTGTCTCTGCCTCCCCTTTTCTCCCTCTTTCTCTTTCCCTTTTTTAAAAAACTGTTGCCCAGCTTCTCCAAAACAGGAAGAACAATATTTCTCTGCATTGCAGGGTTACAGTCAGAAAGATTCATTAGTCATTAAGAGGGATTCTGTTGCTACCGTAAGAATTGAAAATGTAATTTTAATATTGAACCAAAGATTGTACATACATAACTCAGAGTAGTATTTGGTATTCTGCTCTGTTCCTTACCTCTGTATTTATTAACACTGCTATTTATCTTCTTTACTGGTGCTGATTTCACACACACACACATACACACATTTATAAGTAAGCACATGCACACCACCTTGGCCAACACAAATCTTAATTATATTGCATCAAAAGAAGTTGGAGGGAAAAAAGAATGACTAATTACAACCTGACTTAAGTTTGCCTTTTAAAAAAAACCTGAAATATAATGGCAATTTTTTAAAAATGTGGCATTACAAATCATTACCGTTATTGATAGTATTTGTAGTAGTAGCCTCCCAATTTTACAGTGTACACTGATCATAAATAGCCAATACTGAACACAAATACATAATTACACGTCTGCAGTCTTGTGCTGCACTACGAGGGATGGATAACAGTTTCTGTTAGTTTTTATATAACCAGGTTTTATTAAAAAATGTAAAATGGTAGATTTCACGGATTTCCATAGGGGTTTTTTTATTGTTTGGCTCTTAAAAATATAGCTTTGAGAGATTACACATTCAGCTTTGTTAGATGAGAGCTAGTTTTGTATTTTGAACATTGGACTACACTCTGGAAACCAGCATTGAATCCTGCTCAACCATGGAAATTTGCTGGGTGACCTTGGGCAAGTTGTAGTCTCTCAGCCTCAAAGGAAAGCAAAAAACAATCAGGAGGAAAATCCTGTGATACATTAGCCTTACAGGCATCATAAGTTGGGAGATTCAGGCAGGATCTCCACTGCCATATAATGTAGCTTGGAATTGCATTACATGGCAGTGTTGACTCATAAAATGTAGTTCCATAAACTGTATTATATGAGTTTACACTGACTATCCTTGTTTTCATTGTCTCTTTGTTTTATTTTGTAATGGATATCATTTACTGTATTGCTTATTGTACTGTGCTGTGCTGTTTTTTTATATGCTGTTTACATTGTATTGTTTTGGGCATGGCCCCATGTAAGCTGCCCCGAGTCCCTGTTGGGGAGATGGTGGCGGGATATAAATAAATTATTATTATTATTATTATTATTATTATTATTATTATTATTATTATTATTATCCACAGATACAAGAGATCCAGCCACAGAAAAAAGAGAGGCTGATACAATGTGATTCCATCAACTTGATCAGTGCAGATGGTTGACAATTATCTTTTGTTTAAGAGACGCCTTAAGTATTGTTCTTTCCTTTTTCTTAATAAAAAGGGTGTTGTAGCCTGGTCAGGTTCTGAGTGTTCAAAAGGGGGTGCTGGGATAGATTCACAGGATCCAGAGGAGGATAGACGTGGCCTGGAGAGAGTTGTTTTGGAATCTCCTGGCAGTTTCCATGAGATTGGAGAAAGTGATATCAGTTCTCATGAGAATCTTCCAGAAGTTCAGGCTGAGAGAAATGCGGGAGATTAATGTTTGTCCGGTCAAGGTACTTGGAACTTCAAAAGCAGAGCGTACAACAGAGACATACTCGCTTTTCCCAGAGGCTTAGAGATAAGGAGAGGAAAAGCAGGTGGGTGAGGAATGATGTCATGGGAGGGACTGAGGCCTTTTAAAGTGGTTTCTGCTGGTACGATCCTTTGAGAGCAATGTTGTATTCAGGTGAATAGCTCTCTGTTCTTGGTCCTACATTTTTGGTATTCATGTATTCAAGTTTCTAAGTTTGTTCCTGTTTCTAGATCATGTGTGGCATAGATTGCCTGCCTTGGATTCAAGCTATCATGTTTATGGATATATCTGTGGATTTACCATTGAGACTGTATTTGAAAGGATTTTGGACTCTTAGCTATCTTGGAAGTAACTTTTTGGAACATTGATTCCCAATTTTAGATTTGCTTCTTTTTTTATTCTTTTCTCTAAATAAACTTTTATTTATTGGATTAGCTGAATAGAGTGTTGTTTGTGGTGAAAAGGTATTTCAGGGCTGTAGCGCAACAAAAGTTAAACCAAAATACAGTAAAATATATATACCTTTAGTACATAAATTAAATTTCACTCATTTAGTTCTTTATATGCGTGTAGCAAAATTTGCAATTGATCAAAAAATCCTTCATAAACTTAATACAATAAAGGTTAAGAACATTTCAATGTGCGAGAAAAAGGAATTGAGAGTTTGCAAATTAACAGATTTACCTATCTGTCTTTAAGATGTGAGCTCCTTGTGATTTGTGACTATGTTTTCAAAGCAATAAACTTTTTTCTAGATTTTCCTGTGGCGGTTGCCAACAATATACCTGTGAAATTTATTTTCTTAAAGCTTTTGTGTGTCTGTGCATGTGTGTGTGATCATAGGCTCCTGTAACCCCCCTACTATTTACATCTCTTTTTTATTAATCTCCAGAGTGTACTGGGTGGGAAGGAGCTTGGACATTGGTACACACACCTGTGTCACACCCCGCCACCTTTCTGGGAACCTCAAGGAAAAGCCCAGAGAATACAGAAGTGACTTCGAAGTCCACAGTCTCTATCAGGGCAGGGAGAGGAACAAAAGAGACTTCCTTGGTGCTAACGCCTTCAGTTTAATCCAAGTAATGTACTGGCTTTCTTATCCTGCACCAATGTTTACTCCACCTGTTTAAAGATACTCCACCTCCCCTCCCATTTGAGATGCTAATCTAACAGGTGAAAACTACAATCATTGTTAACACGGCTGCAGGTGGGAGGATTGCAAAGCAATTTTTAAACTATTAAGTCAAGGGAGTGAAAATGTTTGTGTTCAAGGAAATGTTTTGTCCACCCATTTGATTCGGGTAAAGGATCTTGTTCTGGCCCTTTGGGTGAGCCTTGGATGAATGGCATCATTGATGAAATGGAGCAAAAGGCTGGAGCCAGACTTTATGAGCTTCGGCACAATCATATTCTGTGCCAGTTCATATCAAAGCTGGGCAGTACTGCGTGTTCTCCGAAACTAGTAATCAACTAGCCTGCAGCTAACATTTGCTCATTTTTTTAATGTGATCCAGAGACATTACTTGGAGATTTTTGGTGGAAATAAAAGAGCTTTGGAGAAAATGAGAGAGCCTAATAATAGATTCTTGACCACAAAAAATGAACAACAGACATGGTAACTGAATATAGTTTGGACGGTCATTCCACAGCTGTATTTTCAGATTTGAGACTTGATCTGACAGCCGCTGGGCAGTCATGATGACAACTTTTTGCATATAAAGGCCTGTATATTTGTGCATTCAGGAGTGGATTCCTCATTTACTTTTTAGCCTTGATACATTTTAATGATGCTGCAATGTTTTTAAAAAATATTGTTTGGAATCAGTAGAATCATTTTGTGCTCGTGCACCCCCACTATTTTATATTGAAATTTAAGTTATTCGGCTTCCAGGCCAACAAAGTGTGTGCATTATACTTGAGTACTCTTGAGCCGTAGCACAGATACTTTTCAAAGTGTGCAGTATCAATGGCGGTTTGCCATCTGAAAGCAATCAAATAAAGTTCCTAAGGTCTTTTTAATAAATTGTTTGATCTAGTGGACTATCTATAGTCATGCTACATATTTAATTTCCATGTCAAGACAATGGTACTCTAAATTTCTGGTTCCTTTGAACACAATGGCATTTGTGTGGAAACTTGTCCGAGTATATTGAATCCTTAAGATCAATATTTAAAGGAGGACCCTTCTTTTGCCAGAAAATGGGAAAAGAGAGACACTACCTTATCAAACAAAGCTTTGATTTCCTCATCTCTTTTAAAAATAAGCATCAAGATCATGATTTTGGGGGGCATTTTTTCTTATCTTCCTATGCTACGTTTCCATTGAAAATCACTCAGAGAAGAACTGAAGACATACAAAGGCTAATTGAGCCCCATGGTCTGTTCACACAGTATTCAACCACATGTAGGAAGCTGATGAACAGAACATGAACACAATACGGGTAGCATTCTCCTGTTCATGTTGTCTCTTGTTGCTGAAAAGAGAAGAGAGTTATCATGATTATGTGTCACCAGTATAGGCCATTTTCCATACATTTGTCTAATCCCTTTTTACAGAGCTCCAAGTAGGAAGCCATTCCTATATCTTATGGTAGGGAATGACATTATTTAATTTCACTGAGTGCATTCACACTGCACTTTTATCCCACTTCACTGCCATGACTTTTACCCACAGAATCCTGTGATTCAGAATTAGTGAAGTATTACAAACACAGTATTCCTCAGGATGGAACCATGACAGTTGAAATGGAATACAGGTGCTATAATTGTGCTATGTGGACATACCTACTAACGCACTCTACGGAGGGGGGGGGGGGGTTGCCTTTGAAGACTGTTTGGAAGTTGCAACTGGTCCAATGGGCCACAGCCAGATTGCTTACCAGAGCTGCGTACAGGGAGCATACAACCCCCCTGTTGCACCAGTTCCACTGGCTGCCAGTTTGTTACCGAGCACAATTCAAGTGCTGGCTTTAGCCTATAAAGCCTTAAATGGTTCTGGCGCAGTTTACCTGTCCAAACATATCTCATTCTATGAACCATCTCGGAATCTTCGCAGACGCGATTGGCGGGGACGAGAGACAGGGCCTTCTCGGTGGTGGCCTCTCGGTATGGAACTCCCTCCCCAGGGAGATTAGATCAGCCCCCTCCCTCCTGATTTTCCGCAAAAAAGTAAAGACATGGCTCTTTGACCAAGCCTTCGGAAATCTGGAGCAGTAATATAGATGAAAGATATGGATTTGACCAATGGAACGGCCCGGACTATGTGCTTTGTTGTCAGAGTTAAATGTTATGGTTTTAATTGTGTTTTAATTGTATTTTAATGTTTTATCTAAATGACGCTTTTGTATTTTGTTTATAAAAGGCATTGAATTATTGCCAGGTTGTGAAGCCGCCTTGAGTCCCCTCCACGGTGAGAAAAGCGGGGTAAAAGCATCGTAAATAAATAAACAAACAAATAATACTATCTGATCTAAGAAGTTGCTCTTTGCCCCAGGAAAGCAGCAGTTTGCCAAACTGACCAGAGAAGCAATTTTCAGCAGGTATATGCCTTTAAAGCGCTGAGCTGCTGAACTTGCAGACCAAAAGATTGCAGGTTCGAATCCGGAGAAGCGGAATGAGCACCCGCTGTTAGCCCCAGCTACTACCAACCTAGCAGTTTGAAAACATGCAAATGTGAGTAGATCAATAGGTACCGCCCCAGCGGGAAAGTAACGGCACTCCATGCAGGCCCACATGACCTTGGAGGTGTCTATGGACAATGCCAGCTCTTTGGCTTAGAAATGGAGATCAGCACCAACCCCTAGAGTCAGACATGACTGGACTTAATGTCAGGGGAAACCTTTACCTTTTTATATGCCTTTTACAGGAAAAGGTTTAATCATCCCCATCATAGTCCTGGTCTAAACACACACACGCAGAGTTGTTGTTAAAATAAAATTAGTGAAGGATAAACTAAAGTTCAGGGCACAAATATGCCTAGTATCATAAACCCAGCAATTGCAGAAGCTGGATGATGAGAAATCAGGTTTTGTACCTTGCTGAGCCACTGCAAGACCTCATGTGCACCTCCACCTGCCTAAATATTTACTTATGATTTTTCTCTTGCTGCGTTCTTGGAACTAACAGGCTGTTGCTTATTGTAGGTGACTAAGAGCCTGCTGGGCCAGTTGCCCCTTCCTTTCCACAGCTGCTGAGAATTAAGATTGCTTCTGTGGTGCCTCCCCTTCCTTATCTTCTTAGAGCATCCAGCAATGAGTTACAGAGGCGTAAACAGAACACTAAGATTCACAACAATTGAAGATTATTTTAGCTTCCAGATTATTAACATCTGGAGTTTTAAAAAAATCTTGATGCTTCAGGCACTTCAGGCCTGAATATTGTAGTTGTGTGTAAAAGAGTTCATTCCCAAGCATGTTTTTCAACGTACACTAATACTACAATTCTGTACCTAATCCCATATAACATCCAGGTGGAAACTTAACCATGGCTGTAGAGCATAATTGTAGATTTTGCCATTAAAGGCAAATGCTATTTAAGATGCAATAATATAAAGATTAGATTCAAAGAAGAGGAATTAAGTGTGCCTTTTTGATGTAGAGCAGTATGTGCACCTCTGTGCATTTTGATTCATAAATGATGATCACAAATCAAAAAAGATTTGGAGGAGGGCTATAACCTCATATGAAGTCCCTTGAAAATGTTTGGTGGATGAAGTGTGAAAAGAAAAAAGTTTACCTATATCCTCATATATCCTCAAGTTGGAAAGTAATTGCAGACCTTCCATACTCAGAACCCAATAGAACTGAGGCCCCTTCTAAACTGCCATATTATCCAGGTTATCAAAGCAAATAATCCACATTATTTACTTTGAACTGGATTATATGAGACTCCACTGCCATATAATCCAATTCAAAGCAGATAATCTGGATTTTGTATGGCAGTGGTTTGAAGCCACACACTGCCTCCTAAATGGCATATGACAAGAGATTGCTCTTTTTGCCCAATGCGAGTGCTGAAGGACATTGTAGACATGCCACATTAAAGCATGAGCACTACATTTTTGGGTAAATGGAAAAGATATGGTGTCGGGAATAGTATAGGTATATATGCATATATCTACTAATGTTCTATTTAGTAGAAACAAATCAAAATAAAATGGTTAGCTTCCAAATGCCCAAGAATACTACCAGGTATCCCACTTCTTCCATTTAGAAACACAGAGGAAAATAGCATGTTGAAGAAAACCATGTGCAGTAAACAACAATACAATGACACTAATTTACCTAGTCCATTGATTTGGATTATTATTATTTTTTTAAATGACCCATGACTAGAGTGAAATCTTATATCCTGTAGTTTATTAGATTAACCTTTCAGAAACTGCTTTTAATTAGAATATCGGGAAACCTCTTTTCACTTTCTGCCGAAGAAGGCAGGGGTTTTTTAATTGTTAAAAAAAATTACAAAAGTGGAGATGAATTAAAAAGATAGAAATGTGCCATTCTGTTAGTTTATTCACTCTGCAAGCAAGCTTATCAATAACAGAATATGTGTAATATATTTCTGTGAGATTTGCTTTGCATACATTTATTTATCTGCTAGACCCCAGGGGCAGCTGTGAGTGAGTGCAGAGACTAATACTTGTAAGTGAGAGCTGAATAGGACAGGTGTCCTGTAAATAGGCTGTCTCTCATATGTTCTGTCTCTGAGAAGTGTAAAGGGAGGGTTATAGGATGAGCTAGAAAAAGAATGATAAAAAAGCAGGCAAGTTTTGTAGCCATAAGCTTAATGCTACCTGAATGGATGAACAGGGATTTCATATACATACGAGGGTTATCCAGAAAGTAGATTACGTTTTGGAATTAAAAATGAACAAAGTACAGGAGGAAACATTTACCATATGCAGTTGAAAGCCACACCCAAATACCACTTCTCAACATAGTCGCCATTCAAATCTAGGCAAGCGGCAGAGTTTTGTGGGGAAGGAGTTTTCAAGCTCATTCATCGCTATGATAAGTACCTAGATTTGAATGGTGACTATGTTGAGAAGTGGTATTTGGGTGTGGCTTTCAACTGCATATGGTAAATGTTTTCTCCTATATTTTGTTCATTTTTAATTCCAAAATGTAATCTACTTTCTGGATAACCCTCATAAATGTAAACACTGCTTTAGATCATTGGTGGAGGTTTTGAGAATGCCCCCATACCAAACAGTTTATTGTAAAATATATCAAAAGTATAGGAAAATTCAGGAATAGAGAAACAAGAAGTATATCCAAAAAGAATTTGGATATCCAACAGAAGTCCAAATGTCTCAAACAGATTCAAAGCCCAGGTATAGCCAAAAATCACAAGAATAGCTTAAGTCCACAAGCAAATGGTATCCTTAGAAAACTTGATCATGGATATACACACAGGAACATAAAAACTTCCAATATACAGTAGAGTCTCACTTATCCAACATAAACGGGCCGGCAGAACATTGGCTAAGCGAATATGTTGGATAATAGGGAGGGATTAAGGAAAAGCCTATTAAACATCAAATTAGGTTATGATTTTACAAATTAAGCACCAAAACATCATGTTTAATAATAAATTTTACAGAAAAAGTAATTCAATGCGCAGTAATGCTATGCAGTAATGACTGTATTTATGAATTTAGTACCAAAACATCACAATGTATTGAAAACATTGACTACAAAAACATTGACAACTAAAAGGCAGACTGTGTTGGATAATCCAGAATGTTGGATAAGTGAATGTTGGATGAGACTCTACTGTACTTGAATCCCAAAACCAAAGGCTAGACTTGAAACATGAACCAGGAACTCAGGCCTAACTTCTTACTCCAAATGCTATGTTGCCTGAACTGACTTGAAAGTAAACTACTTGCCAATTAAAAGCTGCCCATGAAAGCATTTCATCTTTCCTGAAATCTCTCTCCAACTTTCCTATGCAACCGCTCTGCCCTGCACCTTATCTAATGTCTCTGGCTGTTTAAACTGACCTTGAAGGCCTACACTTTCTCAGTCAGCTTTCTAACTGAAAGAAGCATCATTCCCTTGACTTAAATCTTCATCACTTCATGCCTCCAGAAATCCCACGGGCAATCAAACAATCCTCTCTAAAACATCAGTGAAGCCATCAATCTCAGGCTGATCTACAACAGTAGTGTTGAGCAAATTTACCAGTATGTGGTTGGTTGAAGCGATATCCCGGGAAGGAAAAAGGGTTTTAACGTTCTCCTCCTGCCAGTTATTCTGCTCAGAAAGGAGATGGGCAGCAGATATTATTCTGCTTGGGAAGACATCACACAAGGTGAATGACCCTCCTATGCACCTTTCCTCAAGCAAATCAGGCTCCTGCGGTCCATAAAACACTTTTGGAAGGCTGGAGACCTTATTCTAGAGAGAAACAGCAACATTGAGATTGTATCCCTTGACCAATGGGGCTCCATGCTAGCAACCTGAGGAGTTAGGAGCATTTATTTAAGTATTTACAACCCTTTTATCTATGGATTCAGCCACAGTTCTCTTATTCACACTCCCCCAAAAGAGATTCCCCCAAAGTGTTTGTGTGTTTCTCTAATAATATTAACTTTATTCTTGTATCCCACCACCATCTCCCCAAAGGGACTCAGGGCAACTTACACACAGCACAAAAGTGCCTAAAAACAGAACTTAAAATAAAGCACAATATAAAATACAATTAAATAAAACAAATCTATATATATAAAAGAGTGATGGCATCAGGGCAGCGGACAAAACAACAAAACTACAGGCCCCTCAACCTCGAAATTTGACAACACAACCCATCATCCACGGCTCTAGGTTGATATAACAAAAAGAAAAGAAAAATAACGTCCTAATTAGAGGGAAAGGAATAATTGTTTTTATCCAATTGCTGCCAGTTAGAGGGATAAGCTCCGCCCACTTGGTCTCCTAGCAACCTACTCAGTCCAGGGGACAGGCACAGTTAGGCCTCAGGCCTCTTCCACACTGCCTATAAGATACAGATTATCTGATTTTAACTGGATTATATGGCAGTGTAGACTCAAGGCCCTTCCACATAGCTACATTACCCATTTAGAATCTTATATTATGTGCTTTGAACTGGATTATCTTGAGTCCACACTGCCAGATAATTCACTTCAGTGTGCATTTTATACAGCTGTGTAGAAGGGGGAGTTCTAGGCAGATAATATAAGATTACAAATATACAGTAGAGTCTCACTAATCCAACATAAACAGTGTCCTCTATCCTCACCACTTTCACAGTACACAAACAACCAAATGCATACTAAACATAAAGACAACCATACAACAGACATTCAATACCACCACTACCTCAACAAGTTCTCACCAACACCACCAGACAAAGCCACAGCAACGCGTGGCTGGGCACAGCTAGTAAGTATATAAAACAATAACTTAAAACTCAATTAAAATGAGCTCATCTGGCAGTAAGCTACTATAAATATGGCCAGGCTGTAAACAATGGGCAAGGGAATGTGATAGTGTAAGGATGTAGTCATTGGATGAGGGCATGGGATGAAGTGCAAGAATGCATAACAATTGTGTAGATCAACTAGGAACTAAGTGTTCTCAAAAGCTTGTTTGAACATCCAGGTCTTCAGGTCCTTACGAAAGGCAGACTGTGTGGGGGCTTGCCTAATTTCCCCGGGGGGGGGGGGGAGGGAGCGATTCAAAGCCAATGGAGCTGCTTCAGTGGGGGCATATGTGCTCCCTATAGCTAGCTACAGTTAGTAGCCTGGCTGCCGATCTCTGGACCAACTGCAGTTTCTGAGCCGTCTTCAAAGGCAGCCCTACATAGAGTGCATTGCAGTAATCAAGTCTAGATGTAACTAAGGCATGGATCACCATGGCCAAGTCAGGTTCTAAGTCCTCAAATGCAATTTTATGTTATGTTTCCAATCCAAGTATAGTCAAAATATAGGATTCATTATTATCCATGATTTCATGCATCCATAGGCAGTGGTGGCTTTGAAAGGTATTACTCGTGGATATGCGGGTTGTACTATCTATATATATAAAAGAGTGATGGCATCAGGACAGCGGACAAAACAACAAAACTACAAGCCCCCCAACCTCAAAATTTGACAACACAACCCATCATTCATGGCTCTAGGTTGATACAACAAAAAGAAAAGAAAAATAAAGTCCTAATTACAGGGAGAGGAATAATAGTTTTTATCCAATTGCTGCCAGTTTGAAGGCTAAGCTCTGCCCACTTGGTTTCCTAGCAACCTACTCAGCCCAAGGGACAGGCACAGTTAGGCCTCACTTAGGCCTCTTCCACAGATTATCAGCTTTTAACTGGATTATATGGCAGTGTAGACTCAAGGCCCTTCCACACAGCTATATAACCCATTTATAATCTTATATAATAATAATAATAATAATAATAATAATAATAATAATAATAATAATAATAATAATCTTTATTTATATATCCAGCCCCATCTCCCCGAAGGGACTCGGGGCGGCTCACAACAGGGACAAGCCCAAACAACAACATATTTAACATAAACTTAAAATATTACAACAATACACGAAATAAAATAATGGACAAATACATTAAAATATATGATCTGCTTTGAACTGGATTATCTTGACTCCACACTGCCATATAATCCACTTCAGTGTGCATACTAAACATAAAGACAACCATACAACAGACATTCAATACCACCACTACCTCAACAATTTCTCACCAATACTACCAGACAATGCCACAGCAACGCGTGGCCGGGCACAGCTAGTATTATTATATAATAGGACAGGACTCGGGGGGTTAAAACAAAGTACAGCTAAACTCCTATTAATAAAAACGTTAAAAGACTTTTTTTTGAAAAGCACAAAGTTAAAATAGTTTTTAACACATTTAAACACATGGGGAAAAGAATACAAGCATGGGAATAAGTTCCACAGACTGGAGCATATTATGTGAAAAAGTGAGGAGATTTTTCAGTCTTTGGACTGAAACATATTCAACAACATAGGGCACACTGTTTTAAAAGGCCACATGTGGTTATTGGATTTCCTACAACCAAACTGAAATATATAGTAGGAACCAGTGGTGAATGATTGCTCCCATGTCACCGGGCAGAAGAAGCAATTCTGGGCTTTAGTTGAACTTGGAGCTGTCCAAGGTGCTGAGGCTATTTGGGAATGATTCAATACCTCAATCAGCTCCTTTAAAGTTCAGATTAAAACCTAGGGCAGATTCATGGGAGCTCCCAGTGACAAATGGTGGGAGCTGAGTGGGATAGTCCCTAAAAGAAATTTGGGGGGGGGGGGGGGGGGGAAATCGTGCCCAACTAAAATCTAAGGCTTTAGCATGTAGGTGAGTTCTATGTGTTTAGTAGGACAAAATTAGCAGGCAGTGGGTTGGGAGAGTCATTGCTAAAGTGCAAAGGATGCTGTGGTTGTGGGAAGTGTTGAATGGTGAGAAAGTGAGTCAGGTATCTCTGTACTGTCTCTGTTCCTACTCTCTGTACCAGCTTTGATAACTTAGGTGGCTTAATGTCCGATCAAATTATTTGGTCTAACAGTAATTTTGGCTTGAGTGCGGGCAGAGTGATCTTAATGTGTGGGCAACTCAAGGTGCTAATGTCATGGACTGGAAACCTCAGGGGGCTGCACAGACTGCAAAAATGCAAACAAACAAACCCGAACCAGAACTGGAGGTCTACTACTGGTGTTGAATTTTATAAAAGTTGAACTCAGCAGGGCCTTCTTTCATCTTATTTAAATGGTTAAATCTGATAGGAGGCTTCAAGGGAAGGCAAGATACCAAAATGATTTGGAGGATTTAGCATCTGAAAAAACTTTCTTGGGGAAGTGCAGGCTGTACCCATACTTTGCACCCTTATTAAATGATGAGGCATCCCAGCCCAGTAGTTAGACAATTATAAATGACTATACTGGGCATCTAGTATTCAGCAGAAATAATAATAATAATAATAATAATAATAATAATAATAATAATAATAATTTTATTTCTTACCTGCCCCTCTTAAGTCTTGATATGGGGCACAACACAAATAAAAACACATAATTATAAAACATTATATAAAACAATATATTAAAATGTATTTCTCTGGAGTACAAATGTTAAATACACAGAACAAATATTAAAATACAGTAAACATATTAACTCATATATTGGTGTACCATCCTCTGCAACAAGATGTTGAAGATGATCTTATAGAACAGCGGCTTGAGGAAGTTTATTTATTTATTTATTTATTTAAGTTGTGATCTTGGGGGTCTTCAAAATACAGATCTGGATTATCTTGTTTGGGCTGCAATACTGATAACTGTGTGCCTTTCCCAGAATCTCTCCTAATGTATATTGCTTCTCTGTGCTGGTATGTGGTACAATAAACCTCATTCTTAGACTTAGCTGGAATGGTGGACCAGTTGAAAGATCTGCTGTTGGATGCTTATTAATCTATTATTATTATTATTATTATTATTATTATTATTATTATTATTATTATTATTATTTTGACATAAAGACATAGTATGACACAGCAAACGAGATATATATGCTGGATTTCGCATCACAAAATCACAAGTCGAACACTTCCCAAGCGTTTAGGACTGTGTGATGTATTTTCGGATGATGCGTGCAGATCCCAGTAAAGTGGCCTTTTGCAGTTGACAGATCGTAATTTTGTCAATATTTATTGTTTCCAAATGCCGACTGAGATCTTTTGGGACGGCACCCAGTGTTCCGATTACCACCGAGACTACCTGTACTGGTTTATGCCAGAGCCTTTGCAGTTCAATCTTGAGGTCATGGTAATGGCCGAATTTTTCCTGTTGTTGGTGGTGGTGGTAGATGTTGTTTCTTTTAGTGATTTGAACAAGGCCATGGACTATTTTTGGGCCGAGGAGATGATTTAGCCCTCAGTACAATCACTTCCCAACATCCTTGGCTCAGAGCCATATCTCTGCCTTGGTGTATTGAGGAGCTGGCAGTTGTAGTGGGGTTGTGTTATGAATAACATAGGTTCTTTTTATTGCAGTTTCAGTCTGAGAGGTATAGCAGAACTTTTACTGAACAACAAAGAACAGCATTTAGACATACAAACATAAAGATTCTATGCAACTACATTGGATTCACAAACAACCTACAGTTACATTGGCTAAGAAACAAACAAGGGGGGGGGGTTTACATTTTCATTCATCATTCACACACAACATGCATCCATCTTCATGCACACAAATATTACCATTTTCTTTCTCCCTCCTTGGAGAAGCACCTGCTTAGGCCAGACCCAGCTTCCACTGCTGCCTGCCAAGACATAGTTCCAAAACGCCAAAACGCCAAGACGCCAAAACTTCAAAAAAGACCATGACTTCAAAACGCACTCTTTTCTCTTCCCATGAGAAAAAGAGACCCCAAAAAGTGAACAGAATCCTGCTTTCCCATAGCAGATCTGCCACTCCCAAGTACACCATCTCCACTGAGCATGGCGGGTGAACAGTGTCGCTGTCTGTCACACCTTCTGGACTGTCATAAGGTCACTTATATAGCAATCTTTTGCTGATGATGTTGTCCCAAAGTTGTAAATGAATCATAGACGTCTTCCATCCTGGAATATCCTCAGTTTCCTGGATCAGATGTTGATTCCTCTTGATTGGTGTTAGCAAACACAAGCAGCTCTGCCCCAAAAGTTCATCAAGTTAGCAAATGTTGACAGATGTTAACAGATGTAAACATTTCTCTTATCAGTCACAGTTCTTATCACAGTTTGCCGGGCAGGTCAACTATTTCAGGTCTCATTAGCAGGTTTTAATTACAATTCCTGAGCAGGTAATTAATGGTCTACAGACTGGTGTCTTCAAATTTCTAGCTGTCTTTCACTCTTCCATTCATACCACATATCATATATGCATATTTTGGTTACAGTTGGGGTTTCACTTTGCAGACAGAATGAATGTACATTTTCTGATTTGGATGCCATTGTTCTGTTATTAGACATCATGGGCCATTCTTCTGTGGTGTTTGTGGCTGGCTTCCTCCATGACTATTTTTAATGGGACTTATAGACCTGGATGTGTCGTTTGTCTTTTAATTGATGATGCTCTGTGTTCTGTCCTTACTTTTGTAGTGTCAACTTTCACCAGTATTGTTATTTTTGCTTTATATTGGAATTGTGGGAACATTTGGTATTTGCTAAGCAGAGTTCAACATAGCCAATGACCTATAAGATAAATACTTGATATTCTTTTGTAAGGTTAAAAAGGTAAAACTTGCATTTACTTTTCTGAACATCTAGGAATAAATCTTGGTATGAGATACCTCTGTCTCAGTATTCCATGCAGACATATGTACACAGAAAAAATGGAGTTGTGCTGACCTTTTTTACTGGATAGTGGCAGGGGCATGGAGGGAATACCCTATCTTAACCTATTAGATTGTGGGTGGGATAAGATCCTACACCCAAATGGACATTGAAGTGGGGTTTCTGATTTGCTGCAATTGTATAGGAACATCTTCTGTACAAAGCTATCTTTTGAGTAACAAAATCCACATGCTTGAAACAAAGAATACTCACATAGCATTAGCTTTCCACGACTGCAAATGAGCTTTTCCGACTTGGGATAATTGAATCATAAAACTGTTCAATATTATCTACCCATTTATCAGTGATACGTTTTGAGTGTGCAGCCATATACATTTTTCCTAAGAAAATTAGGCTGTTTTTTCACTGAAGGAAATGTTGTTTATAAATGAGAGTGAGAAAGAGAAAGAGATACTTTGTGAGAGAACTTGCTTTGTAAATAAGTTTTTCAGCAGTGGTAGGAAAATGTCACAGCATCCTCTGAACAGTCGACATTCTGTACAGCCCAACTTCCGTGCCAAATAATGAACTGAGATAAGAGAACAGTGGGCAAATGCTTTTCCTTGTTCCTTTTAGCTCCTCACAGCTGTGCTGAGGCTGGGTCTTCATTGTCAACAAATGAAAAGAAATGGAAACATTAACTCGGTGGAATCTTTGAAGAAGCTGGTGGCGGTGGAGTTGAGAGAGCATTAACAATGGGCAGCATTTAAGGAAAGGTTGGCACTTGGATTAGTGTCCGCTCTTGCTGTGGGGCTGCTCCGGGGCTGAGACGTGCTAGCAGTATAGATGAGATGAACCTCTTGAGAAGGGTTGTTAGTCACAAGGCTTCCAGCAATAGTTGCAGCCTTGATGAAAATAATTATTACTGCCATTTCTTGCTGAACTTTATGATCATCTGAGAAGCTTTGCAAATGCTGCTGCTTCTTTTCTTAGGAATTCTGCCAAGCAGGCATCTGTCTTCTCACTAGCAAGGCCTGACGAGATCTTTGGTAGTTTGGGCAAAGCAGGATATGGTATCTGTGGGACTTTCAATGGCTTTGCTATGTTGGAAAGCAACTGTTCATGTATGAGATACCAAGTTGGGTTGCTATGGGCATTTATGCATACGGCAAAAAAGTGTTTGTGTGTGTGAGGGGAGAGAAACTAACAAAAAAAACAGGCTAGGTCACTGTTTGATTTTCTATTCAGACCACTCTTGAATGTTGAATCTATGGCCATCTGCTTCTGTTTATAATAGGAAGTCAGTATGCATCAACATTCAGTAAACTAGTATTATATGCTGCAGATTTTTGCTTTATGGGTTTTTGTTTTGTTTTTTATTTTATTAAAGTCCAGAGGAACCTGCAACTTAAAAGTCAAACTGTTGTTAAAGGATGAAAGATAACAAGGGAGAAGTGGAACTGCACTTTAGCATAGAGAGAACACAGCGGGGATCCTGGCTGCCTCTTCCTCTTCCTCGCTTGGATGAAGAAAGTCAGAGGCCAAAGAGGTCAGAGGCCAAAGCAAGAGGGACGAACATTCAAACGGGTCCCAAATTGTCATCAGTCTTCGGCTGGATCCAGGTGCTACTTGCAAAAGTGCCGAAACTGTGTTGAGAAGTTCCTCATGCTCTCAAGAGCAGCTGGGTTCAGGTTCAGCAGGTCCAGCTCCATGAGGTCTCTGGCCTTTGCCAATAGGAATGGAGAGGAAGACATTGCTGCCATCTGCCAGAGGGCTGCTGTTGGCAGAAACCCTGAAGATGGGTTCATGGGAGGTGAGGCCCGCAGCCCAAGGATTTATTTTTTGCCAATCAACAAAAAAGTTTACTTTTTTAACTTTTAAAGGTTTTTATCGAGTGAAACCAATGGATACAGAATATTAAAAGAAGAAACATCTAGAGATAATTAAATATATCTAATACAGGTATGTCATTCCCCCAAACAGATACATTCCTATATTCTATCAAATCTTTCCCCTCCTAGCCCTACTCGTGGACCCACCACCTATGACCTATGGCATTACTCACTGAGAGTCCCATATCTGCCCGAATTGTTGTTTTGCCTTTTTATTTATGTTCTCATTGTTGTCCAGCCCTGTTGCCTCTTCAGGTAATATGTTCTTCATATCTCTCTCTATAGTCCCATAATGATTGTCTCTCTGTATTAACATTCCCAGTTTGTATTCCACAGTAGTTACCTGTGTTTGGGAAGTCAGTATCCTCTCCTCTTTGTATGTTTGGTTTGTATATGGGAGAATGCACAAATAGAATTCACATACTGCCTAATCATCCTCACAATGCAATATGTAAAGGTAGAATTCATGCACCATGCCCAAATTGAAGTAAGTGAATATGTGTCAGGTTTGTCCAGTTACCAGAGTAATCATCTGACGGGACCGCAGTCAGAGGAAAGCAAAGCACTATAAAGTAGAGCTTGAGACAGATACTCTTTGCATTGTATCTCAAAGATTCCCATAACCAGCACAGCTTAGTTTGGTGTTGTGTGTCTTCAAGTCATTTCTGGCTTATGGTGATTCTAATGTGATCCTATCATGGGGGTTTCTGGGGCTGAGAGTGTATGACTTCCCAAGGTTAACCGAGGGTTTCCATGGTCAAGCAAGGAATTGAACCCTGGTCTCCAGGGTTGTAGTCTAACACTCTAATCACTATATCACCATCACCATCATTATTTGAAGGCAAGACAAATGCAGCCATTTGAGATGTTTGGGAGCCCACCTAGGTCTTGCAAAACCTTTTTATTGTGACCTCCCTAGAAGCAAAGTGAAAGCAACTGGTAGACAAAAAATAAATGAATGGCAGGCTGTGTTTCACTTGACAGGGCACATGTTGTGGTGGTAAGCTGGCTGCATTGTCCCCTGCCTTTCATTTTAGCTGATCATACTGAACAGGCTTGGGATGTGGCATAGCAGACAGTCACAAGGCTGTCTCTTGCTATCAGTGTTCAGCAAGGCCTTCCGTTTTCATCTCAGCTGAGAGTTCTATGAAAGATAAATTAGAATATGGTATGACTTGCAGTTTCTTGGATTGCAGTGAGAAATGGGAGTGTCACCTGTTATTTGCTTGTTTGTCACACATTGTGGCACATGCATAGGCACTGGCAGACTGAATGAAGGGAAACCTAACAACCTCTGTATGGCTCATTGCTTATCAGGAGCAAGCACTGGCAGCCATATTGTAGGTCAGCTGAAGCAAAACAAAGCAACAACAAAGAGAGCCCTTTTGTGATGGATGAAAAGGGTTTGGAACTGTCTGAGCCACAGAATCACTGCTGCCGCCAGTGACTTCTTGACTGAAAATAAAAAATATGTTTATTGCATGTGGGCTGGGTGTTAGGTGCTGGAGTATTCCACCCCCTCTATTTTAAGGACCTCTTAAACATCTTGTATAAAGTTAAGGCACAGTTTGTGCAAAAAAGTGGCCCTTTCCTGAGAGAAACAGTCAAGTTTAGAATGCTGGAGCCTTGCAGCTTGTAAACCGAGATAAGGGCCTGTCAGTGCTTTCATTACTCAGGCACAAATTTCCTTTGCAAGCTACACTTTACTATTCCTGGCATAGCTTTCCTACTGTCTTTTGTGTGTGCTGCACTTATTTTGCCTGGTACGGTGCAATTATGGGAGATAATGGGACAAACAAGAAATGGTTTCTCCATGTAATGCTTTTAAGCAGGTTTGGACCTTGTATTTCTAAGGATGCTTACCTGGAAGTTAAGTGACAACGCAATGCATGAAACTAACTACTGAGCAAACATGGTTGCACGACTTGTAACTGTTAGAGGTGTGCATTCGTATAGAATTGCTGTTCATTTTGTGTAATTTCATTTGTGTCATCTCATTTTCATATTTGTGTCCCGCTAATGAAAATGAGCTGCCTAGGCTACACGAATTTTCGTCTGGGTTACAAAAAAACCCCAAATTTTTTTGGACCATTTGCTGCAAAAGAAAGGCTTCCAAGGTTCACCCCCCCACACCTCGGTTTTTGGGCTAGAAGGGTGAAAATCACCACACATGGAGAGAATTTCAACCCCTTTTATCCCACCAACTTTTAAAATGTCTGGGTCTTCCCCAGAGTACTATTGTTGTTGGTATTATTATTATTATTATTATTATTATTATTATTATTATTATTATTAAGACCCATTGATCCACATTGGATGTAATTGGGAGGCACTCCTCTCCCAGACTCAGCTTAGGGTACCAGAATAACTGCTGTTCTTAATATTAATATAAATATTATCATCAAGACCCATTGATCCACATTGGATGTAATTGGGAGGCACTTCTCTCCCAGACTCAGCTTAGGGTGCCAGAATAACTGCTGTTCTTAATATTAATATAAATATTATCATCAAGACCCATTGCTCCACATTGGATGTAATTGGGAGGCACTCCTCTCCCAGACTCAGCTTAGGGGGTCAGAATAAATGCAGTTCTTAATATTAATATAAATATTATCATCAAAACCCATTGATTCACATCGGATGTAATTGGAGGCACTCCTCTCCCACATTCAGCTTAGGGTACCAGAGTAACTATAGTTATTTATATTAATATTATTCTTAACACCCATTGGTACACATCAGCTGTAATGGGAAAGCAGCCCTCTGTCAGTACCTGTTTAATTTTATGGGACTGAATCAAAAGGAAAACGAAAGCAAGCATAATGATTGTGCGGCTTTTATTTTCGTGTCACCTCTCGTTTCCTACAAAAATGTCATCATTCATTTTGTGTAGACGAACGGTTGAAGCAAAATGATAGAATGAAGGAAACGAAGGAAATTTTTTCGCACATACCTCTAATAACTATCCACTTTCTCCCTTATATTCCATTGTTATTTAAATGATCTTGAAAGTAGCTTCTTTACTTTCCCACTTGTATACTAAGAAGAAGTATAGATTCCATCCATGGCCAGCCCAAGATATTTATTACTACTATGGTAAAGCAGTAAATGGAGTTTCCATTGAACATAATCAAGGTGCATAGTACCCAAAGTGAGCCAAGTTATTTTGGCTCATGAGGCAGAAAACTCCACAAGTACTGCTATTCCTGCCAGTAAAATGCCAAATTAAATAACTAATGACTTCCTGCCTTTTCATGAAATTCAGTATCTGCTGCCCCAAAACAGCTGCCTCATGCTGCCTAATGCAGGGCCAGGGTCAGCCCGCATCTGGTGCCTGACAATGGCGGGACATGAAATTAACTAACATTACCACACCAGGACAAGTCTTTTAAATAAAGCAGGTGTCTGAAGCAGGTGTGTGTGTATTTGAAAACATGGTAGACGTTTCAGTAAGACCTCTCCACCTGAACCTGAAATGATGCTATGAAGTGACTTCATATTTTGTGAACAAGGCACATAGCGAAGCCTTTTCAATAAAGCACACTGTTTAGCCCTTCCTTTTCTCAGTTTGAGGATTTTCTGACACTGCTCATTGTTAGAGTGCATGCAGCAGTTAGAGATCTAGATTTAAGGAGCAAACACAATGGCTTGGAGAAAGAAAATAAGCTTTATTGTTGAAACTCCATTCTAAGATAGGATTACTCATGGTGCTGATCTCACCTAGTTACCTCTTGGAAGGTCGAGAGAGGACTCATGGGAAGACGAAATGGGGAAATCATCCCAAAGTGTATCAGTTTACATCACAGAAAGCTCAGGATAGGTAGACATAGAGGGACAACACTTGAGTAACTATCTAACTCTATCTCTACTATCCACTGTGAGGCATACTTCAGTCTTCAATGCTAAGCTTTGTTCCATTTCCAACACTCATAAGCATTTTTGTGTAGTCTTCAGTGCTTCATAGACCTACAATTACGATGCTGTTTGAGGATGAATGGTGCCCAGTAGGGCCCCAAACGAAATGCTATGCCTATTGCAGAAGACCGTATGCAAGTTAATGGAATAGTTTTGCCAAAGCACAATTTGAGTTTGTCAAATCCCTGTTTAATAAGCTCCTAATTGTCTCATACTGCATTTCTCCATAAACATGTTTACTATACTTCTCTATGTACAGATTTTGCTTTATTCATATAGTGCTGGCTCAAGAAGATATTTCACAGCCTCATGAAGAGACCAATTTTTCTTCCAACTTGCACCATGAGGATCTTTCTGAAGTCTTTCTGTATCATTACTAGAGTTGTTAGGTCAGTAGCATCACCTCTCAAGAGATTTCAGGGCCCAAACCTTAGGCCAGGGACCATGATGCTGGTATTCTAATTCCTAAGGTAAAGGTAAAGGTTTTCCCCTGACATTAAGTCTAGTCATGTCTGACTCAGGGGGTTGGTGCTCATCTCCATTTCTAAGTTGGTGAGCCGGTGTTGTCCGTAGACACCTCCAAGGTCATGTGGCTGTCCTGACTGCATGGAGCACTGTTACCTTCCCACTGGAGCAGCACCTATTGATCCTAGTAAAGGTAAAGGTAAAGATAAAGGTTTTCCTTGGACATTAAGTTCAGTCATGTCCGACTCTGGGGGTTGGTGCTCATCTCCATTTCTAAGCCGAAGAGCTGGCGTTGTCCGTAGACACCTCCAAGGTATGACTGCATGGAGTGCCCCCGGTAGCCCAGCGTGTTAAAGCGCTGAGCTGATGAACTTGCGGACTGAAAGGTCACTGGTTTGAATCCTGGGAGTGGAGTGAGCACCCGCTCTTGGCCCAGCTTCTGCCAACTGAGCAGTTCGAAAACATGCAAATTTGGGTAGATCAATAGGTACCGCTCCGGCGGGAAGGTAACAGCGCCCTATTGATCCTACTTTGCTCCGAATGGCATGATGGGCCCAAATACATACTCCTACCAGATCTAATAATAATAATAATAATAATAATAAAACTTTATTTATACCCCGCCACCATCTCCCCAATGGGGACTCGGGGCGGCTTACATGGGGCCATGCCCAGACACCATGCAATATAACAAAATAAAACAGAAAATCATAACACAATATAACAGTACAAAATCATCATATATATTACAACACAAGTCAGAAAAAACAATGAAAACCAGGGCAGGCCACATGAACACTAATTAAAAACTCGAGAGAGAGAGACATAGGAATAAGGGAACAGGGATATAAAATGGTGAAGCAGTCTAAAGGATAAAATCCAAGGGGAATAACCAGAGTGATATATTACATTTACTCCCCAAAGGCACATCGGAAAAGCCATGTTTTTAGATCTTTCTTAAAGGCTAACAAGGTGGGGGCTTGCCTGATCTCAGTGGGCAATGAATTCCACAGTCGGGGGGCCACAGCAGAAAAAGCCCTCTCCCTCGTTCCCACAAGACGGGCCTGGGACAAAGGCAGTGGCGAAAGGAGGGCCTCCCCGGATGAATGAAGGGAACGAGCAGGTTTATGGTAGGAGATACGGTCACTAAGGTAGGTGGGTCCCAAACCGTTTAGGGCTTTATAGATGATGGTCTGCACCTTGAATTGGGACCGGAATTGGGACCCTTCACTCATAACTTTTGGCAGGCAGAGCATACATAGAAATGCCTTCAAACTGAGCTGGTGAGCCATGGTGCCAGCTGGGAACAGGTGAACATGAGTGCCTGGGCTTTGAAACCACCACACAAAATAAAATCAAAATTGTCCTCCTATACCACTTTTTGCCCAGAGATTTGTTCAGACAGTACTCTAAGACCATAATTTAGGACCCATTCGTTCCCATCTTCTTCATGGTGGCTTCATCCACTTTTTTTTTTAAAGCCCACTCTTTGTTTACATATAATTTTAGGAATGACTCGGGGACAGATGTAGTGTGGGAGCATCTAATATTGCTGCTCATTTGTATTTGTATGTATGCATATGAAATGCTGCCATACATCTCCAATAGCCAAAATGGTGACTAGAAATGCTGTAGTGAAGTTCTTACTCAGGTACTGAGTGTACAATGAGAGCAATATTCTGGGGTCTGCTTGTAAATATTCTTTTTCTCTTTCTCCCCCACATCTCTTGGCCCTTTCCCCTTCTCCCTTCCCATCCCCATTCCAGGAGCCTATTAAATTAATGAGACAGAAGACAGTGTGCTGCAGCAGTCAACATGTTATTGGTGGTATAGCTCCGGTGCCATTACAATGTGCCTGTTTATTCTCCTGGGACATTTAATTTCCGCTTCTCAAATGAGCTGCAAAGCTGTGAAGCCTGGCAGTGTTCTTTCTAGACACTCTGTGATGCAGATAATGAGGGTACTGATAGGTGCCTAGGAGACTGTGATGGCTCTAAGCACAGCTATGGTCTGATAGTGCTTTATGCCAGTAGTGTCACAGCGGAACCACTATCATCCCTCAAGGAATGGTTCATCTTTATGTGTAATGCAGCAGCTGTCACCTAAATGGCTAATGGGGAAGCAAAGTAGAACCTTGCTGCTAGTAATCTTTGTCACTTAATAATTTTTAAGAGGATCAAACTTCAGGAGCGTCTGCGACTCCCCATAAAAGCAACCCCCGTGCTCCTCTCCCTCCCTCCGCCGCACACTTTAGCTATTATTATTTTGTTTGCAGTGGATTAAATGTAAATTGAGAAATCTGTGAAACGACTCTGTGTAGATCTAATTTAGTATAATTTGAATAGCCCAGTAATTAAAATGTATTATAGGTTGAAGATGCTGAGATGGTGGAGTGCCTGCGTTTAAGAGGAAGATTTATTGTGCTCGCAGCAACCACAGTGAACTTTCTACAACCACATTAGGTAACATCTGTCGAGATGCAGGGGCGTGAGATGTATGCACCTACACATGCGCATGCCAAGTGGCTGTCTGTACAGGCTCTGAGTAGCGAAATCAGGGATAGGAAATGAAGTTGTGTAAATGAAGCAGCACATGCCACATGTGTCAATGTGCATATAGTTTTACACAGGGCCTGTTTGCATAACTAAGAACAAATCAGTGGCATATAATACATATGCAGCTTTTATACACGCATCCACTTCAGTTAATGTTGGGCTCCAGCAGTGCCACAACTGCCGTTTCATTTGGTTTCAGGAGCTAGGTAATAACAATAAGGACAATAATGGGACAATTGACACACACAATGTCACTGTTGACACTGTACTGTGAGCAGTTTGTGCAGATATCTTCTTTGCTGTTTACTTTTGACTTTAGTGCACCATATGATAGCGATTTGATTTGGTGGGAAAGGACACTGGTTTTGGACACCAGCCAATGTCATTTTAAGCATACCTTTCCAAGCATACCTTGGAAAGTTACACTTGTTGTGTTGAGAAGGATTTTAAAGAGAGCAATGCTGAAATTGTCTTTGAAGTGTGAAGGGGAAGGAAAGCAATCTAAAATCTAGTTCTATTAAACCAGAAATAATAATAACAAAGCTTGGAAAATGGTGAACCGTTTTATAAAATAAAAGTGTATTTGCCAAGCCCTGACCAATAAAGGGATGTTCATGGCTGCTGGTTATAGCAAAGGTGCTAACTCTGTGTCAGAGAACATGCCATGTATTCACAGATAGAAAACTTGTTCAGTAATATTTGATGCCATAGGGAATATTTAGAGAATGGTGAATGAACAGTCTTAACTAGAGTCTTTGGCCCCATCAACACTGTCATATAATGTGGTTTGAAACGGCATTATATGACTAGATTCAAGTTGCATTATTCTTACTTAGGCAATCCTTCATTGTCCGAGTATGATTGTCTTCCAGATGTAGTGTTCTGGCGGTGGATACATAGGTGATTGTAGAGCCCTATTCTTGACCTGCATGTTCTTCCACAGTAGGGATATCGTTCTCCAGGTGGAAGGTGATCCAGATCAGGGTTGGCTTGACACAGTTCCCAGTTCTCGGTGTCTATTCCACAGTTTTTAAGGTAGCCCATCTTTAAATCTCTTTTCCTGTCCACCAACATTTTGTTTTCTATTCTTGAGTTGGGAGTAGAGAATGCTTTGGGAGACGGTGATTGGGATTAGGACAATGTTGCCAGTCCAGTGGAGTTGACGGCATGGGAGCATTGCTTCAATGCTAGTGGTCTTTGCTTCTTTCAGCATGCTGGCATTTATCTGCCTGTCTTCCCAAGACATTTGCAGGATTTTTAAATTATATGACAGTGTAGATGGGGCCTTAGTTTTTAAACCCGGTACAATTTTTAACCTGTGTATTTACTTATTGTGATATTGTTTTTATTTTATTTATTTTTTGCTTATGAATTATTGTTTATATATTATGTCTTGCCTTCTTGGGTTTTGCTTATGTATGTGTCTTGATTCTGTTGTTAGTTGCCCTGAGTCCTTGTGAAGAGGGGGCAGGATATAAATAAAGTTTACTATTGTTTATTATTGTTATTGTTATTGTTATTAGTTGGAGCAGGAGGATACGTTAAAGCTTTCCAATACTACTATTAGCAGCAACCTAACATAGTAAAACCCATTCAACCTACAAATACTACTTGTGAGGAAAAAATCCATTAAAAAACACATGGCTATGGGTACTGTAGCCAACAAGTTTTCTGCACAACAGTATTTGGACAGGAGCAGTCACTTGACTTTTTAAGAACTTATTAATAAAGAAAATCTTTTGCAGTCTATTACTATTTTATCACAATTTTGATTCCACTTATGCTGGTGAGGGAAGGGAAGAAGGTACACTATGTACAACTCTAAGTCAAGCAGAGCACAAGGCTTCTGCCCCAAATCCTGACCATATGGGCAGAATTTCAACTGCAATATAAAACATTAGTTCTCAGTTTTTTTTCTGTAGATGAATTGAAAATGTTTTACCTGTTACAGTAGATCAGCAGTTCTCAAAGTATGTTCTGCGGAGCCCTTGGGGCTCCATGAAGCATACCGAGAGGCTCTGTAGTTTCCTCCTCCCTGCTCCAAGATTTCTCTCCTCTTTCCTGCTCCTCTGCCTTCCCATCCTCCCTTGCTGTCAAAATACTTTTTCCTTGATTCCCTTGTTGCCAAAAGACTTTCCTCCCCCCCCCCCCCTCTTGCCGCCCAGATTTCTCCTTTCTTTTGAAATTGTCCACATGCTTATGGACAGGGCCGGCCGGAGATATTTTTTGATGTAAAGCGGGGGCGCTGAAAAGCGCCCCCGCCACCGGCGCCCTGGCCCCGCCCAGCGTGCCCTGGCCCCGCCTCCCACGCTGCGTGGGAGGCGGGGCCAGGGCGAATAGTGAGGGGGCGGGGCCAGAGTTGGCCCCGCCCCCCGTGCCCTGGCCCCGCCTCCCACGCAGCGTGGGAGGCGGGGCCAGGGCACGCTGGGCGGGGGGGCGGCGTCAGAGCTGGCCCCGCCTCCCATGTTACCCCCCGCTCGCCCGTCTGGCCTTGTGTAGCAGGCCAGACTCAGCGGAGGTTTCTCCAGGCCGCGATTGCGGCCTGGAGGAACCTCCGCTGAGTCTGGCCTGCTACAAAAGGCCAGACGGGCGAGCGGGGGTAACGTGGGAGGCGGGGCCAGCTCTGACGCCGCTCCCCCCCCCCCCCGCCCAGCGTGCCTTGGCCCTGCCTCCCACGCAACGTGGGAGGCGGGGCCAGGGCACGCTGGGCGGGGGGGGCGGCGTCAGAGCTGGCCCCGCCTCCCACGTTACCCCCGCTCGCCCGTCTGGCCTTGTGTAGCAGGCCAGACGGGCGAGCGGGGGTAACGTGGGAGGCGGTGCCAGCTCTGACGCCGCTCCCCCCCCCCCCCGCCCAGCGTGCCTTGGCCCTGCCCCACGCAACGTGGGAGGCGGGGCCAGGGCACGCTGGGCGGGGGGGGCGGCGTCAGAGCTGGCCCCGCCTCCCACGTTACCCCCGCTCGCCCGTCTGGCCTTTTCTAGCAGGCCAGACGGGCCAGGGCGCACTGGGCGGGAGGCGGGGCACCGTCAGGGCGGTGCCCCGCCTCCCGCCCAGCCTGACGGCGCCCCCCCGGGCCTGCGCCCGAGGCGGCGGCGTCAGCTGCCGCATGAGTGGGGCCGGCCCTGCTTATGGATTTCAGTGGCTTCTCTGTGTAGTCTGACAGGGTGGCTGTTAGAGCGGTCCAGCAGTTCTGTGTTCTCAAATAATATGCAGTGTCCAGGTTGGTTCATCAAGTGCTCTACAATAGCTGACTTCTCAGGTTGAAGTAGTGTGCAGTGCCTTTCATATTCCTTGATTCATGTTTGGGCAATGCTGCATTTGGTGGTCCCTATGTAGACTTATCCACAGCTGCATGGTATATGGTAGACCCCTGCAGAGGTGAGAGGATCCCTCTTGTCCTTTTCTGAATGGAGCATTTGTTGGATTTTCTTAGTGAGTCTGTAGATAGCTTGTAGGTTGTGTTTCTTCATCAGCTTCCCTATGCGGTCAGTGGTTCCCTTGATGTATGATGGTAAGAACATTTTTCCTCTGGGTGAATCTTTGTCTTTACTCTCATGTCTTGTTCTTGGCCTTGCAGCTTTTTTGATGTCTGTGGTGGAGTGTCCATTGACCTGTAGAGCCCAGTTTAGGTGGTTCAGTTCCCCTTGGAGGAGGTGGGCTTCGCAGATCCTTTTTGCACGGTCTGCAAGGGCTTTGATTTTGCTTCTTTTTTGACTTGGGTGATGGTTGGAGTTTTTATGAAGGTATCTATCCTTGTGTGTAAGTTTTCTGTAAACTATGTGGCCCAATTGTTGATTGGGTTTGCAGATGACTAGGACATCCTGAAATGGCAATTTACCTTCCTTTTCTTTTTCCATGGTGAATTGGATGTTTGGGTGGATGCTGTCGAGGTGGTCCAGAAACTTGTTGAGTTCTTCTCCATGGCTCCAAATGGTGAAGGTGTCATCTACAAATCTGAACCATATAGTGGGCATTTCGTTGCTGTTTCCAGGGTTTGTTTTTCAAAGTGCTCCATGTAGAAATTTGCTATGGCTGGGTTAAAAGGGCTCCCCATGGCTACTCTATTCTTATGTTCATAGAATTCATTGCCCCACTAGAAGTAGCTTGTGATGAGGCAATGGTGAAATAGTTTCTGGAGCATGGCCATACAGCCCAGAAAACGCACAGCAACCTAGTGATTCCAGCCATGAAAGCCTTCGACCACACAATAAATATTTTCCTACATACATTCTTACAAACCATGCAGATACAGAATACACCAAATAACAACAACAATTACAACAGCAATCACAATCGAACTGAAGCAAATAGCTCATTATTATTTCCATTTCCAAAGTGCAAAACATAATTTTCGGAATCAGCAAATCTGATTTTAATTGATATGTATATATCTTTGACTATCAACAAAATCTACTCCCTCCATATCCTCCTTCCCAACTGATTATTACTCAGTTTCCTCTCATTACAAGTATCTCAGAGTGAAGAGATTATAGATATAGCTTCACCCTGAATAAATCATTTTTAACCAATTGCATTATGTGGTCTCATGTAGCAAGCCAATTATTCTCAGTACACATGGCAATATCTCTAAAATATTGTTTGGGCATATTCCAAAGAAATGTTAATGCTACATGTTCCAGACGTATACGATTTGTAATCTTTCAAATTAAGACTGTAAATCTTCACAAGTTTCATTTTCAAAGGAAGCAGTAAGAAATTTTTAGCGATTTATTTCCTGCTGAGAGAGTCTTCAGAAACTATAGGCTATTTGTAGTTCAAGACATACTCTGCACAAATCTCAAATGTGTTTTTTGTGCAGTGTTCTGTGACTTTGGTGTAGAATAAGTCCTCAACAGTAGCATTTTCTGCATAGAAAATAATATTTCTTTACATAAAATGCTGTTTCCTTCACAAAAATGCTGACTTTTGTTAAAAAAAACAAAGATTATATGAGCTTTGCTCAGAATAAATCCTTTTTTAACCTTTTATTTGTGAGTTTTTGAGATACATAATAAGAAAAAGAAAAAGAACAACAACAACAACAACAACAATAAAACAACAATAGACTAGTACAAGTATACATATAATACTCCCTCAACACCATAATTTCCCTTCCAGAAACTCAGAATAAATCCAGAACTTTGAAGATTCACATTAATCTAGAATTCTTCTTTTCAGGGTTTCCCAACACTGAAAAAAATGTGTTTTCAAAATAATTTATTTGGATATTTTGAATGTTTTATCTCTCCTTATTCTAGGCAATGTTGAGTGATAAGTCCTATCAGCTCTAACAAAAATAGCCAATGATAAGGGTTGATGGCAGCTGAAATCCCACAACATCTGGAGAACCACAAGTTGTCCACCATGCTGCTTTATTTTTAAAGTAATTTTTGGTAAAAGAAGATAAAACGTCACTAAAAACTAAAGGATTTTTTTTAAAGATAGAAAACTAAAATACATAAAACTTTTTACGAAAACATACCAATCAAAAATTAGGAAGAAAAGAAAGAACTGACTTTGAATCTTCGTTGTTGTTTTTATATATGTATGTATATAATTATTCTTATCTTTTCCTTCAAAATTAACAATGCTGTGAGCTTTCATTGATCTATAGATTAGTTAGTTTTCCAATGTGATTATTTTTTATAATACTGTATATAGAATAAACAGTCAGGAGAGTATGTATTTCTCATGTTACTTGGAAAAGTTATACTATGTTGGATCCTGAGACTACCTAGTGAATTAATGGCAGGACCACAATCTGGTTCAGGAATTTCCTGATTTTACTATAATATCACCAGCCAATATACTCATCATAATGTGATTAACACAGCCACAATACATGGCCTTTTACATTTAATTTGTTTGACCATACTTTTCACAAGATGCATGGAATAATAGCACTGCTACAGTAGTGCTGCAGAACAGCAAAAACACTTGGCATGAAACTACAACATGAGTAAAGCAGATTTAGCATATTTTCATTGCACCAAATAGCAGCCACTTTGCTTGTTATTAGAATAAATGACATACATTAGTGACAGGCATTTGCAAAAATGAAGAACTTACTGAAGCCTGCACGGCTCATTAGACTCTTGTTGTATGCTAAAGAGGGCCATACCTTATTATAAAGAGAATATAAAGCCAGCAATGTACCACATGTATACAGAAGTCCAGCATCATTTAATGTGAACATGTTTTTTTGGGAAAAAGAACAACAACAAAACAATTCAGTGCTACTACTACCACCACCATTACTACTATTATTAATAGAATGCAGTTCTGTCCTTGAAATAATTTTAGGAATATATGGCTGATGGTGCTGGCCCTGAAGCAGTAATGTCTAAATTCATGTATAATTTTGGACACTGAATTAGAACCTCTGCCATCATCAATTCTGCCTATCTAATCCAACATTCCACATGACTCATAATGAAATTATATCCCCCCCCCCCGAAAAACACAAGAGAAAGGACACATGGGAACAATCCGTGAAGACTAACAACTTGGATTTTTTCTCATGTCAGGAGCGACTGGAGAAACTGCAAGTCACTTCTGGTGTGAGAGAATTGGCCGTCTGCAAGGACGTTGCCCAGGGGACGCTCGGGTGTTTGATGTTTAACCATCCTTGTGGGTGGCTTCTCTCATGTCCCTGCATGGAGCTGGAGGTGACAGAGGGAGTCATTTGCACTCTCCTCGGATTCGAACCAGCAATCTTTAGGTCAGCAACTTCAAGTCAGCAGTCCTGCCTGCACAAAGGTTAAACCCATTGCACAATCGGGGACTCCTAACCACTTGGAATAGGATCCTTAACCACTTGGATAAGGATCAGCATTTGGGTCAATAGAGACATCGCAGTCACCCTCCACAAATGGCTCTTTATTCATATGTTGGGCTACACACATCACAGAATGTTACTTATGGCTAAACTGGAAAGTCCTTCTTATACTTATACACTGTTTTGCCAAAGGCAAGCAGTTCCTCTAGGATTTGGAGACTACGCAAGAGGGTGAAAGGTTTCACAGATTCAGTCAAACAGAAAGCACAGTTCTTAAGACATAGGACAGAAAAGATGATACAATTGTAAACCGAGCAAAAACCTATGAACCAGATGTTCTTTTCCATCCAGTTGTTGGGAGACAACAGTTGAGATACCCTATTAATATGCAGTAGCTTCACCTGTTGTCCTGGTCAGCACTGAACTTCTCCAGAAAATTTTTTGAGAGATTATTGATAGCAAAGCCTTGCTCTTTGCCCACTAAATCATACCAGTCCCATATTGTATATGTGTTTTAATTAATAATACAGTGCCTGTGTGCTTTTTTACTTTTTCATCTGAATCACCTTGTTCAACAGATAAATGAGTGAGCCTATCTGTACTTGGGATGCCTCCTAGCAGGTGTCTAGTTTATGTTCTTTCTTTCAGTCCAAGATAAACATTTAAAGCTGCCAAGGACATCTAAGTATGAACAAAGTTAACCAAGGTTAAAATTACAGAGGATTCTAAGAGAAAAATGTCAAGAAGATGTCTCACCTGGAGCATATGTTCCAAGACCTCTCAGTGGATACCTGAATCCATAGATATTAGCAAACTTTGTATTATACTTAAAGCACTGCTACCATAACCTGTGTAAAACCAAGAGGGCCCAAAAGCTTTAATAAAAGGCCAAGGTTTGATTTAGCACCAAAATGATACCAATATGGATGTCACTTGGGTGTCATATAGGGGTGATGGTGGATTTATTCTGGATATTAGTCTGAACTTTAACAGCTATCCAAGGTATTTAGCCATATCCCTCAACTAGGTTCTGTACCTTGGAGAGTGCAGACTGAAACCCAGAGAACCTCTGACACAGTGGTTCTCAACCATTGGGTCCCCAGGTGTTTTGGCCTACAACTCCCAGAAATCCCAGCCTGTTTACCAGCTGTTAAGATTTCTGGGAGTTGAAGGCCAAAACATCTGGGGTCCCACAGGTTGAGAACCACTGCTCTGACACCAAGACCACCAACTTCCACTGAAACAAATGGAGCTGCATTCCTGTCCAGCCCTTGCTGCTTAACATGGAGGTGGATGAAGCACAATCACAGGTAAAAGGGATGGGACCAGTGGGCATACAGACATCTCCCCTAAACACATGCAGATATTGAATACTTGAACAATTTTTGTATAGTTCATTTCAACCCCCATTCTCAACAAGCTGGAGGCATAGTCTGAATTTGGTATCTGGAAAAGAACATTACTACTTTTTCTTTCACAGCTAACCCCCACATTTTCAAATGACCAGCTATCTATATATATAAAAAGGTAATGAAATTTTGGCCTCGGACAAAACAACAAAACTACACATCCCAGAAACACTAAACTTGGCAGCACAACCCCTCATCCATGCCTCTACGTTCATACAACAAAAAGAAAAGAAAAATAAAGTCCTAATTAAAGGGAGAGGAATGATTGTTTTTATTCCAATTGCTGCCAGTTAGAAGGCTAAGCTCCACCCACTTGGTCTCCTAGCAACCCATTCAGCCCAGGGGACAGGCAGAGTTAGGCCTCACTTAGGCCTCTTCCACACTGCCTATAAAATACAGATTATCTGCCTCTACATTCATACAACAAAAAGCTCCAGCTACTCCAGAAAACGGCCAGGCTTTGAGACTGCAAGGCTATTCACTGCTATTCCACCTGGCCAACAAAGGATTCCCATAAGCCACAGCAACGCGTGGCCGGGCAAAGCTAGTGTTCTCTAAAATACTGAGTGCTGCATATAACACTATGTAACACAATTGTTGTTCCTGGGTTATGAACGTCATTTCCTAATTGGTTCTATCATAAAAACTATAGCACATTTTGCTATAGTTTTTCAATGAATATCTCATTGAGTCTCAACCAATTCAACATAGTTTGTGGCAGCCACAAAAACGAAGTTTCTGGAGTATAACAACTACTTTCAAAGTAAGTACTGCACAATTAAACAGGAATAGCACTTTCAAACTAAGAACAGATTTTTTTTTTCAAATTTTGTTACATAATGGAATCATCCCTCTGCCAGCTATGGCTTGTGAAAAATCTGAAATTTTGATTTTACAATTTTTTAAATAAAGGATTGCATCATGTATATAATGAGACAAGCACCCCCAGGTCTTAGTAATCTTTGGTTGGGGTGGTGGAACCAAACTATAGCTGATCCCACCTTAAAAATAACACAAATAGATGTTTTTCTCTGTCTTCTACAAATGTATATGTTGAGCTTTATTACGATAATAATAATAATTTCATTAATATTTTAGCCAAGCTGGAGACAAGAATCAATAAATGCAGTACACTATGAATAAAATAAAATGAAAAAATGAGGGCTGAATTTTAATAGCATAAATAGCTTTGTGAGGCAAGATGTTTCTATGCTGACACATTACAATCTAAAGAGAATCAGCCAGCAAAGAAATGAAGGCAGAAGAAATGTTCAAGGCTGAATGCACACAGGGAAATATTTAATACTGTCTAGTGAGGGGAACTGTATTTCAAGTTTTTTATGGCAGTATTCAAAATTATTTATCTGACAGGCAGACTGAGGAGCTGATTGTGGGCAGCTGCAGACAAATCTGGGAATGTGATGTATGCTCTTTCTTTTGCATCCCTAATGTCAGCCTTGAGATGAAAATCCTGCCGTGAAGAGCAGGTCCAGATGAGAGGGGATTTCTGGTAAATCACCATCTGGTACGTTTTGGTCCAGGTTTATTTTGGGCCCCTGTGACATTGTTGCTCCATCCCAAATGGACCTACCCATCAAGCTATAGGCAGTAGACTCCTAATCCAGTCTGTTTAAGTCAGTTGCTAGCTGTTTTATATTTTTTACAGCACATGATATAATTTAATTGCCTAGGGTACTATGGGAAATTGAAAGTACTAGTCATTGTTCAAATACAGCTGTTGCCATCATAACTCTGTGGGCTGGGGAATAGGTAAGAGCTACCTTGACCATTTAAAAGCACCTTAATGGCGCTCAATGCAATCATGCCAACCACGTGACCTTGGAGGTGTCTTTGGACAACACCGGCTTTTAAACTTAGAAATGAAGATGAGCACCAACTCCCAGAGTCAGACACGACTAGACTTAATGTCAGGGGAAACCTTTACCTACCTTACCTTGACCACTCATGGGATGTTTCTGGTGGTGAATCTGTCAACTGCCAAAGGATACTTTACTGCTGACAGTTTTGTCTCGAGACTGAAGTTTGGTTGTTCTTAAACATGATTTGAAACATGCTGACCCCATGAATGCGAGATCGCCAAGTCACCTAATCATCAACAGTCCTGTTCAGGTCTTGCAGACTCACGGCCATGGTATCCTTGATTTAGTCTATGCATCTTCATTGTGGTCTCTTTTTCTGCTGTCTTCTATCTTACCAACTATAATTGTCTTTTCTAGTGAGCCTTCTCATGATATGGCCAAAGTATAACAGTCTCCATTTAGTAATCTTGGCTTCTTAGGAAAGTTATAATCTCATTTGCTGTAGGACCTGTTCATTTGCCTTTAGAACAGTGGTTCTCAACCTGTGGGTCCCCAGATGTTTTGGCCTTCAACTCCTAGAAATCCTAACACTTGGTAAACAGGCTGGGATTTCTGGGATTTGTAGGCCAAAACATCTGGGGATGCACAGGTTGAGAACCACTGCTTTAGAAGTTCATGGTATCTGTAGAATTCTCCCCTAACACCACATTTCAAATGAGTTAAATTTTTCTCATCAGCTGTCTTAATTGACCAGCCAGTATAAGGTACTACTCTGTTTATCCATAGTGTCAAATTCATAGCACTTCTGCCTTGTCTGATCCAAAGGCATTATCTTGTCTGCCAACTGCAGGGAATGATATTATATACCTCATTCCCTTCTGCAGATATTGTGAACTTTAGGCTCTGTTTATTTATGCAGTTTGTAGTCTACATCCGAATCTTAGATTGGGGGGTGTCAAGTTCCTCCTTCAAGATTGTACCTTTTTGAAGAGAAGAAACTTGGGACTCCTCGATATTGGCAGTATGACTCACATATTGAAGTACAAAGCATCTTGAACAGTGGTTCCAAACCTGTGGTCCGTAAGAATGAAAATATGCTCCACGGCCTCACCATTATTACACAGGTGACTTGAAACGACATGGCAACAAGAGCAACTGGTCTCACGAAACCATCTTATAGTGCAGAGGCAATGGGGATATCGGAAGGGGAGAGGCTGACTACCCATGAAAGATTACTACTACCACATTAGCTCCAGATTATTAAATATGGTTTTCTGTGAGTAAGCAGATGGCAACTATTGGATGGCATATATTCTGTATCAGAAACTAGAGCTGACGTGGTCTATCCAATGCAATTTGTGAATCAGCCCTCCAAATAACCAAACCAAATCAAAAGTTGACCAAAAACTGATTTGTAACTCTTTTGGTACTAATATTGGAGAGTAGTCCCTGGTCAAAAAAGCTGGGGAACCACTGATCTTGAAGATCAAAAGTTTATGCCCAATCTATCTTTTGCAGTCAAAATAATATTTCAGGCAATTCTCGTTGCTGCGAAGGGGCCTCATTCATTTCATTCTTGCCGATGAATATCTGCATACCATTCCTCTGTTCTGATTTGGCAGAACAGTCCCAATTAATCCCATGTAGCCCCACTTTTTCAACTGCTTTCAAAACATCCATTTTTTTCACTATTTCTCCCACTTTTACCTTTTGTCCCTCAGCATATTTCAGCTGTAAACTGAACTCCATCTACACTGCCATATAATGAAGCTTCATAATGTTAGGTTTCTCCTGACGTTAAGTCCAGTTGTGACTGACTCTGGGGGTTGGTGCTCATCTCCTTTTCTAAGCTGAAGAGCCGGCGTTGTCCATAGACACCTCCATGGTCATGTGGCCAGCATGACTGCATGGAGCACCGTTACCTTCCCGCCGGAGCAGTACCTATTGATCTACTCACATTTGCATGTTTTCAAACTGCTAGGTTGGCAGGAGCTGGGGCTAACAGTGGGTGCTCATTCTGCTCCCGGGATTTGAACCTGGAACCTTTTGGTCCACAAGTTTAGCAGCTCAGCACTTTAACACTCTGTGTAGTTTAACTGCATTGAATTGCATTATATTTCAATGTAAACATATATAATGCAGTTCAATGCAATTAAACTGCATTATGAAATTGCATTATATAGCAGTGTAGATGGGGCCTGAGTTCAAAGCATTTTGCTCTCAATGGGAAAAGGAAGGGAGGGGGTAACACTTGCCCAGTAGACTCAGGCCAAAGCAAACTGCTGCAGTCTTTCATAGATTGTGTGTTACTTAGAGCAAAATAAGATTTTCCAGTACTCAGTACAAAAGAAAAACATTTTTTTAAAAAATAAGCCAAATTCCCCCACCATATAGTTATTATTAAAACAGGATTGAGTTACTGTCCCGCTTTGGAATAAATGAGAGCATTATCATATTCTCTGTTTTGGAACTTTGGAAATAACATTTGTTTCAATAGCAATGCTATTTTTTTCCTCAGTAACCACCGATTTTAATCACTGTGTGTGTCTAACAAAGCTGCCGTTTATATGAAGCCGCCGCTATCTCCAGATTTGTTACCACAACACTGGGAATAGATTTTATTTGTTTTATTCAAAATTTATTAGTCTCTTTATATAGCTGCAGCAGTTTGCCAATGAATAACTGCATCATTACATTTTCGTAAGTTACACTATAAATGTAGAACTTCATCCAAAATTGTATTCCATGACAAATTCTTGGCCTTTGTTCACATTGTTTGCATTACATGGCTGGTTTAAAACCTACAGTTAAATGGATGAGGTCAACATCCAATTTATAGAGCTACCTGGACATATGTTTATGCTTACTTTTTTACGATAATAAAGACTTAACAACATTTCTTTTATAAAATAATGAAATGCTTCTGTATTTGATGTAATGGGTATTTCTTTTTGGAATTTTGATGAAATGGTTTCTTTTGGTGGATTTTGATGTAATGATTAAGTTTAGGAGGTTATTTCCAAAAAAATATTGTTTTGGGAGAAGGGAAAACTTTGGACATTTTTCTATTTTGAAAAAACTCGAATGTGAGTATTTTGTTTGTTTGTTGTTGTTCATTACCATCAAGTCAAATTTGACTTATGGCAACCCTATTAATGAGAGATCTCCATGACTGCTTATAATGAACAGTTCTGTTCAAATTTTGGAAATTCTCAAGGCAGTTGCTTCCTTGACTGAGTCCATCTAACTACAATGCGGTCTCCTCCTTTTCTTACTGCCTTCTACCTTACCAATATTATTATCTTTTCTAATAATGACTTCTTCACATGGGACTAAATTCCCACTGAACTGGCCGGTGCAGCTTCATGGGTGAAAGAGGGTGGAGTCGGTGCATGCTACTATCACGGCAACATGGGATGGTTCCTGTGTTGACATTGCAATCTATGGGGGGAAGACATGCACACCACACGTACTCACGCTTCCCCCATCTGATCGCTTTCTGTTGGAGCAGAGTGATACGAACAGCAGTCTGATGAGGTCATAAGTCATATCTTCTCAAAAGATACTCCAAAGTATCAATTTAGCCATCTTTGCCTTTAAGGACAGTCCAGCTTAGTTTGCTCTATGGCCCATTTATTTGTCTTTTTGGCAGTCCATGGTATTTGCAAAGCTTTTCTCCAACACCACATTTCAGTTTTCAATATATTAAATTCAACTGCAAGAGGGGAATCCTTAACAAGAGGGAACCAAAGATCTGGGGCTTCACTGTTTGAGGATTTTGTCTCAAGAAATGTAAAACCCTTTTGTTGGACTACAATTTGTCATGGTTTGCAAAGGCATTGTGCTGTGTATGTTAACTGGAAAATGAAGTGCATGAAGCCGATTAGCTGAGACTGCAAAGACCTGGGGATTGGTTTGATACTGTTTCTGTTCTGCCGCTGCAGAACCTGTTTTCAGTGCTGGCTGAGTACTGCTGGTAAAGAGAGCTGTGTACTCAGAGAGGCCTTGCTATTTTTGAGGCCTGTTTGCTGCTGAGAAAAAGAGGGAGAAGAACCAGGACTGTATTCTTCTCTGAAGCAGATTTGTGGACTGAGAAAGGACTATTTATGACTGTGGACTTCTGTAAGTGATGAGAGGAAACGTTGTAAATACTACTGCTTTTTGATCTCTTGGAATCAGTAAAGTTCCTGTATTTTTGTTCTGCAAACCTGGGTGGCATCGTATTGTTCTGCGGATGATTCTGGATCGTGAGAAGGGTCTGGAGAACAAGCCCTATGAGGAGCGGCTTAAAGAGCTTGGCATGTTTAGCCTGCAGAAGAGAAGGCTGAGAGGAGACATGATAGCCATGTACAAATACGTGAAGGGAAATCATAGGGAGGAGGGCGCAAGCTTGTTTTCTGCTGCCCTGCAGACTAGGACGCGGAACAATGGCTTCAAACTACAGGAAAGGAGATTCCACCTGAACATCAGGAAGAACTTCCTCACTGTGAGGGCTGTTCGACAGTGGAACTCTCTCTCCCGGGCGGTGGTGGAGGCTCCTTCTTTGGAGGCTTTTAAGCAGAGGCTGGATGGCCATCTGTCGGGGGTGCTTTGAATGCGATTTCCTGCTTCTTAGCAGGGGGTTGGACTGGATGGCCCATGAGGTCTCTTCCAACTCTACTATTCTATGATTCTATGATTCTATGTGAGCATACGTAAGAGCTTCCATTGATCATCATCAATCCGCTACACAATTTGGGACTACAAATGGACAGGTTTTACCTATACAGCACCTAAAAGACATAACAGTACAGACACTTTTTAAGAAATTCAGTGTTCTCTACATAAGAAAGGAGCAGTTAGCTTCACACAGGACTGGGACAGCTGGATCTGAAGAGAAGTTACCTTGTTGTTGCTAATGGAGTTGAGAGTTTATTACCTGTCTTCTATTGCTCTTTATTCCTAGTCCTTGCTTAGTAAAGAGTGGGAATTAGTGCTACTTGCATTCAAATCCCTCAATACTATCTTAACTGGCAACATTTAACATCTTCACCATTTTCTACTTTATGGTTTTAAATATCTTTATCTATCTGATGAATTAGCCAGTGAAGGTTACAAAGTTTGCATAATGTATTTTATGGTATGGAGTTGGACCAATAAAGCTATCATTGCTTTTGTATTTTGTATTTTGTTGTATTTTGCTGCACGGCCAACACGGCAGATTTTTTCACTGTCCTGCTTTCACAACTGTACATAGAAATTGGCACTGACAACCCTAACTTTAATATTCAACTCTATTAAAATCCTTAAAATAGAACACAATTTTCTAAGATCATGTGCAGTGAACAGCAACTGAAGTGCTCTTTTTTAGAAAGAGAGAAGGCAATGCACCTGCTTTTAAAAATAATCTTTCAAGCACTGTAAGCGCTTCATCTCTCTTTTTAATACAACCAGGAGGAAAGGCAGATTATGGAGGTGATTCTTAGAATGATAAAAATGACTAGGAAGGGCCCTTTGACACTACATACTTATAACACAATGGTTTTGCATTAATTGATATAGTAATATCTCATGGAGGAGCCTCCGGTGACGCAGTGGATTTAACCGCTGAGCTGTTCAACTTGTTGACCGAAAGATCGGTGGTTTGAATCGGGGGAGTGGTGTGAGCGCCCGCTGTTAGCTCCAGCTTCTGCCAACCTAGCAGTTCGAAAACATGCAAATGTGAGTAGATCAATAGGTACCGCTCTGGCAGGAAGGTAACGGCGCTCCATGCAGTCATGCCAGCCACATGACCTTGGAGATGTCTATGGACAACACTGGCTCTTCAGCTTAGAAATGGAGATGAGCACCAACCCCCAGAGTTGGACACGACTAGACTTAATGTCAGGGGAAACCTTTACCTTTACCTAACTTCCAATGAAATCCTGGGATTTGAAATTTTGTTGGGATATTTACAATTGTCACCCAGGCAGAGACTATACTACAAACTCTAGGATTCCATAAGATGTTGCCATAGCAGTTAAAATGGAATCATGGCACTATAACTATAGAATATAAAAGAGCATTACTGACAATGTTGGTGTATTTATTTGGATGATCCTTGCATTTCAGTGTTTTCACTCTTGTTCCATTTTTGAAACTGTGGACTTTCAGATTCATATATAGAGATTACAATGGGTTACATGGGTTGAACTTGCGTGTTCTTAATTGCTGTTTTAATAATTTATGTTTTAATGTCGGTTTTAATTGTAATTGTTATTTTTGGAATTTGTATGTCCGGCATTGAATTGCTGCTGGTTGTGAGGCTGCCCTGAGTCTCCTTCGGGGTGAGAAGGGCAGGATATCAGTATGGGAAATAAAGATAAATAAATACATTGCTCCGATTGTCACAATATTCACATGTGTGTGTATGTGCCTTCAAGTAATCTATAGTACAAACACATAATTTTGGAGGCTGTAGTACCAACACATAATTTTTCCACATTGTCAAGGGAGGCAATGTAAGAGATCCCAGGGCAATGTATACAGTGATTGGAAAAATTCTGTTACAAATGATGAGGTTTTAAGAACTTTTGAGCAAGCAAAGAAGAATGTTTTAATTTGGAAGTAAAAAAGAAGCTGGTGACAATCTTATTTCTGCTGGGAAGGTTTTCCTATGGATTAAAGGTTGAACTTTGTAACAAATCAGATGCATCTCTCTTATGTAATTTCTTTTTAATGAGGGGAATATTACCCAGATTTGTTGAACTGCAATGGCCATCACCTTCTGATGTGAGAGTTATATTCTAGCACATCTGGAAAATACCCATCGGGAAGGCTATTATAACTATTCCGGAAATTATTTTTCATTTTTGTTCAAGATTTTTTTTAACTATCAGACCTACTTAGACTTTTGTTCATATTTTAAAACACAGAAGCATGTTTTGCCCAAAATATCTAATGAGTTATAAATTTCAGAATATCTTGGTGTATTTTGGTTTTGTAATATATTGCTACAAGTTTCTAAAACAACAAGCAGCGCACTAAAATATTTCCCTTTTTCGTTTCATTTCAAGCACGTTTACCGTTCGCTGCTTAGCTTCATTATGTATCATACTCTGAATCTACAAATCAAGTATAATTGGACTTAGGGAACTGATTGGATTTCTAATTAAGCTACATTGGAAACAACAATGTGCAATCAGTAAATATTCTGACTATGTACATTTTAAAGAGCAACTCTTGGGCTTTTTGCTGATGACTAGACACCAGTGTCATTAAATTTGTTGGTGGCAAGCAAATTTGAAAGCTAAAATAGAGGCAATTAGGAAAGATCTTGAAATATTTAATCACGTTTTTCCAATTAGTGCGCAATTAGGCAATGGTGTGGCGTGGGACAAACATTCTGCCTCAGAGTTTGGTGGAGAAAGATCCCTTTGAAATTTTGCTGTTTAGTTTATTGATATATAAAAAGGAAGTTATGGCTGTAATTTCCAATTTTAAAAAATACTGTGCAGATGGTCTGACTATATATTTAACAATGTTAAACAAAACTAAACAACAGAAGCATGTTACCTGAAATTACACAGCTGTGATCAGTGGATATGCTCAAGATCATGGTAGATTACAACTGGGTTTGGCGTGTTTGTTGACGTTGCCAAGTATTCTCCATCAGAAGAAGCATGAACTCATCACCTACCATGTCTTCTAATACTGATGATACATTGTCTGAGTCATTTAGGGAGATCCTATTCAACAGATGCCTCGTTCTTCGGGAACTTCTGTTGATTTGCTCTTGAGTTCTACTATTGACCTTGGCGTGGTTGATTGTTGATAGCTTATTAAGATTATTTGCTTTAATGAGTGTTTGCTTGCTTGATTTTAGGATACACTCTGCTAATATTAGTCAGGTCAGCAGGAAATAAACCCAAGGTCAACTTGAGATACAATGTGATTCAGATGGATTAAAAAAAGAGATGGTGCCAGTCCATGCTACGTTTCTATACTGGTCAGGTTATCTGCCTAGTTTTGTGTGATTAAATGAAGACTTGATTCCCCTCAATTGTAATTTTAACAAGGTATTTTGTTTATTGACACCAATTACAAAAATTAACTTAAATAAAAATAAAACAAAAATAAAACAAATAAACCCAGCTATTGTTGATATTTATTGATCCAATGATCCATAACCCAAGGCAGAAAAGTAATGAGTCCTTAATTGTTTGCTTTCATGCAAGTGAAAACATATGTACACATGGTTCAATTAATTTCAAAGGATGGATGATCTAGACCAGCGGTCCCCAAACATTTTAAGTAGAGGGCAGGTTCACGGTCCCTCAGAATGTTGTGGGGCCAGACTATAATGAAATAGTCCAAAATTATTTATTTATTTATTTATTTACAGTATATATTCCGGCCTTCTCACCCCGAAGGGGACTCAGGGCGGATTACAATGAACATATAAATGGCAAACATTCAATGCCATCAGACAAACAACATACAGTATAGACACACACAGAGGCATTTAACATTTCCAGCTTCATGATTCTGGCCACAGGGGGAGCTGTTGCCTCACCGTCCATTGGTGACTGTACTTCCTCATTCCTTTCCGGCATGTTGCTGGCAGTTTTATGGTGTTGTAAATTAGTTAAATTAGCCTCCCGCATAAAGCGTACCTAAATTTCCTACTTCACAGATGCAACTGTCTTTCGGGCTGCTTAGGTAAACAGCAAGCCGAGCTATTTAATGGTCGGGGGCTTGGAACCCATGACCTCTCGGTCAGTAGTGATTTATTGCAGCTGGTTACTAGCCAGCTGCACCACAGCCTGGCCCAAAATTAGGATTGTTGTTGCTGTGTGCCTTCAAGTCGTTTCAGACTTAGGTCAACCCTAAGTCTAAAGTTTAGAACAGGGTCCAGGTAAATGACCTTGGAGGGCCGCATCCAGCCAATGGGCCTTAGTTTGGGAACCCCTGATCTAGACATCATGCTATCTGAAGGGCTTTGTTTAGGGAAAGTGGGAGGGCAGTCACACAACCCTTGCCTTTCGGGCCATGTGCATCAGCTGCACCCATATCTTGAAAAACCTGATCTGTCCATGGTAGTACGTGCCTTAGTCATGTCCAAACTAGATCACTGTAACACGCTCTACGTGGGGCTTTCCAGAAGAGCGTCTGGAAACTTCAACTGGTCCAAATGTCAGCTGCTAGACTGCTTACAGGAGCAGGATATAGAGAAAGAAGTACTCCGCTCCCGAAGCAGCTACACTGGCTTCCGGTTTGTTTCCGGGAGCAATTAAAGGTGTTAGCTTTAGCCTACAAAGCCCCATATGGTTTGGGCCCAGCCTACTTGATGGACCATATCTCCTTCTACCAACCCACTTGAGTCCTGAGATCCTCAGGAGTGGCCTTTCTCTCAGTCCCACCATAATCGCAGGCATATTTATTTATTTATTTCCAACATTTATATCCCACCCTTCTCACCCGAAGGGACGCAGGGCGGCTTACAACAATTGGCAAAAATTTAATGCCTACACATAGTTATAAATCACAAACAGTACATACAATCAATTAAAAACTATTAAAATACAATATAAAATTTTAAACAAATGATTAGATCAATTCATCCAAGAAACCTCATGCTTTAGCCTTAAATCGGACCATGTCGCCTTTGCCATTTATTCATTAAAAGCCTGGGCACATAACCATGTTTTTAGAGCTTTTCTGAAGCCCAGGAGGGTTGGGGCTTGTTGATCAATTTATGCTTTAGGGTCTAGAGATTCCCAGAGAGAGCTTTCATTACAACTCTGAGCTCAAAACCTTTCCTAGGTTCTTAGAGATTCCTAAAAAGACCACACCAATCAAAGTTAAGTCTGTGATAGTAGTTGTCTTCTTTCATTGGTTTTGATGAACAAAGACTCAAGGACTCAAAAAGGGCTCTGAAAAGCAAGCATTAAGAAGCCAAACCAAAAGGTCCAGGTGGGAAGACTTCAAAGACACAGCCTTCTCAGCCTGGAATATCCACATGCACATGGGAATGAGAGAGAGGGCCTTTTCGGTGGTGGCCGCGTGGCTCTGAAACTCTTTCCCTAATGAAGCACAATTGTCCCCCTCCTTACTGGCCTTTCGTTCACAAATGAAAACCTTGCTGTGGAGCCAGGCCTTGCCAGACAAATGATAATAGGCACTGCTAGTCTGATAAATATTTTGATAATCTTTGACAAATAACTTCAGTGGCTGGAGGTTATGGATATCTTTACAGGGTGCTTGCTGTAAGTTTTTAAATTGTTTTTTTTGATATGTTGATTGGGTTTTTATATCAGGATAAGATGTTTTAACTGATTATGTATTGTGGTTGGAATGTATTTGAATGAATTTTATATGTTGTACACTATTTTGAATCCCACCCATGGGAGAAAAGCAGGATACAAATGAATTAATAATAATAATAATAATAATAATAATAATAATAATAATAATAATAATAATAATGATGATGGAAGTGGTCCCGGTGGTGATCGGCACATTGGGTGCCGTGCCAAAAGATCTCAACCGGCATTTGGAAAAAATAGACATTGACAAAATCACAATCTGCCAACTGCAAAAGGCCACCCTACTGGGATCTGCACGCATCATCCGAAAATACATCACACAGTCCTAGACACTTGGGAAGTGTTCGACTTGTGATTTTGTGATATGAAATCCAGCCTATCTTTTTTGTTTGCTGTGTAATAATAATAATAATAATAATAATAATAATAATAATAATAATAATAATAATGTGGCTATTATTGCCAGCCTAGTTCTTAACAGGTATGGAAAGCAACTGCCATGAATGTTCTTGTACTGTATTTATTTATTTATTTCATTTATATCCTGCCTTTCACGCAACATGAGATTTGAGACAATTTACAACAAAGTTAAAATGATATACAATTAAAGGCCTAATGATAAAACAAGTTAAAACATAATTAATCAAACTATCATATTAAAGCACCACAATAAAATAAATGGATTTGGGGCAATTGAAAATTCAATTACAGGCCTTTGAATGCTAATTTGAATTTTTCTTTCTAAAAAACTAGAAACGGGTCTTCTGGTGACCTAAGTAGATTTCCTATGCTGTTTTGTAACTGGATTTAGTGATCTTTTTTGTGTCTCCTCCTGCACCCTGCCACAGATACTCACCATTTTGAACAGATTTCCATGAAAGGAAGTATGCTTTTCCTCCGTAGCACATCAGTTTCATTTCAACACTCCAAAGAAGAAACACAAACTGTGTCCAGATGGGAGGTCTTCTCCCATGGTTGCAATGCTGCAGATGGCTTCTGCTATATGAGGAGAAGCCATCTGCACTGCTGTCCCTGTCACCGTGTTATGTAAGGAGCATAGGCTATCTTTGTAATACAGCCAGCCATGTCTGCGTTGGTCAACAGCATTTTTTTTTTAAAAAAAGTGGGAGTCATGTGCTTCAATGCTCTTGCCAGTGAGCACAGAGCCCAAACTAAACAAAATACAGAGAAAAAATCCTTTCTGAATTCTTTGCAAACACAGAGGCAAGAAAGGAGTTTATGAAGCACGAGCACTCGGGCTAACAAAAAGTAATTACTATTTATTTATTTATAACATTTCTACCCCGCCCTTCTCACCCGAGGGGACTCAGGGCAGCTTACAACAACTGGCAAAACTCAATGCCAAACAGATCAATAAAAACAGCAACACATTTAAAACCATTAACAATAATCCATAAAATACATTAGTCAAGCTTAAAATATATAGTTACTTAATACCGTTCTTCCAAGGAACCATTGCACATTACCTAATCTATACTAACTATTGCTTTTTAAAAATAGTGACAGAAGCGACTTGAGAACATACCGCAAGTCACTTCTGGTGTGAGAGAATTGGCCGTCTACAGAGACGTTGCACAGGCGACACCCACATGTGTTACTATTCTGCTGGGAGGATTCTCTCACGTCCCCACAAGCTAGAGCTGACAGAGGGAGCTCACCCCATCTCGCAGATTCGAACTGGCAACCTTCAGTTCAGCAACCCAACCTTCAGGTCCACAGTTCAACTGGCACAAGGGTTTAACCCATTGTGCCACTAGTTGGTAGAGACAACATATAGTTGAGTCCAATGAAATCAATTGATTTCCCCGATTTAATGTTTATAATAATAATATATTAATAATAAAACTTTATTTATATACCTCTCTCTATCCTTGAGAGGATTCAGGGCGGTTTTCAACATGTATGCAAAAACAGTCAATTGTCAAAACAACATACAACAACTTGAAACACAGCAAACATAATAAACACATCATAACAAGGCAAAACAATTCAGTTAAAATAGATATAGTTACAGTCAGAACATTTCATCGAGGGATCGGGAAACAGCAGTCAGGGTGAGGTTGACATGGTCCATTTTAAGGGGTAGATGAAACTTATGCAGCATATCGTTTATTGTATTAAAGTAAGAAATTGCCAGAAACTGGAACAACCAATCTGAGAGCTAGTAAACTTAGGTGCTCCCATAGGGAAATTATTTTTGAAGCAGCAGACTCTACATTGTTAAGACATGGTGCCCATAGGTCTCCCATTAGTGCATTTGGAGGAAGATTCAGAGGAGGTCTGTTTAGGTTGGATGAGACTCTGGCTCACATAAAACTTTGCGTTTTGCTCTGAGCATGGAAAAAAGTAGTTTTTTGGACTATGACTCCTTGAAGCCTGGAGCTTGTAGAATCAGCTCCATCCAAAAAAGTAATGTTTCCAAGCTCTAGTTCTGAACTCTTGGCAATAGTATGAAGAATCATCAACAAATGAGTTTAAAGTCAACTTGATATTTGGGCGAGAAAAAAATATGGGATTTGCTAGTTATAGCTACACAGAGGGAAAGCAATAAATGTTTGGGGAGGAAGTGAAGTCAAGGTTGAGACTCTGCAGGAGAGAATTAAAGCAAAAGAGGGGACAATATAAGTAGGGGCATACCAGTGGATCTTTACTTCTATTGTGTTGTTGAAGGCTTTCACAGCCAGAATCACAGGCTTGTTGAGTGTTTTCTGGGCTGCATAGCCATGTTCCAGAAGCATTTTCTCCTGACGTTTCTCCCACATCGATGGCAGGCATCCTCTGGAGCATGCCTGCCATCGATGTGGGCAAAACGTCAGGAGAGAATGCTTCTGGAACATAGCCAAGCAGTCCGGAAAACACACAACAACACTTCCTTCTATTACTCCATAGAGATGGGTAGAGTCACTCTGCATATGCGATGGAACAGTTCTTCAATCTGTTGTCTGTATATTTCATTTTACTTGAACAATGTTATCTTTCTTCTGAGTTCTATATGATAAAATCTGTTTTATTTCACATCATTCACCTTCTTCTGTTAGCTACAAATGTGCCACTGTTGATGAAAAAAAAGCAAAGGATAAACAAATTTCTAATATATTGGGGAAGAGGAGATATGTTTATCTTTGCTTGGCAGACCAGGCTGCAGTCGATGGTTGCCATAATAATTTGCTAACTGTGTGTTTTGGCACGTGTTGATTTATTTCTTTGTAAATTGTCTCTTTTTGTTTTTCTTCTTTCATTCAGCGAGTCAAAACTGCAACCAAAAACACACATTATTTCAAAAGATATATTACACATAAATTTACCAGACAGCTGACAAAAACATAAATGTACAAGACCACACGCTGATAAAATACGTGAGAAGTGGGAATCATGGGGCCCCGCTAGATATTGTTGGACAAGGGATGCTGGGATTTGCAATCTAACATACGGAGGGGTCACTTATCTTGGAGTTTGGAATCCTTGAATTCTATAAGAATGTTTTCACCAGGGAAGGATTAGGTGACATTTCATATGCATTTTAATGCTCAATTTGGAAGAGGAAAAATACGATTGCCAAGATGAGCTGCATTAGTGGGTGGAAGATGTCCTAGGTGGTTACCTTTTTGCTGATTTTTCCTTACAATGACTGTACAGGCAGTCCCCAAATGATAAACATCCAACTTACAAACAACTCATAGTTAAGAACAAAGGTGAGGCAACAGGAAGTGAGAGAAATCTACCCCTCAGAAGGGAAATTCACTCTGGAAAGAGTAATCATGAGGAAAAGGTGTCTCTAATGAAGCTCCATCACTAATCTTTGTTTCCACAACAAGCCAAATTTGTCAAAATCCAGTTTTCACGGGGACTGAAGGGAGGTGAAATCTTCTGAACAGGGGCACAGACAACAAAACAAACATCTCAGTGGTGTTAAGCCTTCTCTATGCTACCCAAAGCTTATATATATATATACTAGCTGTGCCCGGCCACGCGTTGCTGTGGCGAAGTCTGGTGGTCTGGGAAATAAAGTATTGAGGAATTGGTGGTAGTTAAGGTAAAGGGTAAAGGTTTCCCCTGACATTAAGTCCAGTCATGTCTGACTCTGGGGGTTGGTGCTCATCTCCATTTCTAAGCCGAAGAGCCGGTGTTGACCTCCAAGGTCATGTGGGATGACTACATGGAGCGGCGTTACCTTCCCGCCGGAGCAGTACCAATTGATGCACTCACATTTGCATGCTTTTGAACTTCTGGGTTGGCAGAAGCTGGAGCTAACAGTGGGGGCTCTCTCCGCTCCCCCAATTCAAACCTGCGGCCTTTCAGTCCAGAAATTCAGCAGCTCAGCGCTTTAACACGCTGCGCCATCAGGGGATATTATTTCCTAAAGGTTGTGAATATACAATATTTCTGATTGGTTTTTTTTGTTTGTTGGAGGCAAGTATGACTGCTGCAATTAGGAAAAATGATTAGGATGTAATGGCCTTGCAGCTTTAAAGCCTGGCTGCTTCCTACCTGAGTGAATTTTTTGTTGGGAGGTGTTAGCTGGCCCTGATTGTTTCCTGTCTGGAATTCCCTTGTTTTCAGAGTGGTGTTGTTTGCGATATTTTATATGCTTCTACTGTCTGTGGCCCTGAGAAAACAGAGGATTTACCAGACTTTGATGATGGGAATACTTTGTTGGGAGGTGTTAGTTGGCCCCGATTGTTTCCTGTGTGGAATTCCCCTGTTTATTTACTGTCCTGGTTTTAGAGATTATATTGTTCTGCATTATTCTATCCCAGTAATTATTTCATATTAAAGAAGAATCTCACTTATCCAACATTCGCTTATACAACGCAGTCTGCCTTTTCATAATCAATGTTTTTGTAGTCAGTGTTTTAAATTCATTGTGATATTTTAGTGGTAAATTTGTAAATACAGTACAGTAGAGTCTCACTTATCCAACATAAACGGGCCGGCAGAATGTTGGATAAGCGAATATGTTGGATAATAAGGAGGGATTAAGGATAAGCCTATTAAACATCAAATTAAGTTATGATTTCACAAATTAAGGACCAAAACATCATGTTAGACAACAAATTTGGAAGAAAAAGTAGTTCAATACACAGTAATTCTATGTAGAAATTACTGGATTTATGAATTTAGCACCAAAATATCACGATATATTGAAAGCATTGACTAAAAAAATGCGTTGGATAATCCAGAACGTTGGATAAGTGAGACTCTACTGTAAATACTACATAGCATTACTGCGCATGGAGCTACTTTTTCTGTCAAATTTGTTGTATAATATGATTTTTGGTGCTTAATTTGTATAACGATTACCTAATTTGATGTTTAATTGGCTTTTTCTGAATCCCTTCTTATTATCCAACATATTCACTTATCCTGCCGGCCTGTTTACGTTGGATAAGTGAGACTCTACTGTATATTTCTAATCTTATATTATCTGCTCAGAACTGGATTATCTGAGGCCCCTTCTTCACAGCTGTATAAAATGCACACTGAAGTGGATTATATGGCAGTGTGGAGTCAAGATAATCCAGTGCAAAGCAGATAATATAAGATTATAAATGGGTTATATAGCTGTGTGGAAGGGCCTTGAGTCTACACTGCCATATAATCCAGTGCAAATTAGATAATCTGTGGAAGAAGTCTAAGTGAGGCCTAAATCTGCCTGTCCCCTAACTGAAACCTGGCTGTCCCTTGGTTGCTAGGCAACCAAGTGGGCAGAGATTAGCCCTCTAAACTGGCAGCAATTGGATAAAAACAATTATTGCTCTCCCTCTAATTAGGACTTTATTTTTCTTTTCTTTTTGTTGTATCAACCTTGAGGCGTGGATGATGGGTTGTGTTGTCAAATTTTGAGGTTGGGGGGCCTGTACTTTTGTTGTTTTGTGAATTGCCGTGATGCCATCACTCTTTTATATATATAGATTATTATTATTATTATTATTATTATTATTATTATTATTATTATTATTATTGTGTTGTCAAAGGCTTTCATGGCCAGGATCACAGGGTTGATGTCTGTTTTCCGGGCAGTATGGCCATACTTCTGGAACATGGCCATACAACCCCATTATTATTATTATTATTTGAAACCCAACAAGATGAGTCCACAACAGACACTCTGCTGGCTGTTGTATTGGATCACACGTTGGACATTTCCCAAGTGTCTAGGACTGTGTGATGTATCGGCGAATAATGCGTACAGATCCCAGTAAGGTGGCCTTCTGCAGCTGGCAGATGGTAATTTCGTCAGCGCCAATTGTGTTCAAGTGCAGGTCAAGGTCTTTATTATTATTATTATTATTATTATTATTATTATTATTATTATTTTATTATGACACAGCAAACAAGATAGATATGCTGGATTTCGTATCACAAAATCACAAGTCAAACACTTCCCAAGTGTCTAGGACTGTGTGATGTATTTTCGGATGATGCGCGCAGATACCAGTAGGGTGGTCTTTTGCAGTTGGTAATGCCTATTGTTTCCAAATGCCGGCTGAGATCTTTTGGCACGGCACCTAATGTGCCGATCACCACTGGGACCACCTGTACTGGTTTCTGCCAGAGTCTTTGCAGTTCGATCTTGAGGTCCTGATAGAGGCTGAGCTTTTCTTGTTGTTTTTCATCAATCCGACTGTCACCTGGTATGGCGACATCAATAATCCAAACCTTTTCCTTTTCCACAACTGTGAGGTCTGGTGTGTTGTGTTCCAGAACTTTGTCAGTCTGGATTCGGAAGTCCCACAGTATCTTTGCGTGCTCATTTTCCAATACTTTTGCAGGTTTGTGATCCCACCAGTTCTTTTACTGCTGGGAGGTGGTACTTGAGGCATAAGTTCCAATGGATCCTTTGGGCCACATGGTTGTGCCTCTGTTTGTAGTCTGTCTGTGCGATTTTCTTACAGCAGCTGAGGATATGATCAATGGTTTCATCAGCTTCCTTGCACAGTCTGCATTTTGGGTCATCAGCTGATTTTTCGATCTTGGCCTTAATTGCATTTGTTCTGATGGCTTGCTCCTGGGCTGCAAGGATCAGGCCTTCTGTCTCCTTCTTCAGTGTCCCATTCATGAGCCAGAGCCATGTCTCCTCCTTATCAGCTTTTCCTTCAGTTTTGTCTAGGAACTTTCCATGCAATGTTTTGTTGTGCCAGCTGTCAGCTCTAGTTTGTAGTGCGGTTTTCTTGTATTGATTTTTTGTCTGCTGTGCTTTGAGGAGTTTCTGATTTTTGACTTCAGTCAAAGCAGGTTCTTCACTTTGCTTTACATATTCTGCCAGGGCATGTTCTTCTTCTTTGACTGCTTGTTTTACTTGTAAGAGTCCTCTGCCCCCTGATCTTCTAGGCAGATATAGCCGATCAACATTACTGCGGGGGTGGTATTATTATTATTATTATTATTATTATTATTATTATTATTATTATTATTATTTGAAACACAACAAGATGAGTCCACAGCAGACACTCTGCTAGCTGTTGTATTGCATCACACGTCGGACACTTCCCAAGTGTCTAGGACTGTGTGATGTATCAGCGAATAATGTGTGCAGATCCCAGTAAGGTGGCCTTCTGCAGCTGGCAGATGGTAATTTTGTCAGCGCCAATTGTGTTTAAGTGCAGGTCAAGGTCTTTATTATTATTATTATTATTATTATTATTATTATTATTATTATTAATTGCATTGTAACTTCTGTATATACTGTATATTTTAGTTGTACTTTTTAAAATGGTTGTAGGCCACCTTAAATCCCATGCTGAGAGAAAGGCTGGATATAAACAAACAAATAATTCAGGCGCACATGGAGCTCTGTGTGAATTGTGACCCACACCTTTTCTTTTCAGAATTTGGAGAGCTCCTTGTGCTTGGTTGTTTCCCACGATTACTACTGCAGTTTGCATTAACAGAGAGCAAAGGGCCTCTGAAAAGAGAGGGATTGGTCAGTGTGTGGCCACCGAGTGGTCACTGGCAAGTCTCCTTTTCACCTTCAGAGTGGGTGGGCCCATTGGCGCAGCTTGTGCCTCGCTGTGTTTGCCACACGCATCCCGGGACCAAAGAGGCGGGCCACACAAGCGCACACATCTCGCCTCCAGAAGGAGCCGAACAGCTGTGCCTTGAAAGAATGATGCTAATGTGGTTGTGTGATTTGGCAACTCGGCTAATGTGGTTTGATCAGATCTCTTCCCATGACACTGTCAACAGTGTCTGCTGCGCCACATTCTGCTGCCTCCCAGTAACATATATGTAATGAGTGACGGGAAATCAAACCCCTACTTCCCACTCAGTAGCACGCAGCAACTGCCTGTCAAAATCACACAGATGGCTAGGAATCCAGGGTTTGTTTTGTTAGGAAAGGGTAGGGGTGGGAGAGAAAGAGAGAGAGAGAAAGAGAACAAGAACGAGAGAGAGAAAGAGAGAGAGAAGATTGTTTTTCCTACCCTCTTTCCATATTGTCCTCCAGACTGTATGAATTTGCAGAAAGGGCCTGTGGAAATTAATTATACTCTGAGTGCTTAGTAACCAATGAATTGTAAATTGTACATTATTAAAACAGCATCAGAGCACTGACTGATCTATTATTCTCTGGGGGAAATGAATGAAGTTTAGACCTTTGTGTGCTTTTGAGGTCTTTTCTAGACACCATGCATCAAGCTTTGAAAAGAAAATATTACAGTAGGGTGATTCACTCTCCCCCCTTTTTATATTGCTCCATCAGTGGCATGGTAGCAGAACTGTATTGTTTGGCTGTATGAAATTAATATGCATATTTTTGCATGTCAGAAAAGCACCCCAGTAAGAGTTGTAGAGCTCTCTCCTTCTTCCGTAAGTCTGCCAGCAAGAAGGCGGGTGTAAAAGGGTGTCTTCACAGGCTGGTGCAGTATTGCATGTGTGTCTCTCTGTCTGTACATGTTAAAATAAATAAATTTAGGACTCCCTTGCACCTTCTCCCCAAATAGCTCTTTCTCTCTGTGAGTGTATTTGTGTGTATGCATATGCACATGTGTTAAATATTTATAGATATGTGAGGCCTGTGAATCGATTGCCCTATCTTCCATTCGCCTGAAGTCAAAGTTATTGGCAGACATTTGGAGTTAACAAGTTACAGGCATTAGCGTTATTTGTAATGTGTTGCTATTTGTTTGTTTGCTTTGTGTTGTTTTATTTTTGCTATTAAGTGCAAGAAGAAAAATAGAATAGAAAGTGGGAAGACTGTTTTTTGGCAGGTGTCAGGAGGAACATTTCCTAGGACCTCATCACCTAGGTGGTGCAATGGATTAAATCCTTGTACCGGCAGGACTGCTGACCAAAAGGTCAGTGATTCGAATCCGGGGAGCGGGATGAGCTCCCATCTGTCAGCTCCAGCTCCCCATGCGGGGACACAGGATGGTAAAACATCAAACATCCCGGCATCCCCTGGGCAACGTCCTTGCAGACGGCCAATTCTCACACGATAAGCAATTTGCAGTTTCTCAAGTTGCTCTTGACATGAAAAAAAAAATACACTGGAACATAGATCCACTTTCGAGGCATATAGTTACTTTCAAAACTTATCTTTAGGGATACCATTTTACTATGCCATTGTATATAATGGGACTTGAGCATTTAGGAATTTAGGTATCCACAGGGGCAAGTGTGTCTCCTGGATCTAATGGATACATACATAAAGTTGAGGAAAGGCTTAATGCCATGATGTTGCCCCATTACCACCATCCCATACATTTAAATGTTTGAATCAGCCTTACGTGCATATTAAATGGACACAATGAGGGGCTTATACTATGTAATAAGGGCTACTACTTTTCTAGAATTCCCAAATATACTGAAGAAGTTCTGAACTCATACAATGCTTTGCATGGGGTCACATTTTCAGGGTCCGGACATAACTGTATATTCTGCAGTACTAGACAGTCAAAACACTGTAGCACTTTTACTACCATATCAGGGAAAATGCTGAGACCACACTGTAGTTCAGCCTTATGGATATTTATGAAAACTTATTTTTCTAAAGGTATTGTGCAGATCTTTTTGATATTTGCTGGAATCAATCAGAAGTAGAGTTTTAGCAGCAGCGGTGGCAATAGTGGAGGAGGAGAAGAAACAATCATCATCATCATCATCCCCAAAGTGATTTCTGGTCCAAGCCCTCCTCTAAGACAGAACGTGCTTGTTCTATTAACAAAATTTGCAATTTGAAGGAAGGGAAAATGTTTGCTTACTTACATGACGTGCTCTCTCAACAAACCGTAGTCCCAGAATTGTGCATACATGGGAAGTTGGACTGAAGTTCTATAACAACAAGGGACCGGGATCAAGAAAACCATACATTAAAAATATTATTATTATTATTATTATTATTATTATTATTATTATTATTATTATTATATGGGGCAAAAAGGAAAAAACGAAAAAGAAAAAGGAGAGCAGGAAGAAATAAAGTGATGAGAAACAAGAGGAAATAAGGGAAAAAGAGAAAAGAAAAAAGAAAAGAAAAAAAAGGGAATTTTGGCTTCCATTTGTCATTTTGGCGTTGCTTTATTTTCACCTTCTTTAGTCTTGCTTGTCCTGCCCCCTTTTCTTCTCTTCATTACTGGGACCAATTTATTTGTTAAGTTCTTAAGTCTATTTGGATAAATTGTCTCTTTCTTCTTTTCTTTCCATATATTCTTTGAAGGGTCACCAGTTGGTTGGTATTATTGGTTTCCCTGAATGTCTTTAAAAAAAGAAGTTAAGATATACATGTTAATTATATCAGTGACTTTATCTAGCCATTGCTCTATTGTCGGGAATTCATCCATTTTCCAAACTCTCATGTAGACCATTCTTGCTGAATTTTTTCCAGTAGATACTTGCTTTATTACAAGGCCACCACATGTGGTAAAATGTACCTTCTTGTAAACCGCATTTTCAGCACTTATTTTGTGTGTTTTTGTACATAATGCCTAATTTCTGTGATGTCATATACCATTGGTACATCATTTTGTACCAATTTTCCTTGAGATCAATTGCATAAGTTTATTTCAATTTTTGGTTCCACATCTGTTCCCATTCGTCTAATTTTATCACTCTTCCAATATTCTGGGCCCATTTTGCCATAGTTCTTGATCAATTCTGTTTCAGTAGACCATTCCAATAATTTGTTGTATATCATTGTTATGTTCCTTTTTTCAGTGAGTATTAGTTTGTCCCAGAAATGTGTAGTATCGCTAAATCCTATCTTGTTGTCTGCCTTATAATGTTCTTTTAATTGTAAACATTGAAACCAAGACAAGTTCTTAAACTTTTGTGTTATCTGTTCTTGTGATTTTTTTTTTGGTAATAATTTTTATTTGTTTTGCTGATGTGAGTACATCGAAAGTAGGAGAACAATTATTCTTATAGAAAGAAAAGAGTGGAGAAGAGAAAAAAGACAAAAAAGATATATATATATATATATATATATATATATAGAGAGAGAGAGAGAGAGAGAGAGAGAGAGAGAGAGAGAGAGAGAGGAAGAAAATAAAAAATAAATCAATAAATAATAAAATGGTTGACTTCCCATCTGCGTTTTAGAATCTTTTTTATTCATTCCTTTGTTGTTTTGTTGTTCTAATAGTTATTTTTATAGAGAGGACAGATCTGTCGTAAAGTCCATTCCTTTTTTTTAACAAATTCTTTGAAGTTTGACCAGTCCATTTTGTTTTTTCCCTCTCTTATTTTTTGTGTTCTGGTTCCATCCTAAATTTGGTTTTCAATATATCCTGTATCATTTGGTGTATTGTTGTCCAATATCTTTTAACTTTTCTACAGGTCCACCATTGATGATAAAATGTCCTTACTTTATTTCCACATTTGCAACATAATTTTGAATTTCTCTTATTAAATTTTGCGATCTTATCAGGGGTGTAATACCACCTATACTGCGTTTTATACCTATTTTCTCGAATGTCAGTTCTTGTGATTTTAACTGGAAGGTATCCTTTTTACTCAATACATCTCTATATGTAGGCCATTTGGACCATCCAAGTTGTCTTCTTTGACTTACTTCTAGTGGGGATAACCATAATGGAGTTTTTAAATAGAGTCTTTCTTGGTACTTTTCCCAAAACCATACATTTAAAAAGGTAATTTTAATATATCACTCAATCAGTATGCCAACTGGCTATAGTTAATAAGCGTTTTTGCATGGAGCATCCCAAAACAATAATTTTCATGAATTGTTGGAGGGAAATTATGAAGGTACTATGTTGAAGGTCACCTCAAATATGGAGCAGTACCTGATTGTTTTCCTTCCTTGACACCATCTTTCTCTATCGCAGTGGTTCTCAACCTGTGGGTCCTCAGGTGTTTTGGTCTGCAACTCCCAGAAATCCCAGTCAGTTTACCAGCTGTTAGGATTTCTGGGAGTTGAAGGCCAAAAACATCTGGGGGACCCACAAGTTGAGAACCGCTGCTCTATCAGGTTACTATAATGTCTATGAATAGTTAGGAAAGTGAAGGTAAAAATCAAACAGCTTAGATTATAGATAAAGATTTTAAAGAGAATGTAATGACATAGTGCACACATCTAATCACAGGGCACTGGCTTATCTTTCCCAACTCTCATCTCACTGTTGTAACAATGGAGTAGTCTTGCCAATCAGTTTGTCATCCCTCTTCTGTCGGCAATTCTCACCTGTGTAAAATGTAGTACCTACTAGAATTCAAAAGAGGGCAGCAATTTACCTTGGCTGCCAGGAAGACAAGGAATGAGAAGCCAGGAGAAAGACTGTCTCAAGCAAAAAGCAGTGGTTATGAAAAGCACACATCATGTTCTAAAAGATTAATTTTAATGTTTGGTGAATTTATGTTCTTGGGGCTGTATATTTACATAGAAATGTTTTTAATTGATCACAGTTATTAGCAAATTCATTTGGCTTCTCAAAACGACTCCTTGTTGCATGTCCGCGCCTGTCATTATGAAATATATGTACTTGGATAACTGTGCATTCAAATGAACAATATCTTCATGCCGTATGTTGAGATGAAAGGCTTTAGGAAACATTCAGCTTTACAGGGCAATAGTGACAATAGTGATAGAAATCCATGTTACTTCATTATCAGCAAGAATGTTATGTGCAGGCCTCAGATAACCATAAAAGCAGGCGGAATAAATAATCAAGCCTAAAGCCAATAGAAGCTGGGTCTTTGGAACATTTGTATGGAGAATGGCAGGGAAGAAAGACATTCATAATCCTAACTTTCACACTACATTAAGACCAAACCTGCTCCTAACCACGGCCACCATCCCTCAATCCTTTGTCAGATCTTCTCTGGGTTATGCTCCTTTATACCTGATCCTTGGTTTATTTAATTTTTATTATAAGCACCAGCAAACCTATGGCTGTTAGAGAAATATGGAAGTCAGTTTTGGGCCAAGATATTTTGTAACCATTAAGGAGCTATATTGTGGCATCCAAGAGGCTTATTATACCAACCTCTCTGAAACCCTCAAAATAATCCAAGTGTCCTCCTTTTTCAAGTGGCTCACTGCTTCTTTAGTTTTGCATCCACTAAAAATATTGCAATGTCAAGTGGCCACTTATAGACCTAAACATTTCTTCTCAAATCTAAATACAAGTGAGTTTAGCCAGTGAGCCTTACTCTGAATGATGTGAGTCTTCTTCTTAGGCAAACCCTCATTGTCTGAGTATGACAGACGGGCTGTGGTATGACAAGGGGCCGGGCTGTGGCGCAGGCTGGTGAGCAGCCTACTGCAATAAATCACTCTGACCATGGGCTCATGAGTTTGAGGCCAGCCCGTGGCGGGGTGAGCACCCATCAATTAAAAAATAATTAAAAAATAGCCCCTGCTCGTTGCTGACCTAGCAACCCGAAAGATAGTTGCATCTATCAAGTAGGAAATAAGGTACCACTTATAAAGTGGGGAGGCAAATTTAACTAATTTACGACGTTGGAATGAGGAAGTGCCATCACAGTGGATGATGAAGCAGCTGCTCCCCCCTGTGGCCAGAATTGAACATCCCCTCAGGAGAAGGTTAAATTGCCTCTGTGTCTGTCTCTGTGTCGGTTCTATGTGTATAAGGGCATTGAATGTTTGCTCTATATGTATATAATGTGATCCGCCCTGAGTCCCCTTCAGGGTGAGAAGGGCGGAATATAAATACTGTAAATAAATAAATAAATAAATAAATAAATAAAAATATGATGGCCCTCCAAGTGTAGTGTCTTGGCGATGGGTATGTATGTGACTGTGGAGTCCTATTCTTGACCCGCATGTTCTTCCACAGTATGGGGATCTGTTTCCAGGTGGAAGGTGGTCTCGGTCAGAGTTGGCTTGGCAAATTTCTCCCTTTTGCCCTCCATTCATTCCTCTTTGAATTTCACTGCACTGCTGGTCTCAGCTGACCTCCAGGTAGAGCACTCAAGGGCCAGGCTTCCCAGTTCTCAGTGTCTATGCCACAGTCTTTGAGGTTAGCTTTAAGCCCATCTTTAAATCTCTTTTCCTGCCCACCAACATTACGTTTCCTGTTCTTGAGTTGGGAGTATAGTAACTGTGTTGGGAGACGGTGATCAGGCATTCGGACAACGTGGCCAGTTCAGCGGAGTTGATGGTGTAGGAGCATTGCTTCAGTGCTGGTGGTCTTTGCTTCTTCCAGCATGCTCACATTTGTCTGCCTGTCTTCCCAAGAGATTCGCAAGGTTTTTCGGAAGCACTTATAGACCTAAACAAGTGGCCACTTATAGACCTAAACATGTCTTCTCAAATCTAAATACAATTGAGTTTGGCCAATGACTTACTCTCAATGATGTGAGTATAGATATGCTGTCTACCAATCCTGAGGCCAATACTGCTCTTTATTTATTTGCCTATATTTATTTATTCTGCTCTGTGTTTGAAGAGCTCGGGATGTTTCAGCTACAACAGAACTGTGAAGGGTCAAGTCTACCCAACAACATAACTGTGAGAGGTCAAATGACTCCCTGTCACCTTTTGACACTTCACAGCAATACTGTAGGGTAGAATGACAGGCCGAAGCCCATGATGTGAGTTTCATGGCTGAATAGGGATTTCAATATGGCTGTACCCAAGCTTTGACCACTGCACTTTTATTGGTACAATTTTTAATGATTGCCATGTTAGATGCTGCTGCAACTAAACTTGGGAATTCATAGCCCAGGGATTTACGAAGATAATTTTTTTCTTACACTTTAAAGTCACAAAAACACATTCTTTCTGTGTCTGATTTTGTCTAAGTACCAAGATGCATGAAATAATATGTCTCATTAAAGTGGAATTCCACATAAATCCAATTGCTTCTTCTAGGCAACCTTGTTTATATAATATCTAAAGTTAATGTTCACATGTCATTTCAGCTATTGCTAATTGTGTGGAAAAATCTGTTGCATTAATTACTTAGATTGTAATGAAACATAGTGGGTGGCTTGCTGCTGAAATATGTTGTTTTCTCATATTCTGGATGAATCTAGGAGGATCATATGTGACAACATATTGGTACAGTGTTTGAGACTTTTTAGTTTAGAAAAAAAATAAGCAAGAAGAACATAACTGAGATGTCTCACATAAAGCAGGATATAATGTCTTTTAGGCCTCTTCCACGCAGCTAAATAAAATCCACACTGCACTGGGTTATATGGCAGTGTGGACTCAGATAATCCATTTCAAAGCAGATATTGTGGATTATCTGCCTTGATATTCTGGGTTATATGGCTGTGTGGAAGGGTCATTAGATTCAGGATCATTTATGTAAATGGTATGGTGGGAGATTCAGGAGTCAATTGTGAAGCTACCTTAGAAATGTAATGATGGCTGCCAGCTTGGACAATCTTGAAAGATAATCAGATAAATTCATGCAAGAGATTATTAAAGTAATAACATTTATAGATTATGTTCACCTAACCATTCCCCTCAGTGTTAGTTGCCTGGAGAGACAAACAGGAAAGCGCTATCCCTGAACATCTTGCTTTGGACTAAAGGATTATTTAGTGATTTCTCTCATAGTATTGTGGGTCCTTGCTATCCACTGGGTTTTGGTTCCAGGATACCAAATCTATGGATATCTAAGTCCCTTTAGATACAACAGTGTAGTAAAATGCCATTCTTTGTATATGATAGCAAAATCCAGGCTTTCTTTGATGTTTTTATAATATATATTTTTTCAACCCATAGATGGTTTAATCCATAGATACAGAATTTGTGGACATGGAGGTCTGACTGTAATGTACTTGCAAGTTCTCATGGATGGAACATGCACTCTTTGTCCTTCTCCATCTATGACTTATTTTCAGTGATTTGCCACTGCTCGTACATTATAGAAGATAGTGCCCTTGAGTAGGCACTTTGAGATGGATATGTAGTAGTATGGTACTCTCAGATAATAACGTGCATTCATAGTGATGTCGCTATGGCTTGGTTCACTGATGGCTGTTCTGCATTCTCTGTGTCAGTTTGTCAGAGATAATTGAACGTGGAGGAAATGGTGCTGAAATTCCCTCTTTATGTGGGTTCATGTGAATTTCAAAACAGCTGTGTAACTGTTTTGTGGATATTTATCCTCCCTTATCCTGCACTCTCAGAAACCTTCCACCCACTTTTCTTTATGGTGAGGAAGTCAATTTGATAATAAGGAAGCAAAGTGAATCAAAAACATACCAAAGGAACGGGAAAAGATATATGTATTTTGGGTAAATATTTACTAGACCAGCCTACTATTGCATTCTTAGAGAGGGGAGAACAGGAGACATACACAAGTGGCAGTAGTGCATCCTGTGATGGTTTGCAAAGATACTATATATGTGTTAACTGGAAAATCAAATGCATGAAACCCATTAGCTGAGTTTGCAAGGACATTGGAATTGGTTTTGTAACTGTTATTTATTTATTTACAGTATTTATATTCTGTCCTTCTCACTACTCAGGGTGGATCACATTATATACATATAGGGCAAACATTCAATGCCCATATACACATAGAACCAAGACAGAGACAGACGCAGAGGCAATTTAACCTTCTCCTGAGGGGATATTCAATTCTGGCCACAGGGGAGAGCAGCTGCTTCATCATCCACTGTGATGGCACTTCCTCATTCCAACGTCGTAAATTAGTAAAATTTGCCTCCCCACTTTATAAGTGGTACCTTATTTCCTACTTGATAGATGCAACTATCTTTCGGGTTGCTAGGTCAGCAACGAGCAGGGGCTATTTTTTTTTAATTGACGGGTGCTCACCTCGCTACGGGCTGGCCTCAAACTCATGACCTCATGGTCAGAGTGATTTATTGCAGCAGGCTGCTCACCAACCTGCGCCATAGCCAGCCCCATTGCTTCTCCACTGCTGGAGAACTGGTTTGAATAGGTTTTTGTGTGTGTGCGCAAGTCTACTGAGTACTGGCTGGAAAGAAGATGGCTCTGTACTCAGAGAGGCCTGACTATTTCTGAGGCCTTGTTTGCTGCTGATCTTCACTGAGGCAGATTTATGGGCTAAGAAAGGACTGCTTATGACTACTGATTTCTGTAAGCAAATCAGAGGGATTATTGTAAAAACCTTTGTTCTGTTGAGCTCTTGGCTCTAGTAAATGTCCCTGTCTGATTTGTTCTGCAAAACTGAGTGGTGCATCATTCTACAGGGTGACTCTGGGCTCACGGGCACATGTAAGAGCTTCTATAAGTCATCCATAATATGCAACACATCCCCTGCTTTTTATCTGTGGGGCTGGATCCAGGCTTAGTCATGACTGGAATGGGCACATTGAAACCGGTGAGGCATATGCTATGCATGTTAACAACTATTGGTTTCAGAAGGGCTATTCTAAGCCTGATTGAATCTGGAAGACTCAATGCAGTGTCAGAGAATGCTGCAGAAGGGCCGTTATTGATTCTTAGAGTTTTACCCCTTGGAGATACTGCAAAGGATCCACGGAGTCCCTAGATGCTCACTCAAGCTACTCAGCATAGCAAAATGTGCCAGTTACAAAGGACCAGAATACACATTTCTACTCAAAATTTTTGCATCATTAAGGTACTGTCAACTTTTTTTTTTCCACACTTTTATTGTTCCTTTAAAAGGTTCCTTAGAAAGAAGAAGCTAAGTCCAGGCAATGAGAATAAGATGGCAACTATATGGCAAATTAATTACAATAACAACGAAATTATAGGCAGAACATTGAGATCAATTGAAAGTAGAGGGAAAAGGTTAGTGGAGGATTTGTACACAATAGATGGAGACCCTGTAGAACAAAAAGAAATTCAGAATTGGATAGGATCAGGGAATTGGATTCAAAGCTGGGCTATAAGACAGGAAATTTTTAGATTGAGAGAAAAAATTAGAGAACAGGACAGTCCATTTGAGAAGGTGATTAGGAAATGTTTGAGAGAGGAAAAGAAGGTGGCAGGAGATCTGTATGAACAAATTATAACGGTAAAAGAAGAAATAGTAGAGGAAATTTTCCAAACATGGAGAATGGACATGGAAATTGAGAGGGAAGATATACAAAGGGAAATAAGTAATATAGCAAAAGAAAAGTACAATGTATTAAGGGAAGCAAGAAGGAAAATGTTACAAAAATGGTACAGAACTCCTGCACAACTTTCACGGTTTTTACCAGGGATGAAAGATAGGTGTTGGCACGGTTGTGAACAAAGAGGGGTGTTCAGTCATATGATATGGGAGTGCGATCGGGTGCAAGAATACTGGAGAATGATTGAAGGAGAAATCAATAGAATGCTAAATCTACAAATAGTAATAGTTAATAGAAATGTACTACATGCAAAGATAACAGAAGTGAAGAATATACAAAAAGAAAAAATGATTGACAAATTAATAGCATGTGCACAAATTGTTTTAGTGAGCGGTTGGAAAGATAAAACAAAATGGACTCTGACGAATTGGTATAAGTATATAATTGATATGTTAAATGTAGAAATCACAAATTGCAAATGGAATAATATAGATAAAATTGAAAATATTGCAATAATCAAGGGGATGTGGGAACCAGTTAAGAACTATTTAGAGAATGTACTAAGATGTGGAGTGGAAAAATTAAGATTGAGATTGATATTTCAAATGTAACTTCTGTAGTTTGTTGTATAAAGTGTATGTACAAGGAGGGGAGGGTGGGAGGGTGGGAGTGGGATAAGATGACAAAACAACAATAAAAAAAATTAAAAAAAAATTAAGGTACTGTCAACAACACAGAGAATGGAAGTTTTTGGTTCTCTACTTCCAGAGAATTTTCTCCAGAGGATCCTCAAATCTCTGCTGCAGATTTTGGGGAGAGTTGTATCACTCATGGATGCTGTCCTGTTGTGAACAGATGTACTTGGATGTTGCCCATTCTGCCTGTCTTTTTTGTTGCTGTAGCAATTTTCAAAGAAAAATCAGTTGCAGCTTACAAAAAGAAATAGGGAAAGAAAAACCAAGCAGGATCTTCAAGATTAACTGGTTTGTTGTCGAAGACTTTCATGGCTAGAATCACTGTGTTGCTGTGAGTTTTCTGGGCTGTATGGCCATGTTCCAGAAGCATTCTCTCCTGATGTTTTGCCCACACGTATGGCAGGCATGCTCAGAGGTTGTGAGGTATATTGGAAACTAGGCAAGGGAGGTTTATATATGTGTGGAAGGTCCAGGGTGGGAGAAAGAACTCTTGTCTGTTGGAGGCAAGAGAGTCAGCCATAGCAGAGAACTTGATGAACCAACCTGGAGACAGCATATTATTTGAGAACACAGAAATGCTGGACCACTCTGACAGCCACCATGTCAGACTACACAGAGAAGCCATTGAAATCCACAAGCAGGTGGACATTTTCAACAGAAAGTAGGAAACCATGAAAATGAATAAAAACTGGCTACCAGTATTAAAAAAACCTCTAAACTCAGGACAGTAAACAAAGGACAAAACACTGTGAAAAGAGAGAAATTTCAGGCATGAAACAATCAGGGCCAGCTAACACCTCTCAACAAAGGATTCCCCCAGGCAAGAATCAGCCAGGCCTTGAAGCTGCAAGCCTTTTCAATGCTAATCAAGGTGATTAATTGCAACATTCACACTTGCCTCCAACAGACAAGAGTTCTTCCTCCCACCCTGGACCTTCCATAGAAATCTCCCTTGCCTAGCTTCCAATATACCTCACAACTTCTGAGGATGCCTGCCATGGATGTGGGTGAAATGTCATGAGAGAATGCTTCTGGAACATGGCCACACAGCCCGGAAAACTCTCAGAAACCCATTAGCTGGTTTATTTTGACACAAGCTTTCATAGATTTCAGTCCTCAGACATGTTTGCCAGAGGAAATAGACTGGAATCCACATATGCTCGTGCTAAAATAAACCAGTTAATCTTGAAGATGCCGCTGGATTCCCCTCCTTTCCTGTTTGTCTTCTCCTGTGGCAATACAGGATGGGCTTGTGACCTGTTCAAGACGTCACCAAACAGTTCATTATTCAGTATTAAAATATGCAGAGGTGGAGTTAAAGGCTTAAGGCCATGGATTAAGGAGTCCTGGAGCAGTTCCAAAAAAGAGGGCACCCTTTGTGAATGTGTGCAAGCAATTGTTTAGGAGTGCCAACTGTGTGCTGCAGTGCTCAAGCTTGGCAGTACTTGCTAGGCAAAGAGGAACCCTCCTTAAGCAAGACATGACCATCCCCAGTCCTGCCTTCAGCTAGAAAATGAATGGAAAACAGTAGGGGTAAATAATAGTGGTAAATGGCACTAACTTTTAGGGACAATGTGAGGAGAAAGATCTTTAGTTTCCTCACTATGGGCATTTTTTCTGCACAACATAATAATAATAATAATTATTATTATTATTATTATTATTATTATTATTATTAAGGCCAAGATCGAAAAATCAGCTGATGACCCAAAATGCAGACTGTGCAAGGAAGCTGATGAAACCATTGATCATATCCTCAGCTGCTGTAAGAAAATCGCACAGACAGACTACAAACAGAGGCACAACCATGTGGCCCAAATGATCCATTGGAACTTATGCCTCAAGTACCACCTCCCAGCAGCAAAGAACTGGTGGGATCACAAACCTGCAAAAGTATTGGAAAATGAGTACGCAAAGATACTGTGGGACTTCCGAACCCAGACTGACAAAGTTCTGGAACACAACACACCAGACATCCCAGTTGTGGAAAAGAAAAAGGTTTGGATCATTGATGTCGCCATCCCAGGTGACAGTCACATTGAGGAAAAACAACAGAAAAAACTCAGCCGCTATCAGGACCTCAAGATTGAACTTCAAAGTCTCTGGAAAAGAAACCAGTGCAGGTGGTCCCGGTGGTGATCGGCACATTGTGTGCCGTGCCAAAAGATCTCAGCCGGTATTTGGAAACAATAGACATTGACAAAATTACGATCTGCCAACTGCAAAAGGCCACCCTACTGGGATCTGCACGCATCATCCGAAAATACATCACATAGTCCTAGAAACTTGGGAAGTGTTTGACTTGTGATTTTGTGATATGAAATCCAGCATATCTATCTTGTTTGCTGTGACACAATAAAATAATAATAATAATAATAATAATAATAATAATAATAATAATAATAATAATTTATTTTTATATCCCGCCTCCATCTCCCCGAAGGGACTTGGGGCGGCTTACAAGGGGCCAGCAAACAAACATACAATAACATCAGAAAATACAAACAAAAGATGTTTGATGTGCGGTCAAAGGCTTTCATGGCCAGAATCACTGGGTTGCTGTGAGTTTTTCGGACTGTATGGCCATGTTCCAGATGTTTGAGTTTGTCTGCATGTGTATGTGCATAGTACTATGCCGCATGGGGCCCTCCAGACCTGGGGTATTTTATCTATTTGCAGCATTGATATTCCAGCCTTGAAAATAGGGTGTTTTCAAGAAGAGATCTCCCAGACCTGGAGAGAACCAATTTAATTAAATATACCTCCTAAAATGATTCATCTGGTACATCATTTTCTGGTAGTCGCACAACATGCCCCCATTTTGAGGACACATCATATGGCAAGCATAGTGGGTAACAGAGTGAAGCTAAGGCTGTCTTGTGACCGACACAAGAGGATATATTCATCTGCTCATGTCCTATATGGAAGGGAGGAGGCAAGAGAAATAGGTTGAGGAAAGTATCGTTTCACTTTTATGGAAATTCTGTGTCTCTAAGCGCAGTAAATGTGGATGGATGGCTGTTGTTCCACATGTTCACATGCAGTTTAAGGGGGGCGGGGAGAAGCAAGATGAATGATTAACAAAGTCAATAAAAGGAAGTAAAGGTAGAGGTAAAGGTTTTCCCCTGACATTAAGTCCAGTCGTGTCCAACTCTGGAGGTTGGTGCTCATCTCCATTTCTAAGCCAAAGAGCTGGCGTTTTCCCTAGACACTTCCAAGGTCATGTGGCCGTCATAACTGCAAGTAGCGCTGTTACCTTCCCATCAGAGCGATACCTATTGATCTACTTACATTTGCATGTTTTCGAACTGCTAGGTTGGCAGAAGCTGGGGCTAAGAGTGGGCACTCACTCCGGTCCCTGGATTCAAACCTGCGACCTTTCAGTCCACAAGTTCAGCAGCTCAGCGCTTTTGAGGATGGATAGATGTTATTTCTAGTTGGCATCAGAACTTTTTTCAATTCTGTTCCAGTTTTTGCTTTGTTTCACTTTTCTTTCCTAGACAAAAATTAAAAGTAAGAAGACATTGTGTGACATTAAAGTGGATCAGGAGACAACATGGAAATCTAGGCAGCTATATTTCATCATTTTCTTCTTGCAAAGTTTAAGGAAAGGTTGCTCATTAAAACATTTGTAGCTGACTCTGTGGTCAGGTAGAAGTGAAAGTCGCCTTATTTGCTTGATACTTAAAATTCTTGAAAGCAGAACTCCAAATACTTCGACAGACAAATGTGCTCTGCCTACTCTGCAACATTTTGTAGGTCATTGGTGGAGATACCACGATTGTGTCATTTTGCAGATTAGATTGGCAGAAACAGCTGAAGACCTTATAAAACTGCAGCTCCTATGATTCTACAGCATTGAGCCATGGTAAATAAAGTACAGTGCTCCCTTACTTATTGTGGGGGTTACGTTCCAGGACCACCTGCAATAAATGAAAATCTGCGAAGTAGGGACACTATATTTATTTTAATATTTATACATTATTTTAGTAGTTATACACTGTTTTAAGTCTTTATCAACCAATCGTATGTTGATAAATCGCCTCCTTCTCCTCCCGTTGCAGCTTGGGCTCCTTTTCTCTCCCTTCGGCTTCTCCTTCCTCCCTTCCTTAGTCATTTTTTATTATTCACAGTATTCTTTTAGAGTATATTGAAAAACCACGAAACAGCAAATTCATGAAAAGTGAACCGCAAAGTAGTGAGGGAACACTGTAGTGTCAAACTATATTAGTTACATAGTGTAGATGGAATCGTTGGATCTAATTTACTAAAGATCAGATAAGTTACAATGCCAGAGAACAGGTATGTCTTTTTGGACTCTCTCCATTCAAATGCAAATGACAAATTTATCAATTTGGCCCAGAGCTTTGAGTGTACTGAATAACATTTAAACACCTGGATTCAAACATTGATATTACCATGTTATAGTATTGATATTACCATGTTATCGTACCATGTTATAGTACTGAGTACCCTTCGCTATCCTCAATAGGTAGTACTCCGGTGGCAAGGCAGCGGTGCTCCATGCAGTCATGCCGGCCACATGACCTTGGAGGTGTCTAAGGACAACACCGACTCTTTGGCTTGGAAATGGAGATGAGCACCAACCCCAGAGTTGGACACGACTAGACTTAATGTCAGGGGGAAACCTTTTCTTTACCTTTTCCCTATCCTCTTCTTCCTTTTTAACCTGAGAGACTCCTAATCTTGAAACATCTATATAGGAGGTACAACAGAATCCTCTCAATTCTGAGCAGAGTTGTACTTTTTGAACTTTTTGCAAAAGTGGGTTATTTCTGTTTCGGTTCAGTTCTGAAGAATTTATCAAAATTTGCAAATGTTTTTCTATTCAAAATGGAAAGATCTTGAGGTTGAAATTTTCTGATGTGGGAGAAGGCACAACTAATAGTAATGGTTAGAGTATAGGATTCAGACTCAGGAAGACAAAGATTTGAATCTCCACTTCACTGAGAAAGAGACATGGAGTCACCACTCTCTCATCCTATCAGGACAGCAAAGACCAATATGCTCAGAAGAAATCCTGACAAGAAAATCCTATGACAGGGTCAAGATAAATCAAAGTCAACTTTGCAAAAACAAAGAGTTGATAATGTTATAGCCAAGACTTCTCTCCAGGAAGATAGAGAATGACATCTCTGGCAACATCAAACTCCAGAAGGCCTTTGAGAGTCTGAATTATGTAGAACAGGAAGTCCACACTAATCAGAGTGCCATTTCAAGTAAGCTATTTTTAAGTGTACATTTATTTTTAAGTGTACATTTTATTTTTAAGTGTATACCTAGTGTTTGTCATAGTCATAAACATGTAACCCAGTATTGCTTTTATTTCTTCAAACGATATGCAGCATAGAATGGAAAAGTATTGGCACAGAGAGCAAGCTCAGCCCTACCATTAGGCAGACTGAAGGGACCAACTCAGGTGATAGATGGTAGAGGGACAGCAATGGAAATCCATTGGCTGTTCCTATTGATTCTCCCACCCCATGCATTCTTTTATTTTTGTGTTATGCCATGCATCTGGTCCTATTCACCAGACCTGACCTCTTTCTGTCAGATGTTGCGAGAGATGCTATTTCACGAATGCTCTCCATCTGGAAGCTCAATGAGTTTCTGTACATGCAAAGCGTCAAGGGGCACTATCTTATCCTTTGCCTCAGGAAGATTTATTTATGTATTTATTTATTTTATTTACAGTATTTATATTCCGCGCTTGTTATGATTGAGCCTCATGGCTCTGTTACTGACAGACGTGGGCGTAAGACTCCTCGGGAGTCAGATACTCTCGAGGAGCGAGAGAGAAAAAGACTGCGAGACATATTTGCAGCACCATCTGACGAAGAATCTTTCGAAGGGTTTACGGAGAGAATGGAGGAGGGGCTGGTTAGCTCAGAGGAGGATGAGATGGATTGGACTCGGGTAAGGGAGGAATTGGGGGCCACTGGCCATGATGGGGCAGAAGATGAATGGGGACCTTCAGGATTAGACCCATGGCTTAGCTGGAGGGATGGGACGGGATCCACAGCTGGAGATGCTGTTGGGCGTAGTCAGAGGTGTTCCAGCTCTGACGAGGAAAGTGATGAGGAAACGCCCGGGTTAAGGAGGACAGCTGACAGTGATGAAGATTTGTAACTGGCATAAAATGGGGCTTGGGAGCAATTGCAAATTGCGTCAGGCAAGGTAATCTGGGCAAACGCTTGGGATCCGTGTGTGTGTGGGACGCTTCCCTGAAGACTTGTGTACTTTCCTGTGCTGAGACGTAAGTTGATTGGAATCCAGGGTCAGACGGCGGGAGGGATTGTGTGGGCATTTGTTTGTGCAAACCTGTGCTTACTCTTATTAGCTTGACCTTCCGTCGTCTTTCTGACGGACGCCATCTCCTGCTTTGAGAACCCGGACTGAACTGACCACGGCTTGTCTTCCCCCCTTCTTGGACTTGGAAAAACTACAAACGTCTGCTTCTGGCTTTGATCTACGGAACGGAACTGGTCTACTCTACTTCTACAATCCTTGGCTGAATTGCTCGTGTTGGAGATCCTGTCTACTGTGTGTGTGGGAGCGACGCAAGTTACTCTAAGCACAGTGCTGGCAGCAGAGAGGAATCTGCTGCCAATTAGTTGCATTCTTTGTATCTTTTGTTCCTTGGCTTTCGTTCTGTTAATACCTAGGCTGAAGCAAGCAGTTTGTTTTTACCCGGATTAAACTCCGGTTTAATCCGGTTTATCTTTTGAACATTTACTTTTGTCCCTTTTTGCTCCTAAAGGCAAAAACTGCCTGGCCCTTGTGTTTTTACGGGCATTTTTGAGTTCTGTAATCTAATAAACTCTGTTACTTTGAATCTTGTGGCGTTCTGTCCTTGACAGATTGCCTGACGCCCATAAAAAGTTTATTGCAGCAATAAACCCGTCAGGAAGACGATGGATGAGTTAAGAGCCAAAGTAGACCAATTGCAAACGGCCTATACCGTAAGCCAAACAGCTTTTGCTGTGAAAGGACATGTTTTGACTCCTGAACGCTTTGACGGAACCAGGTGCAAGTTGCCAACCTTTTTGGCACAAGTGGAGCTTTATTTTTCTCAGCTCAGTGCTCATGCTTTTCCTACTGACACTAGTAAGGTGGCTTTTATTTTGAGTTTGTTGACCGGTTCCGCAGGACAATGGGCCACTAATTTAATTTTGGGAAATGACCCAGTCAAGGACAATTTGAATAATTTCAAAAAGTTGTTAACTGATACTTTTGGGGATCCTCTCCGCACGGAGAACGCTGGGTGGGCCCTGTATCGGTTGAAACAGGGAAAGGGGACTGTTTTGGATTACTTAAATAAGTTTAACCTGTATCGCCACCAGCTGGATTGGGGGGAAAATGCATTCATGCTTTTATTTACTGCCGGGTTAAGTGATATGCTCCAGGATGAATTAGCACGCTTGGAGCCGGCTGAAAGCTGGGACGCCTTAGTAGCTAAGGTGCTGCGTTTAGACGCAAGGTTCGAGGCTCGTAAACACTCAAAAGCAATGTGTGCGCCACCCATGCATGTAACCAGGGCACCTGTGGTGATGGGGGAAGAGCCCATGGAGCTTGGGGTCTTTAAAAAACTGTCTACAGAGGAAAAGAGCCGTAGGAGGCAGCTGGGCTTGTGTTTGTACTGTGGGAATGCTGGGCATTTTGCCAAAAATTGTAATGTGAAACCTTCCCAGCTTTCGGGAAAAGGCCAGCCCTAGTGCGACGTGAGTCCAACGCACTAGGGCTCCTCAAGCAGTCAACTGAGGGGAGGAAGCATGTTTTCGTACCCATTACATTATCTGTTGGGGGAAGGGAACTTGTTTCTACTCTGGCACTGCTGGACTCAGGAGCTACGGTCTCCTATGTAGATATTGAGTTTGCTAAGAAGCATGGCATTCCTAGAGTGCGCAAGGCATGCGACGTGTGGGTGGAGGGAGCAGATGGGAGACTGCTGGAGACTGGGGTGGTTAACCAGGAAACCTCAGCAGTAACGTGGGAGGTGCAGGGAGTAACGGGAACGTTTGTGTGGGATATTACGAGCTTGCCTCGATATGATGTGATCCTGGGGATGGATTGGCTAGCTGTAGTAAACCCACAAGTGGATTGGGCAACACGTAAAGTGATCTTAAAGAGGCAGGATTGTTGCACTCTAAACGTTACTCATGCTGATATGGAGGGAGTGCCTGCTGAGTATGGGGAGTTCTCTGATGTATTTTGTAAAAGAGAAGCGGACAAATTACCACCGCACAGGCCATATGATTGCGCCATCAAGTTGGCAGAAGGTGCGAAACTGCCAGCAGGGAGGCTGTATGCCTTGACTGTACCGGAAAGGCAAGCTTTGCGGGAGTTTTTAGATGAAAATTTAGCCAAGGGGTTTATTCGCCCATCTAGTTCTCCAACTGCGGCACCAGTATTCTTTGTAGCCAAAAAGACTGGGGAACTTAGGCTGGTCTGCGACTATCGGATCCTAAACAAATACACCATTCGGGATAGGTACCCGCTCCCTTTAATCTCGGAACTGTTATCAAGGGTGCAAGGGGCTAAGGTCTTTACCAAGCTTGACCTGCGGGGGGCCTATAACTTAATCCGTATACGGGAAGGGGATGAATGGAAGACGGCATTTAACACGTGTTTCGGATGCCACGAGTTCCGAGTCATGCCTTTTGGGCTTTGTAATGCTCCTGCGGTCTTCCAGAGGTTCATGAACGATGTGTTCAGGGACCTAATTGACCAATTTTTAGTGATTTATTTGGATGATATCTTGATTTTTTCTAAGGACGAGAAAGAACATCGTCAACATGTCAAGCAGGTTCTGCACCGACTGCGGGCTAATGGGCTTTTCGCCAAGGCTTCCAAATGCGTCTTTCATGTGCCTGAAGTGGAGTTCCTAGGTCATGTAGTGTCAGGTAGGGAACTTAAAATGGACCCACATAAGGTTGACGCCGTCAACTCATGGCAGGAGCTGAAAACTAAGAAGGATGTACAAAGGTTCTTAGGTTTTGCTAATTACTACCGGGAGTTTATTCCGAATTTTGCAAAGCTCACGGTACCTTTGACGCAGCTTCTGCGCAAGAAACAGCCATTTGTGTGGGGGCGGGAAGCTCACGAGGCGTTTCTACAACTTAAGTCTAGTTTTCAATCGGACAACATACTAACCCATCCTGATGTTGACAAACCGTTCGTGGTAGAAGCGGACGCTTCTAGCTACGCGTTGGGGGCTGTATTGTCTCAGAAGGATTCCTCAGGGACCTTGCGTCCCTGTGGATTTTACTCGCGGCAACTAACACCCTTCGAGCAGAACTATACCATATGGGAGAAGGAGTTGTTGGCGATTAAGGTGGCGTTTGAGGTGTGGCGGCACTGGCTTGAAGGGGCACGGCACCAGATCGTGGTCAGATCTGATCACAAGAATTTAGAGCACTTGCAAACAGCAAAGAAGTTAAACCAGCGTCAAATCCGATGGGCTTTGTTTTTCTCCAGGTTTAACTTCAAGGTGCAGTTCGTGGAGGGGAAGGCAAACTTGCGGGCCGATGCTTTATCCCGCAAGCCAGAATTTAAGACCAATGAGCAGGTAGTATGTCAGACCATCTTGCCTACTGCCTCGCTGTGTGTTGTAGATAATGAGCTCGGGTTACATGACCAGATCCTTGAGGCTCAGAAAGATGATGTGTGGACACAGGAGCAACTGATGCTGCTCTCAGCAGGTAACCGTACCATACTGCCGCATCTACAAGATCAAGACGGGGTATTGGTGCGTAGGGGGCAGGTTTACGTACCAGTGGGGGCCCTCAGGTTGGAGGTGATTAGAGCCCACCATGACGAACCCATGGCTGGGCACTTTGGCAGGTTCAAGACCGTGCAGCTCATTACCAGGAGCTATTGGTGGCCAAAGATGCGGCAAGACATTCTGCGCTTTTGTGACAGCTGCGCCGTTTGCCAGCAGAGTAAGACGCCTGTTGGGCGCCCTAGAGGGTTGTTGTCGTCTTTACCTGTTCCGGACAGGCCATGGCAAATCATTTCCATGGATTTCATTTCAGATTTGCCTAAGTCTGGGGGTTATACTTGTATTTGGGTGGTGGTGGATTTATTTAGTAAACTGGCTCATTTTATTCCTTGTTCAACCATTCCGGCGGCCCCTACGTTGGCCCTACTATTTACTAAGCACATCTATCGTTTGCACGGAGCACCCGAGGTGATTATTTCAGATAGGGCTCCGCAATTTGTGTCACGCTTTTGGAAACATTTCCATGAGTGCTTGGGGACTAAGTTAAACGTTTCTTCAGCCTTTCATCCGCAAACGGATGGACAGTCGGAACGGGTTAATGGGCTCTTAGAGCAATATCTGCGTTGTTTTTGTTTAGATCAACCCACGGCTTGGGTGAAGTGGCTACCGGTGGCGGAATTTGCTTACAACAATGCGGTGCACACATCTAGTCAGCATACGCCGTTTGAGCTAACTTATGGTTTTCACCCACGGGGAGGTGTGGCGCCGTCGACCAATGTGGTCTCTTCGGACCCTGTGTACCGCTCTACGGAAATGGCTGCATTGCATGATGTTGCCCGTCGCTTACTGTTGGAAGCTAAGGCAACGCAGAAGACTCAGGCTGACCGCCACAGGCAGGCAGGGGAGGAGTTGGAAGAAGGGGATTTGGTGTGGTTATCTTCCAAACATATTAAACAGGCTGGGGGAAAGTTTGCGCCTCGGTATTTGGGTCCCTTTCCTATCGTTAAAAAGATTTCTTCCGTTGCGTTTCGTTTGCGTTTACCGTCTAGTTTAAAGGTCCATCCAGTCTTTCATCGTTCGCTGTTGAAACTTGATACCTCTAGTCGTCGTGGTGCTATAGCGGAGGGTATCACTGCCACTTCTCCGCCATCGGGGGAGGAGGCCTTTGTGAGAGGGGATAGTGTTATGATTGAGCCTCATGGCTCTGTTACTGACAGACGTGGGCGTAAGACTCCTCGGGAGTCAGATACTCTCGAGGAGCGAGAGAGAAAAAGACTGCGAGACATATTTGCAGCACCATCTGACGAAGAATCTTTCGAAGGGTTTACGGAGAGAATGGAGGAGGGGCTGGTTAGCTCAGAGGAGGATGAGATGGATTGGACTCGGGTAAGGGAGGAATTGGGGGCCACTGGCCATGATGGGGCAGAAGATGAATGGGGACCTTCAGGATTAGACCCATGGCTTAGCTGGAGGGATGGGACGGGATCCACAGCTGGAGATGCTGTTGGGCGTAGTCAGAGGTGTTCCAGCTCTGACGAGGAAAGTGATGAGGAAACGCCCGGGTTAAGGAGGACAGCTGACAGTGATGAAGATTTGTAACTGGCATAAAATGGGGCTTGGGAGCAATTGCAAATTGCGTCAGGCAAGGTAATCTGGGCAAACGCTTGGGATCCGTGTGTGTGTGGGACGCTTCCCTGAAGACTTGTGTACTTTCCTGTGCTGAGACGTAAGTTGATTGGAATCCAGGGTCAGACGGCGGGAGGGATTGTGTGGGCATTTGTTTGTGCAAACCTGTGCTTACTCTTATTAGCTTGACCTTCCGTCGTCTTTCTGACGGACGCCATCTCCTGCTTTGAGAACCCGGACTGAACTGACCACGGCTTGTCTTCCCCCCTTCTTGGACTTGGAAAAACTACAAACGTCTGCTTCTGGCTTTGATCTACGGAACGGAACTGGTCTACTCTACTTCTACAATCCTTGGCTGAATTGCTCGTGTTGGAGATCCTGTCTACTGTGTGTGTGGGAGCGACGCAAGTTACTCTAAGCACAGTGCTGGCAGCAGAGAGGAATCTGCTGCCAATTAGTTGCATTCTTTGTATCTTTTGTTCCTTGGCTTTCGTTCTGTTAATACCTAGGCTGAAGCAAGCAGTTTGTTTTTACCCGGATTAAACTCCGGTTTAATCCGGTTTATCTTTTGAACATTTACTTTTGTCCCTTTTTGCTCCTAAAGGCAAAAACTGCCTGGCCCTTGTGTTTTTACGGGCATTTTTGAGTTCTGTAATCTAATAAACTCTGTTACTTTGAATCTTGTGGCGTTCTGTCCTTGACAGCGCTTCTCACCTCGAAGGGGACTCAGGGCGGATCTCAGAACATACATATGCAGCAAACATTCAGTGTCGTTGATATACAGACAAGACAGACAATTGTACATAGAAAAAGGTATATATAGGCTTTTCCCCATCTTCAGCATCTTGGAGGCTTGTGCTCGGTTCCGCCCACGGGGGGGGGGGGGGGTGCTGTCACTCCAGGTCTCTGTCGAAGAGCTTTTTCTGTCATAACTACCTCTCTGCTTTTAAGTGATACTGCACTCCATACAGTCATGCTGGCCACATGATCTTGGAGATGTCTTTGGACAACGCCAGCTCTTCAGCTTAGAAATGGAGATGAGCAACAACCCCCAGAGTCGGTCACGACTGGACTTAATATCAGGGGAAACCTTTACCTTTATTTATCTACTCACATTTTGCTTTTGAACCGCTAGGTTGGTGGAAGTTGGGCAAAAGGCCAGGAGCTCACCCTGACCCAGGCTTCGATCTGCCAACCTTTGGATTGACAAGATTTACTGCAGCTGGTGGTTTAACCTGCTGTGCTAAAGCCCGGTTAGCAGTGAAGGAGAAGCAGGCAAGCTACTGCTTTCCCTACGTGTAAATTTTCTGTTCGAATCACATCCAAAACACATGTACTATATAGTGTTCAGTGGAAGTATGTTTGGCCTATTGCTTGTGTTTATTTTTTCATCCCATTATGTTTATATGGCCTTTCAAGATAGCTCTCAATTTATGATGACTCCTATGAATTTCACAGTTTTTTCCTAGACAAGGAATACTCAGAGGTGCTTTTGTCAGTTCCTGTTTCTAAAATACAGCCTCTTCTGTCTTTAGGGTAAATAGCCATCTCATTTCAGTGACTGAAAATGTATAGTGCAAATATGACAAACACTGTGTGCCTACAGAGTTTGGTATTGTACAGATGAAATGATAAGTGTTAATGATCAGCTATATTTCACATTTAGTTGCAAACCCGGTGGCTGAAATGTTCCAAGGGCTACTCAATATTAACTATTCCACTTTTTACTATTTGGAGCCTCCGGTGACTCAGTGTGTTAAAGCGCTGAGCTGCTGAACTTGCAGACAGAAAGGTCCCAAGTTCAAATCCGGTGGGGAGAGTGAGCGCCCGCTGTTAGCTCCAGCTTCTGCCAACCTAGCAGTTCGAAAACATGCAAATGTGAGTAGATCAATAGGTACCGCTCCAGCGGGAAGGTAACAGCGTTCCATGCAGTCATGCCGGCCACATGACCTTGAAGGTGTCTACGGACAACGCTGGCTCTTCGGCTTAGAAATGGAGATGAGCACCAACCCCCAGAGTCGGACACGACTGGACTTAAAGTCAGGGGAAACCTTTACCTTTACCTTTTTTTACTATTTAATAGGGTACAATGTCATCAGTAGAAATTGGGAATGTCATGAAAGCTAATGAACGTACACTGTTAACCATCTAAATCTTTAAATGTGTTGTCGAAAGCTTTCATGGCCGGGATGCCAGGGTTGTTGTATGTTTCCCGGAACATGGCCATACAGCCCGGAAAACATACAACAACCCTAAATCTTCAAATGTTTGTTTGCAAAAAGGTGACAGGAGTGTAAATGCTCTTGTTAGTTCCTATTAGAGCAGACCTACTAAGGGCCCTTCCACACAGCCATACAACCCAGAATATCAAGGCGGAAAATCTCACAATATCTGCTTTGAACTGCGTTATCTGAGTCCACACTGCCATATATTCCAATTCAAAGCAGAAAATGTGAGATTTTATTCAGCTGTGTGGAAGGGTCCTGAGTCAATGATAATTTGGTGGGTCAGCACTAATATAAATTCCAGTGAATAGGTCTGCTCAGGTTGAGGACTTGAGTTATGGTGTTGTGGGAAAACTCTGTAAAGCACTGCAAAAATCTCAGTGCCAATACATTCCAAACAGCCTGTGCTTAAAGATCTCTATCTCTTTGGGTCAGGGATAGACACTTACATGCGGGCATGCCTCCATGTAGCCTAGAGGTGTGTATCAGTCCTGTAAGCATTGCAGAAACAGCTCTGGGTACACATGTACCTTGCAAACCATGTTTTCCCACCACTACAGTAAAACTTTGATATCCAGGAGGATAAATTCCTGAACTTACCATGAAAAAGGATATTGTGGATAACAGCAAACCCTTCTGAAATGAATGACTCCTGTTGGAAGTTAGAGTCTCGCTGGAAAACTAAGAAATTCCAAGAAAGGGTATATTTGTTGAACGGGGTAGATAAAACCACGACACGGCAGTCATACTGTACTTCTTTAGGGAGTTTCAAAACACATTGAGATACTTGTTGTAAGCAGTGGTACAGACAGACAGACAGACAGTAACAGAGAGCCAGCAACGTTGGTGGTTTTTCTTCTTCTTCTGAAGTATAACCTCTAACAGATGCTAGCCTTACTATTAAAAATGGAAAACAAAGAAACTGATTTGCATGTTTCTCTCATTATTTCACACATACATATATAGGACCAAATTTGAACAAAGCCATATTTATCCCCCGAGCCCTCTTCTGATGTTAATACCCAGGTGTTTCACACTCTGTCTTTCTCCCTCTCTGCATGTACAGAAATAGCTCTCAGAGACATGGAGGTAGCATTGCACAGCTGCGCTAGCCTTCAATACACCCTTTCTCTTTTGCATCCCGTTATGGCCACTGGTCAAACTGGTTCTGTATGGTTTTATAGTGCTATGCGTCATACCTCAGGTGAGGAAAAAGGAATATCAAAATTAGCTCTCAAATACAGTAGTCTTTCGCTTACCCAACCTTCGCTTATCCAATGTTTTGGATTATCCAACGCAGTCTGCCTTTTAGTAGTCATTGTTTCTGTAGTCAATGTTTTCAATACATTGCAATGTTTTGGTGCTAAATTAGTAAATACAGTATTACTACATACCGTTACTGTGTATTGAACTGCTTTTTCTGTCAATTAGTTGTAAAACATGATGTTTTGGTGCTGAATTTATAAAATCATAATGTTATTTGATGTTTAATAGGCTTTTCCTTAATCCCTCCTTATTGTCCAACATTTTCGCTTATCCAACGTTCTGCTGGCCCATTTATGTTGGATAAGTAAGATTCTGCTGTACATGTTCAGAACCAATGTACTATGAATCTGAACATTGCAGAGAAATGCAGGTGGGCTGTAGTTTGGGGACCCCTGCTTTACAGAAATAATTGCCTCCAGCTTAGCAAAGGAAAGGTATGATTTATTTAAATAAACATTTATTTTCTGCTACCTGGACAGAAATGACAAATAATGGGTATTCACTGGTCAAAAGCAGAGCTATGCTGAAAGAGAGGTTTCATTTGCCATGAATGTATATTTATATGCATAATATGCATAATTATGTAGGTTTTTAATATAGGTTCTTAATTTTAATGTAATTTTTTATTTAAATGGATTTTTAATTGTGATGTAATTTGTTTTTAAGTATGTCTTTATATTGTAAGCCGCCCTGAGTCCCCTGATGGGTGAGAGGGGTGGGATAGAAATGATGTAATAAATCAATAAATTTGGTTGCTTAGGCTGGTTAGGCAATTCCTTGGTCCCCTGTGCCCTCTACTTGCCATAGAGTAATGAGAGGGCAATTACCAGAAGGTTGGATAGCCCATTGGTGTGCCCAGGAGTTACAATAGTGAGCTCTGGTTATTGCATGCATAGCTCTGCTCCAACTGCTAACTCCAGCAGCCCTTAAATACTCTCAGTGTAGCAACACCTCACACACCTGTTCACATAATATAATCACCCTTGTTACCTTCTGTTGACACGGACTCTGTGTTTTTGCTTCATATAATAAGTGCCTGCAGTGAGCAGCAAACTGACAGCTTGGCGGGTGTGGGTGGGAGTAACTTGAGCTCTTTGTTTACCCATATCCAGTTTGTTACCACAGATACTCCAGCCAAGAGTTGAACAAAGATTGGTTTGACATCCTTGTTGAGCAGGATTTGCCCCCTCCCATAAGGCTGCTCCACCTCCCCCCCATAAAATAAAACCTGGTGGTTCTGTGCAGAGTTACACAGGTGTTCCCTCACACCTGTCTGACAGAGAACAGTGTAGGGTTTGTTAGTCACCTTGGACTTGCCTGGAATCGAGTATTTGTTTTAAAGTTTCTGTGAATCCGAGTAAACAAAGCATGATAGTACAGCTCAAACTGAGCACTGAAGCTTAGCAGCATGGAAAATTCAATCCAAACAATCTTCATAAATGCTTAATCCTCTTCCTATAGATGACAATGGCCAAGTTCCTGTTGACTTCGATACCAGCGAAGAGAAGTGTATCACATTACGTCAATACATTGTGTGGTGAGCTCTGTTTTCAAAGGAGCTCAAGCATATCTATTGAGGCATGATGCGGCTATGCAACAGAACCGCAGGAGCCAGTACCTGGTGACAGTCTTCCAGTTACATTATTTGGAGATATGACTTCTGTTATTATCCTATATTTTGCCTCCTTGATTCTTGTGAAATCTTGGCTCTGCCTTTTCCTCTCCTTTGCTTTAGTTTCTCCGATTCTAGTTTTCCCCAATAGTGTAGATACCTCTCTTCGTTTTAGTTTTGGGTGGAGCATAAAAACCTCCTAGAGGCCAGCCTTAGTTGGTCTATTCCATTTACCTGTACAAAGCTCTCTTGCGAGATGAGTCCTCTTTCTGCAGCAGAGCTACAGTCAACAGAGGCTTGGACATTCTCTGGTAATCCTAGGCCCAAGCAATCCAAAACAGGCATCCTTAGCACTTGCATTCAGCCTGTATTCATATACCACCAGTCCCAGAAACAACAGAAGCTTTTGACCAGCTTAAGCTTCGCGAGAAAGAAGATTGAGACAGTTTATGAGCACCATCTTGTAAATCATCACTTTGTGTCAGAAGCAAAAGATTTTTAAAGACTCCAGAGAGATGACTGCAACCAGCAAACTCTCCTTTCGTAATGTACTGTTCTAAGTTATTTTATAATAGTTCTGGGTGGAGTTAACCCTTTATTCATCTTGTTTTCAGTAAACTCATTTTGGTTATCTTTTCACCTTGCCTAAAGTGCCTCTGTATGTTAAGGGTCTTGATCTTAACAGAAGGTATACAGATAGCCCCTGAGTAAAGCTAGACACTATAGTTTATCTCAAAGGCTTGGGCGTGCCATCACAATTCTTCAGATCTTAGTTTCTGAACTTTTCAAATTCATCTTCTGAAATACACTTTCCTTCTACTGTGCCTCCAGTTTTCCATTCAGTGAACCCTACACAGAGCTTCTCTGCCCTTCTGACAGTAATACATGGGAGAATGCATCCTCTGGGCTGGTTGCAGTTGTATATGCTCGAAAAATTCAAAATCAGCTCAGGCAGATTCTAATGTGTGAACTGACCTTTAGAACCCGAACTGAGACATGATTGAGACTTTAGTCATTCTAGAGATCATGTTTCTATACCCTGAATGTCCATGTCTGTATATGAATTCATAACTGACACAAACTGGACCATGGAATGCATACTCTTTTGATGATAGATTCCAAATATATACCATAACTATCATTAATGTGCATTAGAATTTCAGATAAATATTAGGGCACAGGTGAATCAGTGTATTTCTTTTCTCTCCAAGATATATTGACTAAGGAAGGACATTACCCAAGCATATTAACAAATGCTAATGAACTTTTACATGGTTGGATTTTAAACATTTGGATTTTCTGAACGTGCTGTTACTGTCATCGCCCACTCCCCTCCTTTCGTTTTTATTATGTTTTCATTGCACACGAAGGGGTCTCTGTTGGATCAGTTAACACCAATAAAATAAGCAGAGAATGGGAAATTTAGATGGGCACACAAACAACTATCAGATTGGATGTTGCAAACTGCATTCTTTCTACAAGCAAGCTAGTTCAGAAGTAATTTCGGCTTTCTTATTATTAGAGTTGCAGATTTTATGTTTTGGTAGAGGCTTTGATTATTATTTCACCCTAAATGAGATTCTATAGTGCAATTGAAAAACCCTTATATCCTCTGCAGAGAGCACTACTATATAACAAACTCATGCTTTTAAACAAAAACACTATTTTCTCTGCTTCTCCTTCAACCAACAGTGGCAATAGTTTTATTTTGAGTTGAATTCTGGGGTGAACTTTTGCTGCTGGAATGGTGGGATCCAGGAAAATGGAGACTGGGGGAATGCCCTTTTCCATTGCAACCCCCACGTTCACCCCAAATCCAGCTCTGGGAACCTGGAAAACTTGATCTGGTTTGACGGTACAACAGATTTCCATTGTGACTTAGCAAAATTCTGGATTTATTTCCTTAAAAGTAAGTGAAATACATAGGAAAGGACATAAAAATCTCTTACTATTACTAGGAGATAATGAACCGTCATCTACTCCTGAGTTGTAAAACTCTTTAGAAAGAATCACATTAGATGTATTGAATTTTATTGAACATGCATATTGAGAAATAGTGCAAGAAAAAAACAGTAGACTGATTATTAAAACTCAAAACAGCAAAACCAAATAATAATAATAACAACAACAACAACAACAACAACAAAACATTGCATGGAAAGTTCCTTGACAAAATTGAAGGAAAAGCTGATAAGGAGAAGACCTGGTTCTGGCTCACAAATGGGACACTGAAGAAGGAGACAGAAGGCCTGATCCTTGCAGCCCAGGGGCAAGCCATCAGAACAAATGCAATTAAGGCCAAGATCGAAAAATCAGCTGATGACCCAAAATGCAGACTGTGCAAGGAAGCTGATGAAACCATTGATCATATCCTCAGCTGCTGTAAGAAAATCGCATAGACAGACTACAAACAGAGGCACAACCATGTGGCCCAAAGGATCCATTGGAACTTATGCCTCAAGTACCATCTCCCAGCAGTAAAAGAACTGGTGGGATCACAAACCTACAAAAGTATTGGAAAATGAGCACGCAAAGATACTGTGGGACTTCCGAATCCAGACTGACAAAGTTCTGGAACACAACACACCAGACATCACAGTTGTGAAAAAGAAAAAGGTTTGGATCATTGATGTCGCCATCCCAGGTGACAGTTGTATTGACGAAAAACAACAGGAAAAACTCAGCCGCTATCAGGACCTCAAGATTGAACTTCAAAGACTCTGGCAGAAACCAGTGTAGGTGGTCCCGGTGGTGATCGGCACATTGGGTGCCGTGCCAAAAGATCTCAGCCGGTATTTGGAAACAATAGACATTGACAAAATCACGATCTGCCAACTGCAAAAGGCCACCCTACTGGGATCTGCACGCATCATCCGAAAATACATCACACAGTCCTAGACACTTGGGAAGTGTTCGACTTGTAACTTTGTGATATGAAATCCAGCATATCTTTTTTGTTTGCTGTGTAATAATAATAATAATAATAATAATAATAATAATAATAATAATAATAATAATAATAATAATTTTTATTTATATCTCTCCCTCCCCTCACAAGGACTCGGAGCGGCTCACATAAAATCTATCTTCCTCACATCCAGCAATATTTCAGTGCTCCATGAAGATTCATCATAGATCCAGTGATTTAACATTAAAAATCAAGGTAACATTTTAAGAGAGAAGAAGATTGGATCTACGCTGCCCTATAATCTAGTTTCAGAATGTGGATTAACTGCATTCAACTGCATTATTCAGTGTACACTGTCCTATAATCTAGATCAATGCAGTTAATCCACATTCTGAAACTGGATTATACGGCATGTAGATCCAAGACCAAGTTATAACTCCTCCCCTTTCTTCCTATGCTACAAAATAATAAAGATGATAGACTTTGTGGAAAAGGGTTTAGGGTTTGGTGATGCTATAACAGGCATGGGAAAGCTTCAGCCCTCCAGGTGTTCAACTCCCACAATTCCTAACAGTTGGTAAACTGGCTGGGATTTCTGGGAGTTGAAGTCCAAAACATCTGGAGGGTCAAAGTTTGCCCATGCCTGCTATAGTTTGCTATAGCATTTGGACATATCTGCTTAGTCAGGGCGTCTCCCAGAGGTGTACTTCTTGGGAACGTATTTGAACTATAGAAATCCCCAAAGATTGAATCCACCAGAAAAAGCAGGAGTCAAACAATGTTTGAACTGATCAATCTAAAGCTAATTGTTCCAGAAATGTACCAGGTCAGAGTGTGATTCTTTCTCAGTGCAGCTGCCCTGGATAATCTGAGAATCCTCAATCTTTCAAGTAAAGTAAGCTGCTCTATCAGTCCCTTAATATCTTATGACAGTTGCTGAACTGCTAAATGTAAGACTGCTCTTTTGGCTACCATCAGCAAGTAAGCAGTTGGCTGGCTGACTGCTTCCTTTTTTGGTAAAGTAATTCCGCAATGTGGTAATACTGCAAGTGGACTTGCCATCAAAGTCTTAGATTATCCTGGAAGCTACTACCACTACCTACCTTCACCACCAAAAAATGAATCCCAGCTCATCCTATTCCCTGTAGATATTAACACTGGCAAGGAGAAAGGATTTTGTTCGGTAATGTTAATTTACCTATTTGAAGGAAAGTAGAGTCGGACACGACTGGACTTAACATCAAGGGAAACCTTTACCTTTACCTAGAATGATATGTATGACTTATGAAAATAGCATCTGCATCTCTCCTACTTTATATGAGGGGTGCTCATTAAATATTTCTCCTGATCCACTTCTATTTATCACAGGATGCTGAAACTACACATGTGTAATGATATAAGTTTCTATTGGTTACATGCCAATTTACTACTCAGAATTGATAACAGTCTTGATCTTACAGGTGCTGAAGTGGTGTGAGGTTTGATAATGGACCCAGTGGACTACAGAGCAGCCACCAAGTTCCTTTACTTGAAAGGCCGCACACCAAAGAAGATGTTCAATGAGATGAAAGAGGTTTATGGTGATGATTCTCCATCATATGATGTAGTCAAGAACTGATATTATCCATTCAAATGTGGTTGGACTTCGGTTGAAACAGCTCCAATTCCAGGGCGACTACACACTGCTATTGATGAACACACCATCCAGCAAGTGGAGATCGCCATTTTGGAAAATCACCACATAACCATTCGTCACCTAACCCAAAATGTCAAGATTAGTGTGAGGTCCATGGAAAAAAATCATCCAACACCAACTTCACATTCATAAGGTATCCTGGGTTCCCTGGCTGCTCACACCTTTCCAGAAGTAGGAATGAGTTGAATGCTCTCAGGCTGTATTGACGATGTACCATAGAAACCAGGAGGACTTTTTCAACAGACTGATCCCACAGGATGAGAGCTGGGTCAATCACTATGATCCTGAGACTAAAGTCCAGTCGATGCAATGGAAGCATCGTGACTCACTGCCTCCAAAGAAGGAATGTGCCCAACTCTTAGCAGGCAATGTCGTGCTCACACTATTTTGGGACCAGCGTGGAGTAGTATTGATGGATTTCCTAGCAAAAGTCACCATGATCACTGAGGCATACTATGCTTCACTGCTGCTGAAATTGTGGGAGTCCATCAAAACCAAGAAATGTGGCATGCTCACCAAAGGTGTCCACCTTCTGCCTGACAGTACACCAGTTCACAGTTGTCCAAATGGAAGCATACTCCTGTGGCTTTGAAATTCTACCACATCTCCCTTATTCACCTGACCTGGAACTATCGGACTCTTGCACTATCCACCTCTTTTCTACAATGAAGTTATTTTTGAAGGGCAAGCACTTTTCAGATGATGAGACTCTGACTTCTGAAGTCACAATGTGGCTTTTGAAGTAATCTGTCAACTTGTACAAGTGAGGTGTTTACAGTTGCTTCAAAAGATGGGAGAAGTGTGTGTCCCTATGTGGAACCTATGTAGAGAAGGACTATACCAAGTTTCATTGCTCTCAGGTCAGGGGAAATCTTTAATCAATGCCCCTCGTAGGAAGGGTGGAGAACATGTGGTGCTTTGGCCTTCATCTCCCAGAAGGGTAAGGGATTATGAGAGCTGTAGTCCTAGAATCTATTGTCAAAGGTCCAGCTTTCCAATGTCATAGGATGAAAGATAATAAAGATGATGAAATGATTTGGCGGTTTTACTTACCATTACATTATTGTTTAAAATGGTGGTTTAATCTGTGTAATTTTAAATGTTGATGGTGTTTGTTTTTGTTCTGAATGTATTTTATCTTGTTTATTGTGGAAATTTGGACTTGGCCCCATGTTAGCTGCCCTGAGTCCCTGCTGGGAGATTGTCAAAAATTATTTCAACTTATCTGTATATATCAGAGTCAAGGAATTTGCAGCTACTTCGGTTGCAAGCATGCTTCTTGCATATCCCATGTAATCTGTGGGAGGGCTTTGATGATAATACTATAGAGAGTGAAGAAAACCACTATAGTTTTGTGCCCTTGGAACCAAGGTTCCTTCTCCAAACATGTCTGCTTCTGCTTGTAGATGCCTTTTACTAAGCATTTCTTACACAACATTATGCATTTATGGTATCTGCATATTTTAATGTGATAGTTCTAATTGAGTTTTGCTTTTCCGGCAGTCCAAACAGGTTCTGAACCAGCACATGGTAATAAATAGTGTCCCAAAAGTCACCACACATTTGAAAAATTAACAAACTAGGATTTCCTGTTTTCCTTATGTGTGGCGACTTTTTGGGACATTCTGTATATTCTCTTTTAAGCCAGTCTGATTTATGCCTTAGGCTGCTTTTGGTGCCTTCGAGTACATTTCTCCTGATTAATTTTTTCAGAAGAGCTCTTCCAATCTGTTGATGACATAAAGAGAGATTTATCTTTAAATGGACTAAATACATATTTAGATGATAGAATGAAGAATCTCTGAAAGAAGTGATAGCCTATTGAATAAATAATGCATCTTTTAAAAAGTCTAAATGCGACTTTACAAGATAAAGTGCAAACACTTCAAAGAAACCATTGATCTATGGAGTACATAATATGCATGTTAAAAAATGTTTGAAATACTTATTTACATGACAT